>NC_043964.1:35560835-35909169 GCF_902148855.1 Sphaeramia orbicularis | reverse complement strand
AGCAGGTCGAAATTCAACTTGTATACTCCCACCCCCATACCCGATAATTTTTTACTGACCATAATTCCCATGTCAGCTCCCCAAAGTAACTTAATAAATCGTATACATATCAAGATAAATTCTAACCAAACCTGCACAAAACACAAAAATGTTATACACATCAAAAATAAACTATTATGCATTACGCATAAGTACCGTTTAATGACTACATATAAGGTTATATTAACGTTTGTCTTGCACAAATACTCATAAATAAGCATTTTTTTTCCTCTTCTGTCTTTTTTTTTTTTTTTTTTTTTTCTTTAGGGGCTCCATGACCAGTTTGGCATCGAGTCATAGCGGTTTCTCCCAGCTCAGTGCCATCACCACCTCTTCCAGCCAATCACAAGCCAGCTCCACCGCCTCCAGGTAGCATCGAACCAGCGGGTTTCACAAGCAGGAATGACTGGCATCCGACCCTGACTGTGCCTTATGTGTTCAAACAAAATGAGATAAAAGTTTTCCATTTTAACTGACAAGTGAAAGTGTGAGGATTGTTCATTTAAAAAAAAAAAAAAGTCTTGTTTTACTGTTTTTGATTTTTTTTTTTTTTCCAGAATAAGTTTTACTTGAAGCTGCAGTTATTCCATGTGTCTTAAGTAACTGACTGAATTGTTTGTGTAAATGCACAGTATCACACATGTAAAGGATTTCCAGTGCAGGCATGTATGGAAGTAAATCAGTCTCATCAAACTTTGAATTATAAAAGACATTGAATTTCTAGCACGGAATTTTTTTTTGCACTGAAATTAAGTATCTGAATTCAACTCTTCATATTTTCAGTACCCCATTTTCACTTTCATTTTTCAATGTTTATAAATTCAGTAGGCCAAATTTCGATGCCAAAATTCAAGGCATAAAATTCAGATCAAAAATCCAAGTCAATATCTCAAGTCAAACCAACAGCCAGCCGGTCAAGTTACGTTAGGTTGGTCATGTGACACCGATGCAGGAAGGCATTCAACTAGTGGGTCTGCTACCACAGACATACCTCAAATTTTGGCATCTGAATTTGGCCTATTGAAGTTGAGTAACTTGAATTTATATTAAGTGAATTTTTTAAATGTGAATTTTTTATTTTGAATTTATGAACATTGAAAAATAAAAGTGAAAATGGGGTATTAAGTTGAATTCAGAGCCAAAAAATTCAGATACTTAATTTCAGTGCAAAAAAAAAATTCAGTGCTAGAAATTCAATGGCTTTTATAATTCGATGAGACTGATTTACTTCCATAGACAAATGTGTGTCCATAAGGAAGGACATCTGTTTTGTCTTAAGGCCCTGTCCATATGAAGACGGTTTTGGTCGTATCTGCAAAAGTTTTGTATCGGATGGGTCTTTTGTCAACACGAAACAGGTGCTTTCCGTCTCTGAAACCTCAACTTTTTGAACCGGGTCCCAGAGTGGATACATTTGAATACGCTAGTTTCGCGTCTTCGTCTGTACGACCAAACTAAAGATGATGTCATAGCCCTACCTCTCTAACCTTTCACCCCGGAAGCAAGACGCCACTTAACAACAACAACAACAACAACAACAACAACAACAACAACAACAACAACAACAACAACAACAACAACAGCAACAGCAACAGCAACAGCAACAACAACAACAACAACAACAACAACAACAACAACGGCTGATTACAGAGTTGTGCCGGTACTACAACAACTATTAAGCTTGTTGGAAATGTTAGTCTTTCATTACAATGAGCAACAGACAAACATAGCTAACAATATTCACTACATGCTCTTGGATCTACCACAGAGAGGGGCAACCAGAACCAGCATGCTCCACATCGTCGTCTCCGTTTTTCGCGATTGCATTACAACGCAACATACAGGCCTGGCATTTGTACTACATAGTTTTCAGTGGTTTGGACGCAGATATTTCCTGAAACGACTCCGTGTTTACTGAATACTTTTTTGAAAATGACAAAAAAAAAGATGGGATAGGAAAAGATGCAGTTTCGTGTGGACATGGCCTAAAATGACATATTTACACTGTCGCCCATGAAGTTGGAATAAAATATTTACTGTGACAATGTGATTTCTTCTTAATAGATCACCTGCTGATCTGTATAAACAGGAATAAAAACAGTAACGTGCCTGAAAAAATGATTCCAACTTCATGGGTGATGGTGTATTTGATATTTGCTGCTGTTTTTGTTCTTGAAGTTGTTTTCATTATCCACTAGATGTCAGTGTTATCTGACTGAAGCTGTTCACAGATCTGCAGTCCACTCACTACAGTTTCCCTCTGTGTGGTTTCTGTTTCATTTTCAGCATTTTTAGTGCTCAGATGAATTATGACATGAAATTAACATTGAAATAACCTGTGGACTGTTTTATTTATAATAAATATTAAACCACCGGTGGCAGTTTCTGTGCTCTAAGGTGTTTAATAATAATAGGGAACAGTTAGTACTCATTTGTAAAGCGATAGGTGAGGTGATAAGAGACAGCAGATGTTGTCAAATATTTCTGAAAATATGTGTTATACTCTCTAGATTTCATGGGATGTTTTTTTGGCTGGTTAGGCATAGCTGCAGAGTTTTTTCAAGCAGCTAATTTGAATGCAATATCACAGCCCCTTGTGATCTGGTACGGAGCCAGGCAGACAACTGATTTACATAAAACTTTAATTTCCATAAACTTATCAGATGCTTCCAGCTAAAGCTTAATTGAATTTCCCTGTGTTTTATTTTTTTCTCGGTTTTCAAACCTGCGTGTCATGTTACTGCTGATCCCAACACAATTCAAACTCTGGTGGATTGAGTTTTCTGAGGGCCTGAACATGGCCTTACTTCCTGCTGGCATGTCAGGTTGTTAGAAAGTGAAGTGCACCGACTTTGCCAGGGGCTTATTTACTGAATTACTCAGTGTGTTCTAATGACATCCCAAGACACACATAGTCCACATAAATAGCCACACTTTTTCATTCTACTAATTTGCTATTAAAACCACTTCCTCCTGAGCAGTCACATGACTTAAGATTGAATTATAGTCTAAAAAAAAGTACTAAATTCTACACCACCCTGGCGTAAACTCACACACATAATATTTCATTAGACTACCTATAGCTTTCATTACATTCACTATGGCATCATTTATGTCATGCAGTGTTTCAACAATTATTTCCATCCAGAGTTTGCATTAACCCATAAAGACCCAGTGCTACTTTTGTGGCAGTTCCCAAATGAGTTTTTCTCTCTAGTTAACCTTTCGTAAGTTATGTATCGCCGTTTATTGTAATATTGTCCTCTGGATTTTTCAATTTTTAATAAAAATCAGGTATTTTCTTATATTTAATTCACTGACCGTGTAGATGTTCATAAAAGCTCAGATTACAGTTGAGTATCTTAATATCAGAAAGAGAGAAAAATGAAGAAGATGTGACTTTTTCAACAAAATATAACATTAACTGAACATAAGCCTGGTGTGTTCATCCACTGCCATTGATCCAACCCCATGGGTTTTACTGGTGAATCAATCTTCTAGAAGATGACGGTGTTTCCACTTTTGCTTCGGAGCCTCTGAACGTCCGAAGATATTGTATATCTGATGACCATGAAAAGATGATAAACTGCATTTTACACCAATTATTGACATCAGTGGCGGCTGCTCATCTTTCAGACAGGGGAAGCTCATCGTTGGCCTACATCAAAAAAAAAAAAAAAAAAAAAATTGTCAAGTTATTTAAACATACATTCGGCCCTCTGTTAGGCGTCTTTTCCAGGGACTGGACCAGTGTCCTCTGAATGTCCAGCAGAGCTAGGCTGCTTAGATTGCCTTGGCCCATTGTGTTGTGGGTGTAAGACTTTTTAAACAAGAGATGCTCCTTTTACTCCGACCTAGCCGACAGTTTGATTGATTTAACTATCTACAAAACGATATTAAACTCAAACAAGAAATGATTAAATTATGTAACTGAAACAAGAAAATGCTGAAATTATGTTAAATTGAAACAAGGAACTACAATGAGTGTGTTTTATTTACAGTGCAAGAAATGAACGAGTAATTTCGTAGTGGTTTCTCTGATTTCACAGCAAAATGTGCGGCGGTATTAAACTGAACTGTGTCAGTGAAGGAGTAGAGCTCAAAATAGCTGTCAATCAAACAGGGTTCAGCCTTTTGACTGATCCTCAAATCAGCACGTGGAAGCCTGGCATCCAACCCGGCCGAGCTCCGCCCACAGCTCCATTCACCCCCAGAGATGCCTGGCGTCCGGGGGCGGGATAACATTGTGGCATTTATCCAATTACCGTCCAGTTTTGAGGCAATGAAAAAAACTGTTCCACTCAGTCCCATTGAAGCCCAGAGACGCCTGCAGTCTACGGACAAATGCACTGAGCAGAGATCGGAGGAGAAAACAGCGCAACGGGAATGGATGAGAAGTGAACAACATCGCGTCCGATGATTTGTGATAAAGCTGATTCTGAACGAACTTGTCTTTGAGATGAATGTGTTCTAACACATTTGTAGTCAATAAAATGTCAACACAACCGTACATATTTAACCATTTAATTTTCGTAATTTTAGGGGAAGCCGGGCTTCCCTTGCAGTCTATGAGAAATCACCACTGATTGACATGTAGTGACAGGATTAGTGGATCAGCAGGTATTAAACAGTTACATCAGTAGATGGTTTTGGTTGCTGCTGGCTGTTTGGGTCTTTATGGGTCAATTTTGGCCCAAAATCTTGTATTTAATGATGAAAGATTCACACCACAGTGTAAAGTCTTCTCCATCACATCCCAAAGATCCTCAATGAGGTTCAGGTCTGGACTCTGTGGTGGCCAACCCATGTGTGAAAATGATGTCTGATGCTCGGTGAACCACTATCGCAATTTAATTTTTTATTTATTTATAAAGTTTATTTGATAGGGACAATGCAAATTGCAAAGTATAACTTCTACCTGTTACAAACAAGATGTAGTAAATGATGATTTACATAAAGAGATGATAGCTATTGCTAGTTTCCATCTCCAGTCCCTAGTCTAATTTCCCTAGTAATTTGATCCTGATAAATCTGGGTTTTGTCATCATACAATATTCCAGTGTCATCAGTGAAGGTACCTGGTCATTTATTATATTCATTAGTCAGCTGACCTCATTTTATCATCACATAATGTTGTTGAACTTAGACCTAGGAAAATATACTGCCTGGGTTAAGACGTTAACTAAAGGTGGTCCAAATATTATTTTTGTTGTTCAACATTACATTGATTGTGATTCACAGTGGCATCATTTGGATAATTTTACACAATATCACAGCTTTTATTTCCATCCAGATTGAATCATATCTATTTTTTTAATCAACATCTGGTATTGATGATAGGAGAGTTGGACCACTGAAGTCTTCTCCATCACATCCCAAACATTCTAAATGGAGCTCAGGTCTGGACTTCGTAGTGGTTAGTCCATGTGTGAAAATAATGTCTCATGCTTCAGAACCACTTTCATAAGTTCAGTCTAATGAATCCCATATTTTCATCTTGATGGATAAACCAGGTGATTCAGTTTATTCAGGTTCAGCTGACCTCCTTTTATGTTCACTTAACGTTACTAAACCATAGACCTGACTGACCTGAATCAACCCCAGATCATAACACTGCCCCCACAGGCTTGTACTGCAGGCACTAGGCATGATGGGTAATCACATAAGTTACTTATTATTTCCCAAATGAATTTTTCTCTATATTTAACTTTCCTTAAGTGACTTCTCACCATTTATTGTACAATTATCCTCTGTATTTTGTGTTTTTTCTGTGACAATCAAGTATTTTCCTACATTTAATTTACTGATCATAAAAGCTAAGAATAAAGTTGAGGGTTATTACATTAAAAACAGAAAACTGAAGAAAAAGTGACTTTTTCTGCAAATGTATCATTAACTGAACATAAACCAAGTGTGTGTGTGTGTGTGTGTGTGTGTGTGAATCAGTATTGTAAAAGATGATGGTGGCAGTTCCCAAATTAATTCATTTCTCTGTTTAACCTTTACTTAAGTGATGTATCATCAGTTATTATAATATCATCCATCTGTTTTGTGAATTTTCCACTGTAAATCATGTTTAGTTTTCGTCTAGTTTATTTCGAATATGCAACAAAACAAAATAATCCTGCTTAGTCTTTACAAATGTAACGGATTAGAAGAAAACAAAACAAACAAAAATCTGTACATGTACATGAAAACAAAGTATGACTTCATTTGCACATTCGAAAAGGAGTGGAAGGAAGTATAACTTATTTAATCCTGCCTCTTCTCCACACAACAGTCCATCATTTAGTTTCCTATGAGCATAATATATGAAAAATCAAGCCCCTTGGATCAGTTAACCTCATTTATCATCTTCACATACACATACCTGCATACATACATATATACACAACTACATTGGCATACCAGAAAAATAGAAAATAAATAAATACATACAAATATATATACATACATACACACCTACAGTGACATACCAGAAAAGTAAAAAAATTAATAAATACATACATACATATTTGAAGGCAACACAAACTGAATACACCATAAAGTAAACAATATATATGTATTTTCCTATATTTAATCTAGATGTTCATGAAAACTCAGAGTAAATTCAAAGGTCATTACATCAAAACAGAGCAAAAGTGACTTTTTCAGCAAATATATCAATAAATGAATGTAAAAACAAGTGTCTCCATCCACTGTCATTGATCCAACTCCACAGATTTTACTGGTGAATCAATGTTGTGGAAGATGACGGTGTTTCCATGTTCGCTACGGAGCCTCTGAACGTCCAAATGGGTCATATCTGATGACCATGAAAAGATGACAAACTGTATTTTACACCAATTATTTACATGTATTGATAGGATTAATGGATCGACAGGTATTAAACATTTTAGATCAGTAGTGGATGTTTGGGTCTTTATGGGTTAATGTGCCATCACTCTGGAACAGGGTCATTCTGGACTCAGACCACATGACCTTTATCCATTGAAACACAGTCCAATCTTTATGCTTCTATCAAACTGATGGTTCTGTAAGAAATGAGAAACTACTGACTGCATCAGAGTTAAAGAACATATGCAGCTGAAATATTAATAACTGCAGGTTTTATTTGCTTAGTTAAATTAGCCGGTGAGTTTTTCTGGCCAAGAAGTGTGTTTCTCCTTCTAGTGAATCCACCTGTTCTGGTACAAAAAAAAAAAAAAAAACATTAGTGAAGCAGGTGGTCGGATAGATTTCAGAAGGAAAAACAGGTTTTTGTGTATCGTGACTTAACCACCATGGAAAACTGGGGCTTATAAAACCTCCTTTAAGCCCTTCATAACAGGAAGAGCTCATTAGTTTTCAGTAAAATACCCTACATTTCATGACTTTATGTTGTTATTTATCATCCAGATAAGTTGTAAAATAGTACATCGTTTTTTAGTATTCATGCATAATGAAAGTGAAACAGTCTTCTTTACACTCACTGTTTTGCACAGCTGTCCATAATAGTAATTTGTGTAGAAATCTCTCTGGAGCCTCATAAGCTGCTGGCTCACTTGAACCTTCCCACCTCAGTGGAGATATGCAAATCTGGAGAAGCAGTGAAACAAAGATCATATTTCAAGTATTGCTGCAACCTGGAAAATAAGCTCTCTTAATTCTTTGGGAGAGCACAGTTAAAAAAAAAAAAGTCTCGGATGTCTTGTTACTGGTATAAACACCTCTGCTTTTACTGGGAATATGTACATAATAATGAACCATTGTCCCTCAGCTCTACCACTGAGAAGAGTCATGAATATGGGTTCTTAAACATCTCTATGACAAAAAGGCTGACAGTCACTTTCCCTGTAAACAGCTAATTCTACCTGAAAGCACGTGTTAATAATACACCAGTAATATCTCCTAATTAGATAAAAGTTGAATTCTAATTAAAATCTAACAGAAAATGTTTTTATTCAAGTATTATTAACTTTTTAAAACCATTTGTATCATATTTGCTACACCAGGTTCTGAGACCTTTAAAACCAACATGATCAATACTTTCCTTAAAAACCTGTTGTACAGTCATGGAACAAATTATTAGACCATCAAAAGTCATTAAAATCAATGGTTATGCAATCAAGTACTGACTCTTGTGTGTATCATGTGACTAAAACAGACAGAAAAGAAAACATGGAATGCCTAAAAGCACTGTTTTTGTCAGTACAATGCCATAGATATTGATGTAAGAACTGAAGTGATTTTGGTTATTATCAAGAAAACATGGAAAATGGATAGATATCAGCTCTGAAATTAAACTCTTATGAGCTATTTTGTTGTTATCATTATATTTGTCCAAACAAATGTACCTTTAGTTGTGCCAGGCATTAAAATGAACAAGAAATTGAAGAAAACAAGGGGTGGTCTAATAATTTTTTCCGCGACTGTAGGTGACCCAATATCTGTCCCCTGGTGGATTATCATCCCACTACAGCCACTGGAAATCCTTCCTTTTTTTTTTTTTTTTTTTGACCCTTTTCAAATGGCTGCTATTGTTAAATCATTCAACACACCTTTTTGTAGGAAAGTCTTCGCTAATTTTCCAAAATTTATGTTAAGAAGAACATTTATATTGTTATTTGGTTGAAAATTTCAAAAATATTGAAATTATGGTGCAATTCAAGGGACATAAAATGGCTGTAAAAAGGTTTATATTAAAAAAATATATATACCAGAAATGTTCTGTATTTTCAGAATGTTACAAGTAAAATTTCATTTTGTTTCTAAAGTTAACATCATTGTGAGCAAAAAGTTGTCAAAAATGCCCAATGTATCAAATATGATACAAAATATATCAGAAACAAAATGATATGGCAACATTTTTGTTTGGTTTATGTTAAAAGGGCTAATAAACATTTCAGTTCCAAAATAGGTGAATTTTGTTTCTAGTTTTTAATGGGTTAGGTTTTATAGGGTTAAGTACGAATGCTAGAAACTTAAACTTTACTTGAATATTTACGTATTTTTTTAGAACTTTATTTTTTTGTTTGGGAAAATACTTTACAACAGAGTACAAAAACAAAACAAAAAAACAAAACAAAAAAACCCAACTAAACCTATTTGTATATCATGTGTGAAAAATCAACAATGGTAAAATGAATATTTATAATTTATGTAACTTTATTCTTATACTCAACCAGACTTTATTGAAAACTTGGTTTCATACTCATATATTTTACACAATAGATATTTATCTGTTAAATTATAACACTGTGTTGGAGATTAAATGAATAACTTTGTTTCAGTGTTTTACAAAAACTAAGTCCAGCTGATATTTCAGATGACTATGATTATGTGTAAATACACTATATGGACAAAAATATTGGGACACGTTGAATTCAGGTGTTTCTTTTCTAATAGGGGTCTCAAATCAGCATGAACAGCACATCGTATGAGCTGTGGCCATGATGTGTCCTAATAATTTTTGTCCATATAGTTTATAAACATTAATATTTCCTTGAAGTTTAATGGGAGAATTTTCTTCCTAAGTGAGATGTGAAGAAAGTAGATAGTTAGTTGGTAGAAAATTATTATTTACAGTCAGAGCACAAAAATATTTTAGAAATTTAGAGGTAGAAGGTTTATGGATTAAAAATGTTTAAAAATCAATGTGAGATAAAGTAAATTAAGTAAAAAAAAAAAACAAAAAAAAACAAACATCTCTGACGTATTTTTGAAAGCAAAGATAGCAATTTAAACAAAGCTAACTAATGCAATGATATTTATCCCAAAATAAATCTATATTATGACATTTGTCATTATTGTTTTGTATCCCACACCCCTGTTAGAAAAGAAACACCTGAATTCAATATGTCCATATACTTTTGTCCATACAGTGTAGTTCCACCATAGTGATTTTTTTTCCTTGGAAACATTTCACACTGATTAATTAAATTAATTAAATATTCAGATCATCCACTATATTTCCAAAGTAAAATCTCTCCTTTCCTCTCCCATTAGTCATATAATGAATCCTCTGATTTAATTTGTCCTGGTGTGCCTGCAGATAAAAAAGGATATAAAAAAAGAAGAGATTGGGATGGCATGGAAGTTTAAAAAAAAGATAATAAACTTTCCTTGACTTGGATTTCATTGTAGACAGTATGAACCTTGCATTTTTCATGTTCTATCTCAGGGGTGTCCAATCCTGGTCCTCGAGGGTGGGTATCCTGCATGTTTTAGAAGTATCCCTCTTCCAACACACCTGATTCAAATGATAAGCCTATCATCAAGCTCTGCAGAAGCCTGATAACGACTGTAAGGTGTGCTACACTAGAGCCTCTGAATGTCCAAATGGGTCATATCTGATGACCATGAAAAGATGACAAACTGTATTTTACACCAATTATTTACATGTATTGATAGTTATTTAACATTTTATATCTTTGAATGATTTTGGTCACCAGTAGATGTTTGGGTCTTTATGGGTTAAATCAAAGAATCTGAATATTTTTTATTATGTAAAGAGTGAGGGTACAAGCCTGAGCTGAACACCCATGACCTCTAATCCTTCAAACGGCTCCACATCAAGAACTGCCAAGAACTGTTTTTCCATATATAACTAATTAACTTTGCTGAAGCTCCACAGTTCCATATGTCCACAAATGCCAGTTGAAAGTTTACTGAGGCAAAGGAAAGCCTTATTTTAACTGTGTCCAAAAGCACTGGAACCCCTCTGGGCTCAAAGGCATCAGTGATGGACCATCAGTGGATGGATGGTGGTCAGACAAATCAGTATCCACGTCTTTTTCCTGAAAAAAAAAAAAAAAAGTAAATATGAAATATGCTGTGTTCATACTTTATATGACAATGAAATGCAGTTTCCTTTTCTTAGGTTCAGACTAGGTCCACCTGTTCCTTAACTAAAGGATGTGTGTATGTCTTCCATCACTGACAGTGAAAATGTTTTTTTTCCTGACTAGATTTGATGTCTGTATGAAATTCTCATATTGAAGGGTTTAGACTCTGACTGTAGTGGGGATCCTCATTAAAGTTGAGGCATGTGTTTCATTTGTTTCCTTTTGACAATCTTGACCTTCCCACTAATTGAAAAAGAGAGCTCTGGACTGGTTCGCACTGAATTATTTTTAGGAGACTAAACACAACATTTCAACCCATGTGGTGTTTGGGGACTGTTTGTGTGCACACATGTAGGCTCCAGCTTGAACTCAGTTCTTGTTTTACAGTAATGTGTGCAACCTGGAAAACAGTAAATGTTTAATGCCTCCTCCATTTGAGTTGTGGACCTGTCTATTAAACTAATCTCCCACTGGCTGGCCTGGAATTCATTTTCTAACTTGATATAGTACCTGGCCTGATTAATATGTCCACAAACAAATAGATACAGTCACATCTATTTATCGCTGATGCTTCATACTGTGCCTCATATCTTCAACATTGATTTTTTTTTTCTGCAACAAGGCCATCAATCTATCCTCAATTTAGGCCAATTTCTGAGCACTGCCCTCATTTGCAAACTGTCGAGGCTCTGTTTAAGTCTTATGTTGTTTTCATTGGTTCGCAAACATCAGACATGCTTTAATTTCCCTGGTGTTTACCCGGCTCACTGACATCTATAGATGACATTTTCATCACACTGTCTCTAAATATGCAGCGAACTGTGCAGGCCAGCATGGGCCTGCCCTCCTTAAATGTTACAGAGGGAGCAGATATTTATCCTTTAGCTGGTGGGAAAGAAGCCAACTAATAGAGTATTAGTGGAAATATCACTAAATTGAATTGATGTGGAAAAAACAAATTTGCCTGTGGTATTGTATTCATTTATTTGAAAGGTCATATATATATATATATATATATATATATATATATATATATATATATATATATATATATATATATATATATAATTTATTTATTTACTTTTTTATTATCCCTCTATGTATATATATATTAGTGTTGTCAAACATTCAAGTTTTTAATCAGATTAATCACAAGGTTGCTGTGAATTAATTTGGATTAATTGCAATTAAATATCATTCATTTTTAATCTATATTAATCGCGTTTCATTTTGCATGAGCACACAGACTCAAGAAAGAAGGAAATATATATGCACTTAATGTGTTTATTAAATACCGTCAACAGTTCCAACAAAACAACTTGAAACAACTGCTTCATCTTGTTAATTTTGACAGCCCTAATATCTATCTATCTATCTATCTATCTATCTATCTATCTATCTATCTATCTATCTATCTATCTATCTATCTATCTATCTATCTATCTATCTATCTATCTATCTAAAGAGAAGAAGAAGAGGAGAATTTTTTTTTTAATTAAATGCAAGTCACTAAAAATGCTGCTTAATCATGTCAATACTAAATATACATGCACTATTTACATCACTTCCTGTTTTTATAATGTTTCACCTGTTGGACAAATATTTCTTCTTTTTTACCTTGAAAGATGGATCTGAAAACTTCTAAACAACAGTAACTTACCTAATTCTGACAATATCATCAATCTTGTGTTTAGGATAAACAGTAACCCAGTAAATTAAAATTATCAATTTTCTAAATGATAAAATCGTGGCATAAACAGTTTCACTGTCAGCTGCATCACCTTTGATTCCAATGTACATGACACGAGAGACTAGTTATTAGGTTTAAAATATGTGTTTTTTGTTCGCCTAAACTAATACAGAATTATTTCTTTTGCTGTGGTGAATTTCAATTTAACCCAAACAAACTACTCCATGTCATAATAAAAAATACATGCAATACCACTAACATTAATAAGGGCTGCAGTGTTTTTTGCTTTACTAAATGTAGAACCCTGAGGCGGACTGATGAAACAGAGGACCATGTTATTAAAGTTTTTATTTCCACCTGTTTTTTTCATGCTGTGGTAATAGCTCTTTAGTATAGGCTGTTTTTGTAAAATGCTGTATAATGAAATCACTGAAAAGTTCACAGAAATAGACGAGATGTGCACTCCCTGACAGCCTGTTGGTTTATATGCCTTTAAATTAAAGTTAGATGTCATCTCAGGTCGCACATGGAAGGAGGTTTGTAGTTATTACCACAGCTTGTATATCTGCCAAAAAAGAGAAAAAGGAGTTGTTCAAGGAATCTATGCCCTCTGTTCTTTGGAGCAGACACCTCCTATACTGTACACCTGAATGATGCATGTGTCTGCTGAATGAAGAATAGGACCGGCATACGAGAACAAAAACAGATACGGACAGATGAAGAAGTTGAGATAAAAGCGGTGAAGTACGACTGTGGATGAGATGAGCCGGATCAGGACGGCTGTAGGTTTCAGCCTCTCGTGCCTGCCAGTCCTTGTTCATTCACACTCAGCAGAGACATGAGTAGATGTGAGGCGGTTGCACATATTCACAACTTTAGTACATTTTGTGGCTCAGAATCAGTGCGCAGGTGTTACCTTTTCCACAAAGACTGAGCTCCTCGTTGTTTTAGATGATACATAACTAATATACAGGGTGGGGAAGCAAAATTTACAATGAACATTTAGTTGTTTTTTCTCAGCAGGCACTGCGTCAATTGTTTTGAAACCAAATGTATATTGATGTCATAATCATACCTAACACTATTATCCATACCTTTTCAGAAACTTTTGCCCATATGAGTAATCAGGAAAGCAAACGTCAAAGAGTGTGTGATTTGCTGAATGCACTCGTCACACCAAAGGAGATTTCAAAAATAGTTGGAGTGTCCATAAAGACTGTTTATAATGGAAAGAAGAGAATGACTATGAGCAAAACTATTACGAGAAAGTCTGGAAGTGGAGGAAGCAACAAAAAACATACCAAAGCTTTTATTAAAGCTCTCAAATCCAAAATCCTAAAGGATCCAACCAAATCCATGAGAAAAATGGCAATTGAACTTGAGGTAGACAACAAGACCGTTAGAAATGCAGTAAAATATGATTTGAAGTTAAAATCTTACACAAGAACACCAAAACACTTGTTGACAACAGCAACAAATCCAACTTTAGCAATTTTTGGGAATCATGTTTATGGCCGCCTTCTAGTCCAGATCTAAACCCTCTGGATTCTGCTATTTGGGGCGTTTTAGAACATGCTACCAAGAGAACATCACACAGCAATGTCGACTTTCTTAAAGATACTATTAAAGAAGAATGGGAGAAGTTGTCACCCGAATATTTGAGGAACACTTGCGCAAGTTTCAGGAAGCGTGTAAAGGCAGTTATTGAGAAAGAAGGAGGACACATAGAATAAAAACATTTTCTATGATGTAAATTTTCTTGTGGCAAATAAATTCTCATGACTTTCAATAAACTAATTGGTCATACACTGTCTTTCAATCCCTGCCTCAAAATATTGTAAATTTTGCTTCCCCACCATGTAATAACGCAGAGAACTAGAGGAGATGAAACAGTCAAACTGTTATGTGTGGAAAATATTTCCTGGCAGCTGTATTGGCTTCTCTTCTTCTGACATTATGAGGTATCTACTGTAAGCCAGGCCATAAGCGGTCCCATGATGCATCCTGGCACTGCACCGCTGTTTGCCGCCTCTGAGCGCTTCTGCCTTGTTTGAATTGCTTGTTTGGTTGTGCTGTGTAAATTAAAAAAGAGGTTCCCACTACTAAAGGATGCTTCTATTCTCTGGGGATTGTAAGTTCATCATGAATTTGAATCTGATTGTTGAACATTAAATTGTTGGAGGAGCTAATGGGGCCGAGTGTACACAAAAGAACTCCATATGGCTTGAGTTACAAAGAAACAGGAGCTCCCTCTATGTGTATGTATACAAGCAAGGAATGAATCAACATGTGAATATAAAGTTTGAGATTGTTACTTAAACACAAGCTGTAATTAAATGTAAGGCTCAGAAGTCAAAAATAACACTGGTCAACAACAAATTTATTGTTTAAGTTTTTTGAGCTGATTTTGGATAATTTTGGTGTGCTGAATCCAAAAATCACATTAATTTTGCTCAATCAGGTCAACTTTCTGAACTATGCTACACATTGGCTTTTTAACATTTTTGCTTACATTTATGGGCATTTTCACATCATATGATACAAAATTCTTTCATATTTCTTGCAATAAACGAGTTCTGAAGATTTTACTTTTGCCAATTTATGATTAATGTTTTTTTTAATATTACAGGTGAATGAAATGGCTTTGACAAGAAGATCTTGCAAAAATAAGCCTGACGTATTCTGCTACATCTGCGGTGAATACACCATTGTACTTAACAGGAATCAAGTCACAAGTTTCATAAAATGTGCTTACCAATCTTATTTTGGTATTAAACTTGGTGACCAAGATAAAAATTCAATAAAATAAAATAAAAATAAATAAAATAGAAATCAAATTAGCAAAAAAAACCTGACCTGATTGAGAAAAACAGATGTCATTTTGGATTTAGCGGTGCAAAATGGTCCTAATTCAGTTGAAAAAACCTAGACAACTTGCAAAAAACATTTTTTTGTAACCCAGTGTAATTTATGTTGAAGAAATTTAAGGTTTAACAGTGGAATAAATGACAGGGAATAAGTTAATTCATGTATTTGTTAAAAATATATTGACAGTGTTTACCCAAATAACTATTTACATTTATGTTTGCAGAATTATTATTTACAAATTTACACCTTTAATTATTTTAATTTATTGTATACAAGCAGCTAAAATAATTTGTTGAATCTGCTGTTCTAAATCACTTACATTTACCGATCTAAGTACCGCTAGCTTCTGATTGGTTTGTTCAGTCATGTGAGGTTATGTGTCAGGAAGTGTTGTGGCAGTAGTTATGGTATGTGAAAAGTAAAGCACTGTTTAAGAAGAAATCTGTCTCCATCCTGCTGTCTCATTTTATAAAGAACTAGAAGCACTCGGAGAGCGCAGACCTCCGCCAAGGCTGATCAGTGCCCCCCCACCCCCCACCCCCAATCACCACCAAAATTTAATCATTTCTTTCTTATCCCATTTCCAACAAACCCTGAAAATTTCATCCAAATCTGTCCATAACTTTTTGAGTTATGTTGCACACTAACGGACAGACAAACAAACAAACAAACAAACAAACAAACAAACAAACAAACAAACAAACAAACAGACAAACAAACAAACAAACCCTGGCAAAAACATAACCTCCTTGGCGGAGGTAATGAACCATTAACCACCAACAAACCCTCACGTCACATAAAAATAAAGTTGTCCTCCGATTTGAAGTGCTCTGACTTTCTTACGTGCTTTAATTATTTGCAAAATGTTGTATTTGAATATTCTGAATGTTTGACAATTTTGAAAAGTGTTGTAATTTCCTCATTATTCTAATTGTTCCTGAACGCCTCATGTATAGTTTACGTGTGCCTCCTTGAACGTGAACAGAACTCAGTTCGGCAGTGAGGGCACAGAGCTGATGTGAGGGACTCGAACAAATGTTGGCTTGAAAATACAAACTTTTGCTGCAGTCCTACTCTAGTCCTCGTCTGTGCCTAAACCAGCTGACACACAAGGAACAGACGTACTGATGAGACGGACAAACGCAATGGAAAAGGGACATTTTTCTCCTACTGGGATGGACAGATCACCAACAGAAATTGCTAGCTAACCGAAAATGTCCATTGAACTGGATGGATTATTTGTCCAAACTGGATGGGATTCACAGGAGCAGACGATTTTGTTTGGAATAAAGTTGTGTGGGTGACCGCAGCAGGAGGCAGACAACCGTCCAGAGTAAGTGAAAACACTTCAGTAGGCTTAGCTTTGGCTTTTCATGTCAACATACTGTAGTGTAGGTGGAAGTTTGGCAGGAAGTTAGCTCTGAGTCAAGTATGAGCACAAGTTGTACTTTGGTGTTAATCACAACAGGATAGGCATTGCTCTGCCTATGGCTCTCACACAGGGTGCAACTTTACAAATTACAAAAATACAGAAAAAATAAACAAAAAGGCCAATAAGCATTGCCATACACATATTAAGTCAAAACTAATACTAACACAACAACCCCGCTGAATTCTTGCACATAAAAATAACACATTTACAACAAAATACCCACTACTCATAATGCACTGCGGCAAACATGCCACAATACTTTTAAAGCTGTCGTACTTCGGTCCTCCACATCCAAATTATTTAGCTCAAAAGAAGTTTTGGAACGCTGTACAACAGTAGAAAAGGGCGATGGAGAAGTTGTGTTTATTCTCTCCTTAAATTCTTCCACAGAACACAGTTGTGTTGTGTGTATATGATTAGTTCTTGAACTGAATCCTCTCCCTCTCATGCTAACATCTATCTGTGTGTTTGGTCACTGATGTGAGGGCTTTTGTTCGCACACTTTCAAACATATCACACAGTTGTAGTCTTTTTGGAGAAAACAATGCTTTACTTAATACTTACCGCTGTGTTGTTGGTGTTTTTCCTCTTCTTCTTTCTTTTTTTGTCTTTTTTCAAACCCTGAAGGGTAGGAGCGCTTCATCATTGATGTTCTTTTTAAATGCTCGTTCCACCGTGCTCAGTGTGGACAGACCGTTTGTTCCACTGACAGCAAGTGGGGGGTGTGATGGGGGGTGCGAGAGGGGAACAGAGGTCAGAGAGGTCACTTCTACATGACCCTCATAGCGTTTGTCATTGCGTAGGGGGAATCCCTGTAGTTTAGGGCCCCCAGTCACAAAACAGTACAGGAGAGCGTTAGCGCTGCCTCACTGTGGTGGTTTGTTTACAATGGATGGTTACCTCCGCCAAGGAGGTTATGTTTTTGCCAGGGTTTGTTTGTCTGTCTGTTTGTCTGTCCGTTAGTGTGCAACATAACTCAAAAAGTTATGGACAGATTTTGATGAAATTTTCAGGGTTTGTTGGAAATGGGATAAGGAAGAAATGATTAACTTTTGGGGGTGATCGGGGGTGGGGGGGCCCACGGGGGGGCCCACTGATCAGCCTTGGCGGAGGTCTGCGCTCTCCGAGTGCTTCTAGTTTTGAATAAGTTGTACAGATAAATGACCATGCAGCCATCGGGGGCCCTCTTCAGCGGAGGGGGCCCTAGGCAGCTGCCTACGTTGCCTACGTCATCCCAGCGGCTCTGCCTCTACCAGCACCTTTTGTTTGCTTTACCCTTTTGTTTGTTTCAGCCAAACAACCTTACACTTATACAGTCCACACATCCGCATGCACACTACTGATATTACTGACATACACACCTCATTATTATTTGTATATTTTGGTTATCTTGCTTTATGCTTTAATAAATATTTTACATTAAGTTCGCACTGTGTATTTCTCCCATCTTTTGTCATGGCCTAGAGCTGGGTTATGACAAAACTAGTGATGTGCGGATCAATACTGAAATACCGATATTTCTGATACCAGATCTTTACACTCTAGAATCCTTTCACACATCAAAATATCGATACTTTTGATACTTTGGTCAGTTGAGGTAATGTATATCAGGAACACAGTGGAAAGTAGCTAAACTATTGGGATCTTGTCCAAATGGTACGCGATTGGTGGGAACTACTTTTTCTTCCTCCTGGGTAAGTGTGTACTGCGTCACACTTGTCAGTCAACTCAGACTCATTCAGTCTGTACTGAGCAAAAAACAGAACAAACTAAAGGGGAAAACAGTAAATATGCTATTGTTCCTTAACAAAAACTTGTGAATGAGGGAAAGTGTCGATGTTGGATGCTTTTGTTGAGGTGTTACATGTTCAGTGTTTTCATGTTTCATGTTAACATGTTCATGTAACGTGTCAATTTTTATAATAATTCTTAAATGACAACAACATTAAACAATAATTACTCTCATGTCTTGTATTTTTTATGAAGTTATGATGTGAAATACACAATTTTATTTATTTTTTTTAGATTTTCCAGACAAATGTATTTGTACAAAGTATCTATCGGTTTGGTATTGTTGATACCAGCCTGGATTTTACTCGGTATCGGATCGGAAAGGAGATCTGTGATATCGAATATCACTTTTACGTCTTCTTTTATGCTGTGAAATGTCTAATGTTAATTAGCATGACAGTGCATTACTGCCTCCTACTGTTGGGGAGTGTGAGTGGTGGTGCTTTACTCCAGAAAAAATAAAGGACAAATTTGTTGTTTAACATAATTTTTTACCCAGACAAACCCACTGAAAAAGGGGTTTGCAACCCACCAGCTGAGAATCATTGATATCGGGGATTAAAGAAATGTTGCCATATTTATTTGTGACTGACAGCTGATATGTTCTTGTTAAATGTTTAGTTAAATTTTATAGCTCATGTTGTCATGTGCTCTGCTGCTGGATGCTTAATATTTCAGTTCTACATTTATAAACTATAGGGACTGGTTTTTGTGAGATACAGATGTAGAAAATGATCTTGACTATCCTGAACCGAGTTTGGGAAAGCGGCCTCGACAGGCGGCAGAGATGAAATATGGGCCTTGACAGGTCTGCCTATTGTATGTGCCCGAGGAAAACTCATCACCTGTCAAGGCCAAAATGACTTTAGGCTGATGTGTTAGCCGTGTTTGTTGTCTTTCAGTCCCTTGTTTGGGTTTTTTCGAAATGAACAATCCCCGTCACCGCAGTCACAGGAAGCCGACAGTCGCACTGTGACAGCGATGAGCGCTTTTACTGTCTCCTCCCCTCGCCTCATCTTCTCCCAGTCCATCCTCCCGCTGTGTGGTGTGACGGTATTGTGGTTGTAATTGCCTTCAAGACTGGCTTAGGCTTTGGACCAGGGATCTTTCAGCTGTGATCTGTTAAGCCTATTACATACTTGTTGCGTGAAGACACACAATCCTATGCGGATGAAAGCCTGAGTGTGAGAGCCAATTTGTGCCACTTGCTTTGGGATCACCACAGTCAGTCTATGCTGAAATATAGTGCAAGGCCTGTGTTCTCTACATCATTAGCACTTCAAAACAGACAAGACAATATAATGAATCCATGGTCTTTCATTGTCAAAACCAGCTAACTGTGCTAATAGCAATGGGTAATACAGCGCAATAGAATTACTGTCTGCTCTTGATTTTTAAAAGCTATGTTGATTAGGTATGCATAAAACTTTGGATTTTCCTAAAACTTATATGGAAAACAAGAATTTAAGCGGCTCATTTGCTGATTTGACCTCATTAATTAAATATGTTTGCAAACTGTATCACTAACATCTACTCAAGCCAAGAGCGAGATTAGCAGAAGTAGATCATTGAGGCAGCAGATGATGGGAGCAGACATGAATACTGATCCATTGTGATAAAAAATCTGGTGATAAATATTTTTAGACAGTTTCAGACCGCCTGGAACTTGGCAGATATTCCACCCTCGACAGCTTCTCTGACAGCTGACATGCTTGTGGTTTTAGATGATGTGCAGTGACTAATGTATGCTTTTCTGAGGTTAAAAGTGATATTTTTCATACCGCAGAATCATTGGAGAAACTCCTGTGAGCTACGTGGCACCACAATACACCAGATATTCACAAAAAGAACTTATTATTAGGGTGTATTTTTAAGGTAATTCACACTCAGACCAGAACCTACTAAAGATGCAGAAGGTACATTAACCTACAAAGACCCAAACATCCACTTTGGACCAAAACCATCTACTGATCTAAAATGTTTAATACCTCTTGATCCACTAATCCTCTCAATATGTGAAAGTAATTGGTGTAAAATGCAGTTTGTCATCTTTTCATAGCCATCAGATATGACCCATTTGGACTTTCAGAGGCTCTGTAGTTACCATGGAAACACTGTCATCTTCTACAACACTGATTCACCAGTAAAACCCATAGAGTTCGATCAATGACAGTGGATGGAGACACTTGGTTTGTGTTCAGTAAATAATAGATTTTACAGAAAAATGCCCTTTTTCTTCAGTTTTCTCTGTTTCTGATATAATAATCCTCAACTTTAATCTGAGTTTTAGGAACATCTACATCACTGGTGTCCAACTCATTTTAGTTCACGGGCCACATCGGGCCAAATTTATCTATAGTGGGCCAGACCAATAAAATAACAACATAATAATATATAAACAATGTCAACTCCAAACTTTCAAGATTCAAAGTGTTTCTTGTCATGTATACAGTAAAGAAACAGGTTTCTCTGTACAATGAAAATCTTACTTTACTTTGCCATCAACACTGAAGCTTGTGGTTTTTTCCCCCTGTTTTTTTGGAGTATTTTCTCAACATAGTGAAAAATTTTGTGCTTGGTTGGCAAAAAGGAAAAGGAAAAACAATGATGCATGTTGAGATGAAGTAACCAAGCTTGGTAGTGTTTGTACACAAGAGAAGAGCATAAAAGCTAAAAATATAAACTACTATTACTAATAGAAAAAAATATATATATATACATAATGTGCAAAATCTGGTAATTGTGCAAATTGTCAGAGGTAAATGGCATACAGCATGTGCAAAACTACCTGAGATAAGTGAGATGTTAATGTGCAAAATTGTCAGAGATGAACAGTATGAACAGTCAGAGATAGCAGTATGATATTTGATAAGCAGTATGATATATAAGGTGCTTAAGTGTCCGAGAGAATCAGTATGGTGTAAATATAAGCATATAAGGTGCATAAACAGTATCACAGTTGAAAGTGTTAACACTGTAAACAGTCAGTTTGGCTATTGTAGACTCCTATCAGCTGTGAAGGAGCCTGATGGAGGACAAAAAAGAAAGAGTTCCTGACTCTGGTTGTCCTGCACTTCAGACTCCAGTATGTTCGGCCTGAAGGGAGAACAGTCTGTGAACAGTCTGTGTTGGGAGTGGGTGGGATCCTTGACGATGGAGGCAGCCCATCTGTGGACTCAGAGGGCAGGGGAGTCCTGGTGATCTTGGACGCAGTCTTCACCACTCTCTGCAGGCATTTGCGGTCCATGATGGTGGTGCTGCCGTACCACACAAGAGTGGGGTGGGTTTTCCATTGGACATATGCATAAAACTTTATAGATATCTACTAAATGTCGCAACAACAGAAGTGTGAAATGTCGGTTTTTCCATTAAATAACAAATGTGATGATTTGCTTATTTAATATTGCAAGATGACACGAGAAGTCGTTCCATAAACATGGCGATGAACATGAATATCACATTGATTTACAGATATATTCATTATTATTATGTATTACCCCTCTATCCCGTACTAAATTAAAAAATTATGGGGTGTCCTGGTGTGTCCACACATACTGTGCCATGTTTCTTTTAAAACTCTTCTTCCTCACTTCTTGTAACGTCCGTCAATATCTTTTTTTTTTTTTTAATTATGTGACACTAGTTGCAGAAGAAGGTCTTTCTATTGCAGTTTTGCATGATATACCAATTTTGCTACGCCTGAAAAACCACCTCTTGGCAGCACAAAAACTTTTCATCAAAAAATGAGAGTTTTGGCGAAATTATCGTTTTTCTTTTGGCAAATTTTTATGCACAAGTTATAGTGCAGATCAGTGGAAAAGCGACTGGTGATGCAGCCGGTCAAGATGGACTCAACAACACAGCTGTAGAAGTTGTTGAGGATTTTTGAAGACATGCCAAACCTTCTCAGCCTCCTCAGGAAGTACAGCCGCTGCTGAGCTTTCTTCACCAGCTGTGTGGTGTTTAATGTCCAGGTGAAGCCCTTACTGATGTGGACCCCCAGATATTTGAAGCTGTCCTCGATGTTTTAGAGTGAAAAAATTAAATAACATTGTGAGAATGTTACATCTCCAAATTATCTGTTAAAACAATGTAAATAGCATAAACAAACTAAAATTTCTTAAGAAAAATAAGTGTAATTTTAACAGTATTATGCTTCAGTTTATCATTTACACATGTGCATTACAACTTACAGATCACAGAGGATCTTCAAATACACAAAACATTTAATAATAGACATAATATTGTCAAAATTGCACTTCTCATTGGACATTTCAGGTTGTTCATATTTGTTCAGGTATTCACATTTTGGTAATGATAGTTTGTTTTTAGTGCAAATACAGTAAAATTACATGAAAATTTTGCATTTACAAAAAGAAAATTTTGACTTGTCATTATTTATAGATTATTGTGATTGTATTTTACTGATCTGACTCACTTGAGATTGAATTGGTCTGAATATGGAACCTGAACTAAAATGATAGTGTAATTTTTGCATTTCACAAATTCATCCCACAAGCCGGACTGGACACTTTCATGGTCCAGATTTGGCCCCCAGGCCGCATGTTTGACACCCCTGATCTACATGACCAGTAAATTCAAATAGTAAAATATTTGATTTTACTGGAAATAATTCTAAATACAGAGGAGAATATTGTAATAAATGATGATAAATCATTTAAAACAGGTTAAATAGAGAGAAAAATTCATTTGGGAAGTGACACAAAAGTAGCACTGGGCCTTTATGGGTTAATATAATTTCATTTGCCAGTGAAGTAATGTTAAGGAATAAAAAATGGGTTCCAAGTGCATTCAGAACAGTTGTGGCTTGTAAACATTTCACGTTTCATTGAGCTATGAGCAGTCAACTTGTAAAAAATAAAAAATAAATCCAATGAAGCTTGTGGCATTATAAATTTTGTAATATTTAGTCTCATTTCATCATGAAAGCATGCGGGCCATTAATATTCTGCAGTGTGAGGCATACAGCTCGGTATATTGACAGAAGTGGCACGACAGTTTCATAAGGTCCCTGTGGAATCCTTGGAATGTCAAACAAGAGAGACGCTCCCTGTTTTTACGGCCAGTTGAGGTAGTTCACGGTCCGAGCAAGGATACCTCATGACTGTATCTCCTTTGGATGTTCGGGGGATCTCTGGAAGTTTTTGTTGAGAGAAAAAAGAAAAAAAAAAAATCCTTCACTGCTTCATGTGCTTCATGCTCTGTTGCTATGACAACATGATGTGAACAAGCACCAAGAAAGTGAAAGGATGTTTTAATAAACGCAGTGAAATTCTACTGTTCAGCTGCAATAGTGGGCAGTAAATTGACATCTCTGCAATCACCTGTCAGTGTCAGTGTTGCTTTTGACTGTCAGTATATATGACAGACGCCATATGTTGAATAGACACAGATGATGAATACCTACATAATAGCCCATGTGATGTGTACCAAAATGATTGCATTAATATAAAATGGAAAATGTTGTTGGATACACTCCGAGGAGGCATTATGTTTATTAGGAGGAACACAAGTGTTTTATGTTGTGTTGGTAAGTATATTAATATCAGGGGTGATGAAGACATCCTGTAAATTCTACTTCCTGCATACCTTTATTACAGTGTGTACTCATGTGTGAACAGCATCTGGACAGGCAGTTTATAAACGTAGCACCATCTACTGCAGTCTCTGAAGAACTTGTAGCATAAAACGAGCATTTCTCTTTATATATACAGATAGAAATTAAGTTTATTAATCCATAGAAGGAAAGTCTTAATTTATTTGCTGTGTTTTTGATTAAACTCATCATGTAAATTTGATTACGTGTCCACATGTTTTCCCGCTTGAATCGTATCAAAGATGGTGGAGCGTTGAACAAGCTTGGAAGTTGAGCTCTCTGTTGTTGTTTATCAACTACACTATCTACCAGAACCTGTTCTGATAGCACAGATGGCTGTGGCAGATTTAAGTGAACAGCAGCCTGGCAAGTTTTAATGTGATTTACATTTTATAGAGAGAGTGTTGTGGTTATCAAACAGCATTGGAGATTCTTACAGATAATTCTGTGATTTGGAGTGGGCTTATTGAGAACCACTAAAATATGAAATGGAACACTCTGGTCCCATGGTCAAAAACCACTCATCTGTCTGTGTGTGCTTCTATAAATGGGATATTTTTTATATTTTCATCCTTCATCTTTAACTCTTTTAATATACTTATTTTAAAAGTCTATTTATTTTTACTATGGCCCAATCCTAATTTTTTTTTTTTTTTTTTTTAGTTTAGTTTATTTCAAATATGTAACAAGATAAATTAATCTTACTTATTCCTTAAAAATAAAACAGGTAGTAAGAAGTCATGAAAAAAAACAACAAAAACTTCTACATATACATGACTTCATTTGCACATTCGAAAAGGAGTGGGAGGAAGTATAACTTAATATAAGTATAACTTCACTCCTTGGCCCTCCCCCTTCCCCCTTCCCCTTGGCCCTTGCATTTGGGACTACCCCTTGAAATGGAGTTGCAAGGGGTAGGTGTTGAAACATTCCCCTATGAAATCAGACAACCGTTCGACACCTGTTACGTCAACAGCAGTCATCGATGCCGCTATAAAAAGATGTGACAACTTTGTTTCCGAAATAATTCATGTCAGCGGCTGTAACTGTCTCTGTTGCATGGGCTTTGGGGCGTCTTTTTTGGGCAAACAAAACAGACCATCTTCACCAAACCAGATTGGGGTTGTGTTCCTTAACTACTGTAACTGGTGTAAACCAGAAGTGAAACTTAAGGAAAGATGAGTGTTTGTGTTCTTCACATAAGCTACATGTATTTGTTCGGTGCACCTCTGTATTGTACTGACGGCCCCAAATCAAAATGGTTTGCACCCTACTTTTCAGTAACTTGGTTGCCCAGTTCTCGGTCACATTTTCTCTTGAGGGAACACTCATTACCTCCTGCTGCAGCCCAGACATTAGCGTGTGTGCTACAGTTGCTCCCACGCCTGTGCTGTGGGCGTCAACCTAACTTGAAGGGGCTCTAGCGTGATTGGTTTGGTGCGGCGCTACTTATTTACACTACCAGTCAAAAGTTTGGACTCACCTGGTTTTTCTTTATTTTCATGACTATTTACATTGTAGATTCTCACTGAGGGTACCAAATCTATGAATGAACACATATGGAATTATGGAGTTAAAAAAGTGTAACTCAAAGCATGTTTTATGCAGGGTGCCCCCCAAAAAAAAGTTCTACACACTTTAAATAATTGTAAAGTAGGTGTTTATTAAAATACATTTAATTTTCAAAATGTAATAGAATTTACAAACATAATTTTATTGTTTTGTCACCATCTGATCTCAAACTGACGTCTGTTCTGGTCCAGACACTGGAAGTCTAGTGGTGTGAGATCTGGTGAACTTGCCAAACAGGTGGATTGGACGGAAGGGTTTTGCTGAATACCCTCCGCGTTCACCAGACCTCACACCACTAGACTATTTTTTATTTGGATACCTAAAAGACAAAGTCTACGCTATGAGACCTGCAACAGTCACTGAATTGAGAGCAGCCACTGAACGTGAATGCACGCAGATACCAAGGGAATTGTTTGGTGATGTGTGTGATTCCATTGCTTGGTGTTATCAGTGGAGTCTGGACCAGAACGGACGTCAGTTTGAGAACAGGCAGTGACAAAACAATGAAATGATGTTTGTAAGTTCTATTACATTTTAAAAATTAAATTAATTTTAATAAACACCTACTTCACAATTATTTAAAGTGTGTATACTTTTTTTTTTTTGGGACACCCTATATATCATTATTGTTTCATCACCCAGCCTTAGGTCAAAGTTGCTCAGATTCCTATTTTTTCCCATTTCGCTGTTTCTAACACATCAACTTCGAGGCTTAAATGTTCACTTGCTGCCTAATACACCCCATCTACTGACAGGTCACATTGTAATGAGATTAATATCATAAAACTAATTCCACTCCTCCGCTTTCCTCTTAGTGGTCAGAATGTTACGGTTGATCGGAGTATATATATATGCCTTATATAAATTGTCCCATACTGATTTATTCAAAGAGTGTACGAGGGGGAGTAATAGTATGACAGGATAACCTCAAGCATGTCAGGTGACTTTGTAGAGCTGATGGAGAAGTTCATCGCCCCTCTAAACCCAGACGACGTGTCATTAAATTTCTAATTGCATTATGGAGTAGGCCCTTCCATCCTGTGAAGTGACTCTTATCTCGTTGTCTTCTAAGTTGCTACTCCTTTGTTACTTGTTACCCCTTGCTTCTGCGTGATTAGATAGATCATCGTGTCAGCCGCAATCAAGAAGTCACCATGTCCGGATCAAACACTTTCTAACATCTGAATATAAATTGCCTTTCTGTGTGTGGATCAAAGGTTTCAGACTGAGCTGGATTATTCTGCAGGGGAAGGTGTATCTAAAGAATGTGAGGCCTTGAATCTAAGCCAAGACAGGGATTTCCTATATGTAGGTGAAGACCTTTTAAGTGTAGAAAGAACTTCTCATTTAATTAGTGTCTGCGATGTCGTGCCACGTAGAAAACCTGCCGATTAATTAATTGTTCTTTTTCGCCCAGGCCGGTACATGCATTGTTTGACCCTTTCTACCTGTAGTGAGAGCTGTGATCGTTCACCCTGGACTTCCCCGCTCTCGCCTTTTCCACTTATATGTCACATTTAGACATTATCCATTAGGTTTTTAACTGCTCGTATCTTCTCTCAATACAGAACTCATTGCCTGTGCTGCAATAAAAATTTATTACAGTCTTTGGCCTTAGGTGAGCGCTAGATATGTGCTGAATTTCATTGTCACGTTCCCGGGGGCTGCTCCACTAAAACGTAATTTCAGTTTGAATAGTTTTCCAGAGGCCTGTGAGATCTGCCTTATGCTGAGAGGTTTGACTTTACTGTAAAGTCTGAGTCACACTGTGCCTCTTCATATCTCTGTCTTGTATACTGTTGGTTTATATCACAGTTTTTTTTTTTTTGTTTATCTGGCTTGTTAGATAACCACAAACTGCATATTGCTGTGATACCGAGCTTGTGCAGATTGTCGCAGTCAGATACAACAATATCACTTTCATAACTGTTGTTTGTTGTGAACTGGAACAAAGGATTTCCGCTGTACATGTGTCCACTTCTTGCTGAATCAATTACATTCGGCTTCACGCTGCCACTCACACTTTCTTTGGGGCTACAGACAAAAGCAAGTGATTATCAGGCTTGGCATATCACAGGAAGACAGCAATGTAAGCATTTCTTATGCAAGATATTGCTTCTTCAGGCAATTACACAACCAAATTGCCAATTACCATCCCAAAGTTAACAAAATATGCCTTTGGTTTTGGCTTTCACAGATACAGTATTTGGGCCTCCAGTTATTTCCATCTCTAATTTCAAATGAAAGTTATTTAGTGTTCCAAATATTCTATCTGAATATTTTTCCATCAAAACCACACATAAAACAACAAACTAGTAGCAAACTAGAAAAACGATGCTGTGATAATTGCCTGTTTAGATGTCCAGATGAACAACTGAAGTACCTATGGATATGATTTAATAACTGAAACAGGTTTTATTACCTATTTTACTCCACTCAAACTTCCTCCCTGGCCTGAAGGCTGATTTGTGCCTGTGAGAGTTTGAGCTGAACTTTTACAGACGGAGAACGGAGCAAAGGTGATTTATGGGTTTTCACTCCTGTGGCACAAATTAGAACGGGGCTCAATTATGCACAGTGGTGGTCGTGGGCACTGTTATAATGAGGGTCAGTAGGGCACAGCTGAAACAGGAGGCGGGGGATTCGCTGCTCTGTGACTGGCTGGTACTGCAGTGTAGCTCAACACGGACAGAAACTGATCTGCGAATCTAACCCTGCTATAATACAGCCGCCACTCACACATATACAGGGTGTCCCAAAAAATGTATACACACTGTAAATAACTGTAAAGTAGGTGTTTATTAAAATGCATTTCATTTTCAAAATTTAATAGAGTTTACAAACATCATTTTATTGTGTTGTCACCACCAACCAATGGAATCGCACACATTACGAAACAATTCCCTTGGTATTTGCGTGCATTCACGTTCAATGGCTGCTCTCAATTCAGCGACTGTTGCAGGTCTCGTAGTGTAGACTTTGTCTTTTAGGTATCCCCATATAAAAGTCTGTTGGTGTGAGGTCTGGTGAATGCAGAGGGTATTCAATGAAACCCTTCCGTCCAATCCACCTGTTTGACAAGTTCACCAGACCTCACACCACTAGACTTTTATATGGGGATACCTAAAAGACAGTCTACTCTATTGTCGCGTTTCCACTACGTGGAACCAGCTTGACTCGGCTCGGCTTGGCTCAACTCGGTATTCCTGGAGACCGTTTCCATTACAGGATACTACAGACTTTACAGCACCTGGACGTCATAGCGATGCAGCGCGTTATTTCCGTGTCGTCTGCTCAGAGAGTTGCTGAAAACTCGCTTGTTGTGTGTTGTCTCGTCTGAATTTTTACGTCGGCCACCAAAGACTGAATCTCCTCGACCGACCATGGTGTAGTTTTGGTCTGTTATCATGTGGATTAATGTACCGCTATATTTACTGTCAACTTCCGCGTCTGTTTTTTGTAAAACAGCGGGTCACAGAGAAAACTGTCTGACCAATCAGTGGTCTGCAGTGTTATACGTCACGGTTTAGTATCGCTTGGAACCTCGGCAGAAGTGATTTGGAGGTGATACCAAAAAACTAGCACCGGGTACCAGATTCCAGGTCCTTTTTCGTAATGGAAACGCAAAAGGCCGAGCCGAGTCGAGTCGAGCTGGTTCCATGTAGTGGAAATGTGGCATATGAGACCTGTAACAGTGGCTGAATTGTGAGCAGCCATTGAACGTAAATGCACACAAATACCAAGGGAACTGTTTTGTAATGTGTGCGATTCCACTGTTTGGCGTTGTCAGCAGTGTCTGGACCAGAACGGACGTCAGTTTGAGAACAAGCGGTGACAAAACAATAAAATGATGTTTGTAAATTCTATTACATTTTGAAAATTAAATGAATTTTAACAAACACCAACTTCACAATCATTTAAAGTGTGTATAACTTTTTTTTTGGGACACCCTGTATTGTTTTCCACTTTGTGTGTTTATTTGTCGTGCAATGATTGGATTCCCATGTGGCCAAGCTCTGACTGGTTTGGTTTATTAACTGTTTGCTTAGTTAATTCCTCAGCCTCTATTGTCATTACTGATTTCCTTTAAACTGCTTCATACCATTGTTTGCACAATTAAGTTGGCATGTACCCTGTCGAACAGCTCACCGCTGGTCTCATTTAATAAATGCCTAAAACCTTTCCATAGCATTGTGCAGTAAAATGAGTGAAGCTCTCATGTGTTCTTATTGACTTGACAGCCTCTCTCCTGTTTTCTCACATAATGCGCTGCGCCTCTCCACCAGTCTGCTTCTCCATTAATCAATAATATCACTAACTGTGGAAAAAATAGCTCTACCCAGCCTAATAGGGAGGCTATTATCATCTACTGACTAACTCAAATAATTGGATCCCATACAATGCACTGGGCTTTTTCAATGCATCCAGGTACCATTAGAAGTGAGTCATGCATTCAGTATGGAGGCTGTAGGTAGAAACATAAGACAAAGATAAAGAGGTTGGTTATTAAAAGAAGCCACAGTGCAGGAATGCAGCAGAGGATGACAGGTTTTGAGGAATGGAAAAGATTTAAAGCTGAGTGAAGATGGGAAGAGAGTTTGAGTTGAATCCCAGATTCAGACTGAGCCACTGATCCTTCTCTCCTGTGGCATCTGCTTTGTCTGCTTGACTTCAAACGTGCTAATGGCATTAAGGCACAATGTTCCCATATTCAGAGTATTAGTAATAATCAGGGCTTTTGTTCTTCTGAGTATGTGGACTGGTTTGGTGACATATGCAGAGATCACATAAGAGAAGAAAGGGTTATTAACAATGACATAATTATTTTTTGTTTAAGACTCATTCATACAGGCTGAATCTGAGTCTGAAAAAAATCCAAAGACTCAGTAGGGACAATACTTTCATGCACCAATAGATATAGTTTTTAGCCCACCGGCTGATTGTGAAGGCGCTGTGTCCGGCGTTGTCTTTGTCATCATTGTCGTCATCTTCATTGTCTTTGTTTGCAATTTCTTCAAACATCTTCCCCAATAACATTACAGGTTGGATTCATTTTCTAATTTTTTACATAGCTTCCTTGGGACAATGCCAACAAGGTTTGTTCACAGTTCTGAGAAATTCAGATTTTTGTATTTTTTACAAATTTTTTAACAATTACAAATTTGCCTTTACTTACAATGGGCTATATTTTAATGGCTTATACCAGTGGTTCCCAACCTTTTTTGGCTCGTGACCCCATTTTAACATCACACATTTCAGGGGACCCCGGACATTCAAAACTGAGGCATTTATTTTTTTTTACTAAAATTAATTAGTTTTTGATCATTTAATAGTTTGCTATACTATGTTGCAAATAAACGTTAATGTTAGAGCACATTTAGTCTATATAATGTATATTATTATGAACAGAGGCAGAAAAGCCAGGTGTAGATTACTGCACAAAGTGAGAATTTTATTTTCCTTGGCTGACAATTAATATTGAACAAACAATAACTCAAACTATGAATTATGAAAGAGCTGCAGCATCTGAAACCGACCACAATGAACATTTGAAAGATAAACAGAACTGCAGATAAACAGAACCACAGTGCTGCAGTTTCACAACTACAGTTTGTCATGTCTTTTATGTTTTGTGATTGTCTCTCTCAACTCACCGTATATTTTTTATTAGTAAGCTTTTTTTTGTTCTTTTTTTTTATCAATTACTAGAAATTTTAGGTGACCCCATTTGAATTCCAGGCGACCCCACGTGGGGTCCTGACCCCAAGGTTGAAAAACACTGACTTATACTATGAAAATGGTTAGCAATATCAATATACAGGGTGGGTGAAAAGTAACTAGTAGGGATGCAAATTATCGATTAATCCGTTAACCATTAGTTGGTTGACCTTATCGATCGATTAATGATTAATTGATAAGCGGCGATTTTCCTGAGAACTTCGATATGGTCTAAAAGAATAAAAGCTAAATATTGTTTAAATACTTCATGAAAAAAGCATATCATATTTTTTAATGATTGATTTATTGAACCATCGGATACACTACAGGCAATGACATTGATGGAGTAGAGCTAAAGAAATTCAACAGAGAAATTCAGTGAAACAAATGGATCTGTAGAGGGGCAGATTAGAAGAAATGGGCATTTCTGACTTTGCATCACTGACATGATGGAGTGAGATTTCAGTGGAGATGCCCCCCAGGCTATTTTCCCATGACCATCGGGGCGACGGCGGGACACAATTCAGAACATACCTATGGCCCAGATCAGGAGCCTGGAGGATGTTTTCAACTCCTGTCTCACTGACCAGACAGTCCAGATGACCGTGGACTAGACCAACCTCTAGGGAAAACACTCCTTCGATACTGGTCCAATACTGACCCCGCAGTTGTGCCTGTATTTAGGCGGGGGTGCACCGCTCCCACAAACAGACAGGTCTGTGTTTGGCTCCACCATGTCCCTAAAGCGATTCTAAGTCATCAGCACCATGATCTGGTTCGATGATTGGCAATCCCAGCCACGGCAGACACACCGGCAGCCTTTGGACAGGTGTGGACAGGGTGACTTCTATGGGGCTATTATTGTAGCAATATTATTTGCAAATGCGTGTGGAGAGTTGAGTGTCCGTATTTCAATCTGTCTGTGCGCAGTCGGATTTGCAAATGTGTAAATGAATCTGTAAATGCGTGATGAGATTTGTGTGTCTGTACAACAATCTACAAATATGTAAAACAACTTGTGTGTGTGTAATCAGATTTGAAAAGTCAAAGTATTTTCACTACAAGACCCAGAAATACAGACAAATCATTGGTTACAAGTCAAGCGGCTTCTCGATTGGCTCTCTTTACGCATGTGAATTTTGCTACACTTCTGCCGTGACAGATCCACAAATGCGTAGCGGGATTTGTCTGTAAAACCAGGGTTTGCGTGCCTGGGCTCAGGCTGCCCTGGGCTCAGTGCTCACAGGCTCCCTCATTCTGGCTGTGTTCGGCTTTGCTCGTTCTTGTACCTGATGTGAGTTTATGTGAGTTGTGCTTGCAAGGTTCACCAACTGCCACTAAAAATCGAAGGAGAAGAAGAAGAAGATTCACCTGGGCAAGGAAAGATGTATGTAGGCTGTATTACTACCAATGTAAAGAGCGAGCAAAGCCGAACGCTTGACTTGTAACCAATGATTTGTCTGTATTTCTGGGTCTTGTAATGAAAATACTTTGACTTTTCAAATCTGATTACACACACACAAGTTGTTTCACACATTTGCAGATTGTTGTACAGACACACAAATCTCATCATGCATTTACAGATTCATTTACACATTTGCAAATCTGACTGCGCACAGACAGATTGAGATACGGACACTCAACTCTCAACACGCATTTGCAAATAATATTGTTACAATAATGGCCCCATAGACTTCCCCATTATTCAACTTCAGCGATGAAGCCAAGTTTGGGCAGTGGTGCCCCTTACTGTCGACACCACAAATCACGCTGTGGAAAAGGGCGCTTAACCGACAATTAATAATTTAATTGAGCAAATTCTTATTGACAATTAATTGATAGTCAATTAACTGTTTACATCCCTAATAACTAGGCATTAGAAAATGCTTGAATTATTAGTATCACTGAAGTTATGACAAAAACATTTTTTAAACAGACAACACTTATAGGGATTTCTTATTTTCTTTTTGTCTTATTTGTTATTGAGGGATTCAGGAGGTTCCCGATGATTTCCCAGATGGCATCCTTCAGAAGGTTGTTCATTCCATCCCTGGTTGTTTGAGGAAACTGGTTGACACTACCAGTGCTTACGTTGAAATACAAAGTTTTACTTTCATTTTCCCTTGTAATAAAGAACATGTATAATTTGTTTCAATAAATTTGTAATCGGAATATGGATTTTATTACCAATTTTTAATGCCTAGTTACTTTTCACTCACCCTGTAGTTACTATTGTGTACTGATAGGAAGTCATATATGGACTTTATTTAATTAGTTGAGTTCTCCTCCAGTGAAAGTACCACCCACTTGTGTTGGGAGATTGATTTCCTGCATTAAGACCACAGGACTCTAACATACACTCTAACAACCTGTTAAATTCAACTTGTTATTGATTGTTGATAGAACATGCAGGTAAGCTACAGGACCATTATTCCTATTTATAATTTCCTTTTATTTGCAATTTGCTAAACCATGACAAAACTTGCCTCAAAGCATCAGTCAACGCAGTCATTTCTTGATTCGTTGTGCATGTCTGTGTGTGATTTTTGCACATTTTGTGTAATAGTGTTTGCAGGAGGCAGTAGCAAAGCTGCTGTTTACTCCTGATCAAAGCATAAATGAGCTGGGGTGTTGTTGTCAGTAAGGTTCTTTTTTCTTTTCCCCATTTGTGCATATTTGATGTTTCCCACCACAAACCAGAGAGAGCTGCACTGATGTCTTCAGCGCTTGTATGGAAGAAGAACTGAGCCTTCAAGTGATTTCCAGATAAAAGCTGTCAGCGCCACCCTCTCCTCAAAGGGAGCCTTGAGAATAGTATTGCATCAGAGCCTTTTGTGACAAAAGACTGAATAGACATTAGATGAAGTGACAACTGGAAACAAGGAAAGCAGGTACCTTTCAACACAACCCAGATGACAATGACAAATAGTGTACTTAGTGTAAGGTAATGACTCATTTAATGTATCATAAGGTTAAGCATATTTATACATTCAAGTGATGAATATAAAACAATAATTTGAGTTTACTTAAAGAGGTCATATTTTGCTAAACCCACTTTTATTAGTCTTTGCTATATTTCTTTGTGTATTTGGACCTTAATAGATCATAAAGTTTGAATTTGAACCCTCCAGGTGCTGCAAAGCTATCTTTATATTAATTCTGGGAAAAATCGAGTGGATTTCTACAACCCGTTTTAATTCCTTCTTAATTTGTTACGTGTATAACTAGTTACATCATGACATTTGCGCTTATATGGTCATGACTTCAGATGAACATTTCTCAGAATACGCCATAATTGTTTGTCTGCAGCAGCGGTTGTAGTCCATACTGAAACTTCAAGCCAGTTGATGGTTGAACGGGACAGAGAAGCACAGTCAACATCCTGGAGAGGGTGGGGTGTGAAGTGACTCATTTGCATTTAAAGGGCCAGCGCACAAAACGACCTTTCTGGTGTCATTACTCAGAAATAAGCGTGAAGATGGACCTGTGGAGTTGAATTAATGAAGAATTCAGACCCAAGCATAGCATTTACAGTTTACGTAGACCACAGAGAAATGTTTTAAAATGCATAATTCCATTTTAAAAAAGCAAAATATCACTCCTTTAACTTCTGTTCCTTTAAGATGTTTAAATGTCATATGATTTATTTATTCTTGGATACATTAGGCTACGTTCAGACTGCAGGCAAATGTGGTCCAAATCCAATTTTTTGGCCGATATATGACCTGTATCTGATCTGTTAAAGACGGTTTGAACAGCACAAATCCCATTTTTTAAAAATCTGACTCAGGCCACTTTCATATGTGGTCCTAAATCTGATACGTAACCAATATTTTGCAATGCGACTTCAGTCTGAACAGCTATCCAGTCTGAATGTACAGGGGTTGGACAAAATAATGGAAACACCTAACATTGTGGCATCATAGAAGGTGTTTCCATTATTTTGTCCAACCCCTGTATTTATCCAATGTTTGTCATTGAAATGCGACAAACGTCACAATTCTGCATTCCAGGAGGAGGAACAGCAGGAAAAACATACTTACTTCCGCTAACACAGTGCATGCTTGCGTGATCACTTCAGGGTCGCATTCAGTTCATACTCAAAACTGATAGAAGTCACATTTAATGTATAATATGAATGAGCACACAAAAAAAATCAGATTTCACCAAAAAATCCAAATTGTGCTTTAAGACCTGTTGTCTGAATGTAGCCTTAGTGTCAGTAGCTGACAGACTTTGTTGATAGGACAATGTTTCGGGGAAAATTTGACATCATTTAGACATATTTGGACATAGTTTACATAATCTGAACAGATAATACTGCTCCAACATGAATATTGCTAACAATAGATTATATTTGCTGCATGTTTTTAAGCATCAAAAACATCATAATACAAATGTATGTTATTTCCAGGTAATAAATGGATAACCCAAGGTGATTGAATTCATCTAACACAACTTCATTTATTTGTTACCTCAACTAGGACACACCAGAGAGGCAATGTCATTTATCTCATTTACAGCTCCCCAAACATTAGTACAATAGTGATGATCTCTGTTATTCAGGGAGCGATAACAAAAATCCATTAACTTGGAAAGCATAGATACATGTTTTTTTCAGTACTGAGTCATCTATTGAAAGACAGCCACAACAATCATACTGGCCTCGCTCCCCAAGGACTCCCCATTGCTCTTTCATGAGTGTGTGTTTTTCTAAACTCTTCTGTGTCTTTGTACACATTTGTGAGTTGCTTTGTGGGTGGCAGTGTGATTCATTATGTACCAACTCCCTTTCATCTACAGACTAGATTAATTTGTTAAACCCTAGCTCCCATTTATTATTTGGAAAGTGTGCAGCAGAAAGGAACACAACTTTAGAGAATCTGAATTTGATGAAGAGCCCAGTGAAGTGTTTATTAACACAGTTGGTCTGTACATGTGTTACCGAGAACTTTTCTCCCATTTCTCCAAATGTCAAGCGTTTGGCCCCCTTATGTTTCACTGAATTGTAAGTTTTGTATTACAGAGGGGGATATGTGTTATTTCCGAGGTAAATATTTATAAGCAGAGGTGTAAATTAACCCTTCCATACATGATGTTCACATTTCTGGACACATAGTATAATCCAGTGGTTCCCAAGCTTTTTTGTCTCATGAGCCTATTTTAACATCAAAAATTTCTGCCGACCCCAGACATTGATAACGGAGACATTTTTTTTTTTTTTTGCTAAAATTAATTTGTTGTTGATTATTAATAGTTTTCTATACTATGTTGCAAATAAATGTTAATTTTAGATGACATTTAGTCGATATAATGTATATTATTATGGACGGAGGCAGAAAAGCCAGGTGTAGATTACTGCACAAAGTGTGAATTTTATTTTCCATGGTCAGGATATGTCCAGTCAGTCCAGCTTGGATTTACAAGGCTGACAATTAATACTGAACAAACAAGAACTCAAACTATGAATTATGAAAGACCTGCAGCATCTGAAACTGACCACAATGAACATTTGACAGATAAACAGTACCACAGTGCTTCAGTTACAGCTTCACAGTTTGTCATGTTTTTTATGTATTGGGATTGTCTCTCTCAGCTCACCATATATTTTTTTATTAGTAATTTAAAAAAAAAAAAAAATATCAATCGCTAGAAATTTCAGGTGACCTCAAGGTTAAAAAACACTAGTTTAAGATCACTTTCCAAAGGATTATAAAGGCAATATTCTCCAAACCACATGGGGCAGTCTCTGTAGATCCTAAGCAATACAATGAAAAAAAAGTATCATCTTAGTTGTAGAATTTGGAGTGCTCTGTGATCTGAGAAAGCTAACCTCCTAAGACCCAACTATGGGTTTTTTCTCCATGTTTCAGGACAAGAATTTCACAGCTTTATAAAAAATAAATAAATAAATAAAAACTACCACAAAGGACATTCCATTTTTTTTTAAATGCATCTGAAAAAACTGTTGCATCATGATGTTTCCAATATAGGCAATTATTTAATTAAAAAAAGTCAAAATTTGTACTTTCCTGGATCTCAGGAGGTTAAATATCTTCTTAATAAAACCATATTTTAAAACAGAAATTCAAAATGCATTTCAATGATAGCCTAATTTTGACTAATAAAAGCAATCTAAAAAAAAAAATCTAGAAGCTTTTTTTCATAAATAATGGATGAAAGGGTTAAGGTGCTTTGTACCTGAATGAGATTGTATTATGATTATCAGTGGCGGCTGCTCGTCTTTCAGACAGGGGAAGCTCATTGTCAGCTTACATCAAAAAAAGTCAAGTTATTTAAACATAAATTCGGCCCTCCATTCCTTTTTAAGAAAATGGTCAGTGACCTTATCGTACCAAGTAAACAAGAAAACGTTGAAATTATATGTTAAATTGAAACAAGGAAGTACAATGAGTGTGTTTTATTTACAGTGCAAGAAATGAACAAGTAATTTTGTAGTGGTTTCTCTCTTGATTTCACAGCACAATGTGCGACGGGATTAAACTGAACTGTGTCAGTGAAGGAGTAGATCTCAAACTAGTTGTCAGTCAAATGGGATTCAGCCTTTTGACTGATCCTCCAATCAGCACGTGGAAGCCTGGCATCCAGCCTGGCAGCGCTCTGCCCACAGCTCCATTCACCCCCAGAGACACCGAGCGTCCGGGGATGGGACAACATCGTGGCATTTATCCAATTACCGTCCAGTTTTGAGGCAATGAAAAAAACTGTACCATGAAGTCCCATTGAAGTGCATGGATGCTGGGCGTCTATGGGCAAATGCACTGAGCATAGATCGAATGAGAAAACAGCGCAACGGGAATGTATGAGAAGTGAACAACATCGAGTCCATTGATTTGGGATAAAGCTGATTCTGAACGAACTCGTCTGTTAGATGAACGTGTTCTAACACATTTGTAGTCAATGAAATGTCAACACAACCGTACATATTTGACCATTTAATTTTCATAATTTTAGGGGAAGCCGAGTTTCCCTTGCAGTCTATGAGAAATTGCCACTGATGATTATGTATTTCATTATGTTTAAGTTGGCATTTAGACCTTTCCAATTATGTGTAATATTTGTCTTAAACTTGTCTGGTTCAAAAGTTATGAATCAAAAAGTAGTGGGCTGTCCATCCGTGATGCCCTTGACCTTGCCCACTGTTCGGCCTTCAGTTTACACTCATGGTGTCACTTAAGAAAAACAAACATGAATGTAAAATGTGCAGATAAATATATTCACACACACACACACACACACACACACGCACACACACACATTCACCTAAACTCTCATAAACATAATAACCTCCATGAACACCCACACAGAACATGGTACACAAAATGTCCAACTCCCACAATGCAATACGGCAACATACTCGTAGCATGCTGCAATATATCTATAATGTACCACTACATACTGGTGACAAATGGAATCAATCAATCAATCAATCAATCAATCAAATTGTATTTACGGAGCACTAAATCATATCAAATGTTATCTCATGACACTTTACATATAGAGCTGGTCGAAACCAGACTCTCAGGATTTTCTTGGTAATTTGACTCACATTAGTCATTACGTCTTTCTGTGATGACATGTGGAGATGGAGGGTGTGTTTTGTTAGAAAAGCATAAAGCCAAGACTCTGTGCACTTTATTCAACATCATTTGCCAAATTCTGCACAAAACATTGAGTGGACAATATGTAGTGGTAATACTGTGAGATATTCTGTGATTCCCATCCCTTTTAAATTTAATTTTAACATAGTTGTCATGGTGGTGATTAAAGGGAGAATATCTCATGATTATCTTTATGATCAATATTAAAGTGTTGAATGATTTATTATGGGTTTGCATGGATCATGTCCTTAAATATAATACATACCAGCATTATCAAGATGTTCCTACCTAGCTTACATTAATTTAAAATTGTCCGTTTATTATAGTAAGTAACAAGTAATTCCAGCAGTTCCCTAGTGTCTGTTCTGACTAAAGCGTTAAGGGTTAAGTCCACATTCACCTGCTGTGTTTTCTGTACCATGTTGAAGAAATAACAATGAAGAATTGTCGTAGGTCTGTCAGTTGCGAGTTTGACTTCTGAACTACAACATACAGTGAGTCTGGTTTACACAGATGGTTTGGAGTTATGCTATGGTGTAAAAATGTTTTCCATTCATTATAAGACTCTGGCGGGACAAATGAGGCTACTTCAGTCTAAGTAATTAGTGGAAACTGCAGATGTCTGGACAGGAAAATCTGGATTCATGTTTACTTCATCTGGATCAGTGTTTGTCAACCTTTTTTGAACAAACACCCACTAACGGCATCAGGAGCCTCCTGCCACCCCCCCATCCCTGAAAAAAAAATTGGGACTGTGATGGACCTGTTTGCGGAGGATGTGGTGGTGGTTTATAGCTCAGTAGGTAACGCCCCCCTCACCTCATCATTGGCCACCTGGCGCCCCCTGAAAACGAATTTGTGACGGGGATGGGGGGGCGGGGGGGGGGATTATGTGAGTGAGCGTGTACCTCTGTTATATGTCGGACACAGGCTCCTTATACTGGGAGGGGGGGTGACTGATGTATAATGCTGTAATGTATAACAGTGACTAACATCCCCCATTATTTGTGCTTGAGCACCCCCCTCCCCTCAGCTTTATAGTTCCAAATGCCCCCCGAAAACAAATTTGCGATGGGGGAGCGAGTATGTGAGTGAGTGTGTGCCTCTGTTATATGTCGGACACAGGCTCCTTACACTGGGAGGGGGGGGCGAGTAATGTATGATGTTGTAATGTACAACAGTGACTAATGCCCCCCCCCCCCCAGCTTTCTTGTTCCAAACACCCCCTGAAAACAAATTTGCAATGAGGGGGGGCTGTAAGTCCAGGGGGGATTATGTGAGTGAGCATGTGCTTCTGTTATATGTCAGACACGGGCTCCTTACACTGAGAGGGGGGGCGAGCGATGTTTAATTTTATTATGTCCAACAGTGAATGACGCCCCCCATTTGTGCTTGAGCCCCCACCCAGCTTTCAAGTTCCAAACGCCCCCAAAAAACTACTTTGCGACGGGGGAATGAGTATGAGTGAGTATGTGCCTCTGTTATATGTTGGATATGGGTTCCTTACACTGAGGCGTGTGTGTGTGTGTGTGTGTGTGTGTGTGTGTGTGGGGGGGGTGATGTTTAATGTTGTAATGTCCAACAGTGACTAACGCCCCCCATTTGTGCTTGAGCGCCCCCCCCCCCCAGCTTTCAAGTTCCAAACGCTCCCCAAAAACAAATTTGCGACGGGGGAGTGAGTATGAGGGAGTATGTGCCTCTGTTATATGTCAGACACAGGTTCCTTTCACTGAGGGGTGTGTGTGTGAGTGTGTGTGTGGGTTGATGTTTAATGTTGTAATGTCCAACAGTGACAAACTCCCCCCCCCAGCTTTCTTATTCCAAACGTCCCCCCAAAACAAATTTGCAATCGGGGGACTAAGTATGTGAGTGACTATGTGCCTTTGTTATGTGTCGGACACAGGTTCCTTACACGGGGGGTGGGGTGGGGTGATGTATAATTTTGTAATGTACAACAGTGTCTAACGCCCCCCATTTGTGCTTGAGCCCCCCCCCAGCTTTCAAGTTCCAAACGCTCCCCAAAAACAAATTTGCGACGGGGGAGTGAGTATGAGGGAGGATGTGCCTCTGTTATATGTCAGACACAGGTTCCTTTCACTGAGGGGTGTGTGTGTGTGTGTGTGTGTGTGTGGGTTGATGTTTAATGTTGTAATGTCCAACAGTGACAAACTCCCCCCCCCAGCTTTCTTATTCCAAACGTCCCCCCAAAACAAATTTGCAATCGGGGGACTAAGTATGTGAGTGACTATGTGCCTTTGTTATGTGTCGGACACAGGTTCCTTACACGGGGGGTGGGGTGGGGTGATGTATAATTTTGTAATGTACAACAGTGTCTAACGCCCCCCATTTGTGCTTGAGCCTCCCCCCAGCTTTCAAGTTCCAAACGCTCCCCAAAAACAAATTTGCGACGGGGGAGTGAGTATGAGGGAGTATGTGCCTCTGTTATATGTCAGACACAGGTTCCTTTCACTGAGGGGTGTGTGTGTGTGTGTGTGTGTGGGTTGATGTTTAATGTTGTAATGTCCAACAGTGACAAACTCCCCCCCCCCAGCTTTCTTATTCCAAACGTCCCCCCAAAACAAATTTGCAATCGGGGGACTAAGTATGTGAGTGACTATGTGCCTTTGTTATGTGTCGGACACAGGTTCCTTACACGGGGGGTGGGGTGGGGTGATGTATAATTTTGTAATGTACAACAGTGTCTAACGCCCCCCATTTGTGCTTGAGCCCCCCCCCAGCTTTCAAGTTCCAAACGCTCCCCAAAAACAAATTTGCGACGGGGGAGTGAGTATGAGGGAGTATGTGCCTCTGTTACATGCTGGACACAGGTTCCTTACACTGAGGGGTGTGTGTGTGTGTGCGTGGGGGGGGTGATGTTTAATGTTGTAACCCCCCCAGCTTTCTTGTTCCAAACGCCCCCCCAAAAACAAATTTGCAATGGGGGGACTAAGTATGTGAGTGACTATGTGCCTTTGTTATATGTCGGACACAGGCTCCTTACACTGGGGGGTATCATTTTGTAATGTACAACAGAGACTAACACCCCCCCATTTGTGTTTGAATGCCCTCCCCCCCTCAGCTTTCTTGTTCCAAATGCCCCCTGAAGATGTCCCAACGCCCCCTGGGGGAGGTTTCCAGTCAGATAACAACAAAAATCACATACAGCCAAAAACCACCAGAAACCAGAGAAAACTAATGAAAAACCTTAGATATTTGTTTGATATTTGGAAAATTTTGGATCATACCTCTAAAGATTGTTATATTAACCCCCAGCTAGATTACTCAAGGCTAAGTTGCTTGTATAGTCGGTGGATTTTATTGGCGTTGAGCAAAGTCTAACCTCTATTTTCAATCTTTTATAAGCCGAGGTTACTGTGTGGAATTGTCTTTTCTTTTACTCTATTCATGTAAAAAGCTTTTGGGTTTGTTGTACAGTACAAGGTCAGCGGCTGTGTTTAGACCGTGTACACAACTCTAAGCAAGTCTGCACTAAAACGCATTATACAAGTAACAGGTTAGAAGGGAAATATATTTGCATCATGTAATGGTTGCAGGGAAAATCCATTATGTGGCGTAGTGCTTTGACTGTTGTCTTAAGGAGTGAATGGTAATCATACTGCCAGGCACTTTACATTTGTGTTGTATGGTTATTGTTGACATGTTTACTCATAAATATGTGATTAGAAAATGTCTGAAATATTGAAAGGCCACATAGTCATTTAGTCCTGAGTAAGCTTTAGCAGAATCAGAGGTTAGTGGGTACAGTCTTGTTAGCGTTTTTATATCAAAGCTGAACCAAAAGCAATTATGTTGTCTTCGGTGGGCTCTTGAATGAAATGTTTTGCTCTTTGAGAAAAGTAAGCACGATAATGAAGAAAAGAAACATTTGCATATCATGCCTTATTATGACTGAAAAGATAATGTAAGGGATTAGAGACAAACAATTTATATCCTTTTCTTATTATCTGTAATTTCAACAAGTCAAGGTTCATTACATTAATAACAGAGATATCAGGGCTGTTAAAATAGCCTTTATATTTAATCCGCCTCATGAAATATAAGGCGATTAGCCACACTTTTGCATTATGAATAGACAGAAAATGGAAGTATTAGAAGTGAATAGCCAGGAAATATGATTATAAATAGTTTCCTAGATAATACTTCTAGACTGGTTTTGATTTTATAACTGATTAAACTTTCCTCTAAGTTTGTCTTTGAGCACCAAAGGGGGATAAAAAATACAAAATTTGCAGTATATTTACTCCAGTTATATCTTTTTCCACTGTTTATTTTTGCAATCCATGCCTTTTGATCTTTGTTCAAGCTCCCCAGTGTAGTTTAATTTAGACAAAAAAATCTCTAGGAAGATTTGTTTGTATTTTTTATTCATCAGCTTTGCAGTAAATGGATTTAGATTCTCTGCACACGTCTCTGTCGATGATGAAACGCATCAAATATTTCCAAACGGAGACATGCAAAATGACCACTGGGTCCTGATGTAGACCTTTTTTTAGAGGTTTAGGTCAAATTTACCCCCCCCAAAAAAACAAACCTTATGTAACCTAATGTTGAACTTGGACAGGAATGGTTGATAAAGTGACCTTGGATTAAAACCTGCCCCCCCCCCCCCACATACACACACACTGTCCTGGGATTATGGTAAATCACATAGGATTATTTGGTGCTGCGTTTCTCGTGTCTGAAATCCGAACCCTGGCAGGATTCAGCACACATTTGGGATTTTAGGAAACTCTTCTATCTCCATCCAATAATCATCAGTCCTTGTCAGAACAGATCACAATAAATCAAAATAAACAGCTAAATTCCCACCGGTATCTCATTTAGCACAAGTTCCCTTGGATATATTTATTTGACATTTACATTTTGTCATATTTTATCCCATGAACACTTCGAACGGTTGTCATGGCGACACGTCTATACTGATACTGACTTTATTAAAAATGAAAATGATGTAAATAAAAATAACTCGATGCAGGTGTATGGCCTTAGACAAACACATAGTGAAAACAAAATTGTATTTAGACTCAATTTAAAACCCAGATATTAAGTCAGTATATCAAACTGAAGGGGAAGGTGCTCCCTGGAGTTTTGTATTAGCAAGTGAAACATCCTTTATCCAACAGACAGGAGGTTCTGTTGAGAGGATGTCAGAAAGATCATTTAAAATCTCGTACATCGACAGGATTGAGAGTCATTCCGATTGCCAAGAGGAGGCTAGAAATAAAAACAATTTGGTGTCTGTTTGTGTTAATACAACATATTTATACAGTCTACTCTCGTTATACCGCCAACTTCCGTTCACGGCCAAATTGGCGGTATAGCGAAAATGGCGTTACAACGGGTTGCGTCCATAATGTGCATGTCTTTACTATATGATGTCTATGCTGCCTCCGTTAACCCGTTCTAATTGCGTTTCTAAATAAATCTTGATTCTGTTATGTTGTAAGGGATCATTTAAAGTGGGGAAACATTTTAAGCATTATTATACCGTGTCGAGAAATGACACCCCATCATCTTGAGGCTTTGGCTTAATCCCACATCCTCTTCCCGACATCCTGACCTACTGAGTGTTCTGCGATAAATGAACGGTGGCCGTTCCGTAGACCTACTCGTAGCTTGTCGCGATCAGCGTCTGGCACGTTTGTTTCAGTGCATTGTTAAAATTTATGTGTACTCGATGGCAATCACGCTGGCGATATAACGGTCGGGAAATCAATGGTATAAGTGTTGTTTGTGCATGGAACTGGGCTGGCGGATGGCGATAGGTGGAAATGGCGGTATAACGGCGGGCGGTTTAACGAGAGTAGACTGTAGTTAAAAAGTCTCATCCCAACAGTAGTCACTTTTCCATTGGATGTCTGTGCAAAACTTTACCGATATTTACTAAATGTCGAAAAAACAGAAGTGTGTAAAATCGTTTTTTCCATTAAATCACAAATGTGATGATTTTGTTTATTTATTATCGCGAGATGACACGAGAAGTCATTCCATAAACATGGCAACGAACGCAAATATGGTGTTGATTTAAGGATATATTCATTATTATTATTATATATTACCCCTTTATCTTGTACTAAATTAAAAAATGATTGGGTTTCCTGGTGTGTCCACACATACCATGACATGTTTCTTCTTCTTCTTCGGTTGTTGTAACGTACCTCAGCATCTGTTTTTTTAATTCACCTGACTCTAGTTGCGGAAAAAGGTCTTTCCATTGCAGTTTTGCGTGATATACCATTTGCGATATGCTTGAAAAAAACCACCTCTTGCCAGCGCAAAAACTTTTAATAAAAAAATGAGACTTTTGGTGAAATTGTCGTTTTTCCATTAGGTAAATTTTTATGTGCAATTTATATTTGCGCAATTTGAGGGTCAGTGGAAAAGTGACTAGAGAAAACTAAGCATAAATGATATGAAACTGCAATTATGAAGTGAAAGTTAACCAACAACATATTCAGTGGTGGTGGAGGTGTCATCTGTGTGTGTGTGTGTGTGTGTGTGTGTGTGTGTGTGTGTGTGTGTGCGTGTGTTTTATTGGCCATTAAAATACCCATAAAATGAATGAAACATCTACAAAGTCATTATTATACTCTATAAACCATAGAATAGAGCCATCACAAGGAGATTTAGGTCACTTTCTTTTCATAAAACAAGCTTGGATTGTTTCACTGTCAATGTCCCTTCACAGAAGAAACCAGATTCTGTGTGCTTTCATTGTTAATCATTGGTGTGATCATGGTTAAACTTATAGTGATGAAAAGTAATAGAACACAGATGTGTGACTCTGTTGAATGTACAAGACCTGTCCCGCGCATTATGTAAATATTTAACCCATAAAGGCCTAAAACAGCCACTGACGACCAAACCCATCTACTGATCTGAACTGTTTAATACCTGCTGATCCACTGATCCTATCAATACATGGAAATAACTGGTGTAAAATACAGTTTGTCATCTTTTTTTCACTGTTATTTTTTATTGATTTTTTTGCAGCAGTAGTGCAAAAATGTCTAAACAATAGGAATTGTTGTTTTTATAAAGAACAGAACATATACAAAACACACATACAAAAAATTTTTTAAAAAGCCATCACAAAGCAAGCCACCTATCGTCCCAGACAAATGTAACAGAGTTTGTGAGATGCAAACTTACACTTAAACATAGGTACAAAATCTCACCAAGAGAAGAAAAAAAAAAAAAAAGAGGTATACATATGTGTATAAAAATACATACATTCATACATATACATACATACAAATACACACAGATACAAATGCATATACACACACATACATATATACATGTATGCAGTTTGTCATCTTTTCATGGTCATCAGATATGACCCATTTGGACAGTTAGAGGTTCTGTAGTTACCATGGAAACACCGTCATCTTCTACAACATTGGTTCACCAATAATACAGATAAAGTTGCATCAATGACATTGGATGGACACACTTGTTTTATATTCAGTTAATGACGTATTTTGCAGAAAAAGTCACATTTCCTTCAGTTTTCTCCGTTTTTGATATAATCTCTATCAACTTTAACCCATAAAGACCCAAACCTCCACTAGCGCCCAAACCATCATCCGAACTAAATTCTTTAATACCTGTTGATCCACTAATCCTATCAATACATGCAAATAATTGGTGTAAAATACAGTTTGTCATCTTTTCATGGTCATCAGATATGACCCATTTGGACGTTCAGAGGCTCCGTAGTGAATGTGGAAACACCGTCATCTTCTACAACATTGATTCACCAGTAAAATCTGTGGAGTTGGATTAATGACAGTGGACAGGAATGTTTGTTTTTACATTCAGTTATTGATATATTTTGCTGAAAAGTCATTTTTTTCTTCAGTTTTCTCCGTTTTGATATAATAACCTTTGAATTTACTTTCATGAACATCTAAATTAAATATAGTACAATAAGTATAGGAAAGCACATGATTTACAGTGAAAAATACAAAATACAGAGGATAATATTATAAGAAATGGTGATAAATCACTTAAGAAAAGTTGACCAGAGAGAAAAATTCATTTGGGAACTGCTACAAAAGTACCACTGGGTCTTTGTGGGTTAAGCTGAGCTTTAATGAACGTCAACAAAATACAGAGGATAATATTAAATAAATGGTGTAAAATCACTTAAGAAAAGCTAAATATAGAGAACTGCTGCAAAAGTAGCACTGGGTGTTTATGGATTAAAAGTGGATAAAAACAGGACTCATTTCATCTGATATTTGTTGTGCTTAGAGCAGCAATCTGCATGTTTAATGGACATTATGAAAGGAAAACATGTTTTGGAGGCAAAAAATAAGGTTATTTTTAGATCCGCCATGTGTTGTTATAATTGTGGGCACCGCTGTATATTGGTAGATTAAAAGCAGACGGTATGGTGCTGAATTTGCATACTCACTAACATAAAAACAGTGCTTATCAACCTTCAAAATAAAACTGAATGTCTGTGAGTTGAAGTAAATCTATTCCTGTTTGTCAGGATTTCATGTCCTGAAATATACTATTATATTTTGGTGAACTTCAGTCGCCCTCAGTTTTTCTTTTTTTTCTTCAATAACCTGCTCCTGCTACTTTGACTTAACCACAGATGACTTTGACCTGCTCTGTTGATGTTTTTATTATAGCATGTCACGTTAATCTTTGGCAGTCCAGGCCAAAGCAGTAGAGCTGATGGATTTTTGATGTGACTGCTTGGATTACCTGTTGTTCTAAACTGCGTGCCAGAGAAGAGATTTGGATAATTCTAGATAACACTCCTGCTGAACTCGCAGTAAAAGGTTGAACAAAAGACCAGAGGGAGCAAATGTGAAAGAGCAAAAAGATAATATCTCACTTTATGGCTGAATTTATTTATTTATTTTTTAACTTTTTTATATGTGTCTTCTTTGTTTCATTTTAAAAGGACATTCCCATTAACTCTGACAGAACAATCTACAGGTTCTTTAGAATAATTTTTCTATTTTTAAGAAGATGAACTTGTACAAAATGTAATACAGTATATGGCTTTGAAAATAATTATCAGACTATCTGTGATTTTCTGTAGAAATTCAGTTTAACATATAATGTTGTGATATTTTTGGGATATTAATTGTTTCACAACCTCAAATGTCACTTCTTTTTTTTATTATTTAAACTAGCAAAACAAACATTTCTTATGTCTTTTGCTGGATTTTTGACACAATTGCACAGAAGAAAAGTCACATTTATGACAAATTTATATGACTTTTCATTACATTGTCACAGTGGTCCAATGATTATTCATTAAAACCATTTTAATGGATTTTACAAATTGTGAATTCCATTGGCATCCCAGTAGAGACACTGTAAGTTGGGTAAATACTGATATTATTGTAGAGTAAGAAAATGCAACCACAATTAATTAATTAATTAAACATGCATGTGAAACTAATTGATTTCCCACCTAGTAATGCAACATCTTCAGATGATCAATTAAAATAAGTAAAAGTAGCTTGTAGATTAATCAATAGCCTCTGCAATAGTGGTGTTTCTTTAATTCTTTAAAGCAGGGATGTCACAGTCATTTTATTTCAGAGGCCACATTCAGACCAATATGAGCTCAAGTGGGCCAGACCTGTACAATATTAACAGTGGAAAAAGCCAAAATTTAAGTAAAAGTTACATTATGAAAAGGTTTATATACAAAGTTTCCTTAAAAATGTGAATAACATGAATGACTTGAAATGTCTAAAGAAAAATAAGTGCAAGTTTAACAATATTATGCCTCAGTTTATCATTTACACATGCGTTACGACTTACAGATCGCAGTGGATCTATAAGTGGAATGGAAATCTGGCTTACCACATGGTCGCATCTGTGTTAGATCTGTAACTAAGTCTTCCTGGTACAGGAGGAAATAAACATTTGTGAACAAGTTCTAACAATATATCTATAAGGCATATACGCCATATTATTGATGGAAGTATATTGGTGTACGGACACCACATGAATTTTGGTGAACAACGTGCCATTGAAAACATGTGGTTCGACGTAAACATCTGTTTGTCACATTATTCCCAAAATTTCTGCAGCCAGAGAGCATACCAAAATCTGTCTAGTTGTGCATATTTAGTCATAATAATACTGAAATAACAGGTTCCCATTCTATTATTACAATTAAAGGGCTGTAAAAGAAGGGTTTTCAGAACAAAATGGTTGATTGTCTTAATACTGAAAATAGGAATTGATAATCAAACAGCTGTTCAACAAAAATGATCAATAAATGAAAAGCAATGTGATGTGTGTATTTTGTAATAGAAAAGGTACAGGAGTTGAGTAGTAATTATTTACTGTGTTACAAACATTATCTACAATAATTTTGCTCTCTTATAACAATAAAATTGTGCACATGTTTTCACACTCATTGGGTCGCCATTTTATCAGTTTTTATCCGATTTTCTTCAGATTTGAAGGATTGCAAGATCTAGTAATAAGATAGCCAAAGAAACATTTTGGGAATGGTTTTGGGGGTATGTTTTTGCAATACTGATTAATAACTGATGCAAATATACTTGTACACCTTGATTGTGATCAGGCTGTAAAACAAAGAAAAAATGTGGGTTTTTCATTATTTATAGGTTATTATGATAGTATTTTACTGGTCTGACCCAATTTAGATTGAATTGGTCTGTATGTGGAACCTGAACTGCAATGATTTTGACACCAGTGACTGTTAATATTTTCAGTATTATTTTTTCATCTTACAAATTCACCCCACAGGCCGGATTGGACCCTTTGTCGGGCTGGTTTTGGTCCACAGGCCATATGTTAGTGTTTTAAAGGGCGCTCCAGTTGTCCGTAAGAGAGGTGACCTTGCATCGAGAAACTAAGGCTATGCACTGAAAAATAACTGTGCGTGCACATACTATTGCACGGCTGCATGTCCAAGAGCGGCTACGAGCACACCCACACTCACATCTTCCCTAAAGGGCATTTTCTGGATCATTAGTCCACCCTCCGTGTCATCGTCTCTACCCCTGTCACTGAGGAAACATAATTGCACCAGAATCTCTCCAGTTCAAAAGCCCCATCCTGTATTCAGCACAGAACAGGAACACACAAGGGAATCCGAGGCCAAACTCTAACGAAACCCAACTTTATTAACATTTTCTTGACAAAGCTACTTGCCCTAAAAGAAGAACCCTGACACAGGTTGCAGCCGAAAAGGGCAAAACTGAGTATATGAGTTTTATTAAAGAATAGTGCCAAGTTTCATTGTGCTTAAAGGTTACTCAAAGTAAATGGTGGAGGTCCACTGTTATCCTGCAGTCCCCAGGCACCAATCTGCACATTTTATACCTGTCTCCTTCATACTACACTCAGGTTTTGTTATTTCTACTCTCGTCCCTGAGGGTTAACTTATAGATTCTTGTTCCTATATTTAACTTCTAGTCAGTCTGACATCACTTTGTTTTCTTCTTACAGTCTATTTAGTGTCAAAAACATCTTTAGTTTTGCTTTTACATCGATGCTGGCAGCGAGAGCCGACACCGGGTCACTAAAAGGGATTCTGCCCTCCTTCCTAATAGCAATTAAGTGAAGACAGATAATATCTCAGAGGGTATAATGACTGTTGTCCATTAGTTTAATGATGATCCTCTACGTAGTCAATTAGTTTGGCACAATCTACTTAGTCTATTTGCACAGAGATGAATCATTTTGTCCTAACACCCACTAGTAATTAGGAGGTAGTGTGTGTTTTTACAGGAAAACCATAATAATGTCCTCCGACCCTTGAACGAATTAGCAAAAGGTAGTTCTCTTCCACTTGTGAGTCCAGGTGATTATTTATCCTGTTATTTGAGGATGAGATAACCCTGATGAGTCTGTCTTTTTTCAAGTTAAATTGTATTATACAAGATTCAAGATTCCTTTTATTGTCATTGTATACACGGAGCATACACAATGAAATTCTGATATAAAAAATGGTACTTCTTGAGTAAAAAAAATGGTGTTTTGACTATATATACTTAACGCCATTAAAAACACACAGTCCAAACGTGGTAAATGGACTGAACTTATATAGCGCATTTTGTACACCTTCATGGTGCCCAAAGCACTTGACAGTTCCTCACATTCACCCGTTCACACACACACTCATACACCAGTGGGCGGCTGCTGCCATGCAAGGTACTAGGGTTCAGTGTCTTGCCCAAGGACATGTGGACAGTTGGAGCCAGGATTCGAACTGCTAACGCTCTGGTCATTGGACGACCTGCTCTACCAACAGGGCCACTGAGCTGTCAAGCAAATGGGATTCAGCCTTTCGACTGATCCTGCAATCAGCACGTGGAATCCCAGCGTCCAGCCCAGCTTAGCTCCGCCCACACTCCATTCACCTCCAGAGACGCTGAGCGTCTGGGGGCGGGACAACATCGTGGCATTTATCCAATTACCATCCAGTTTTGAGGCAATGAAAAAAACTGTTCCACTCAGTTCCATTGAAGTGCATGGACGCTGAGCGTCTACGGGCAAATGCAGTGAACAGAGATCGAATGAGAAAACAGCGCATGTATGAGAAGTGGACATCGAGTCCACTGATTTGTGATAAAGCTGATTCTGAACGAACTCGTCTGTGAGATGAATGTGTTCTAACACATTTGTAGTCAATGAAATGTCAACACAACCGTACATATTTGACCATTTAATTTTCATAATTTTAGGGGAAGCCGAGCTTCCCTTGCAGTCTATGAGAAATCGCCTCTGCTCCAAATACACATATTATTCTGACCCGTACATTTTTAATGGTGCTAAGTATATATTGACTATTTCTACTTCTCTGAATTGTCTGAGCAAACCAAGGATGTATTTTTTTCACAATTTAATCACAGCACGCTGCACATGGGTTCTAAACTGGGCCGTCTTCATCATGTTACACTTGAGCATGATGAGTGTTTTCGACACATGGGATGACAGCATGGGTGTGGGCAAACCGCCAGGAAATGCACTGAAGGACTGGAGGAGGAGGTGACTTATAAAAAGTTGAAGTCATGAGATATATATATATACACACACACACACACACACACACACATATACACACACGCTGCCGGTTGCTCATTAAGTGAGCTATAGGGAGTTGGTATGTGAACCTGGCGGGTGCTGCAGTGCTTTGCCGCAGAATGTGGAGGGAAGATGGGACAGTCATTGCCAGAGGAATGTTCTGCAGCAGGTGAAGCGTATGACTGTGCTATTATAGTCCCCCTGTCAGAAAAGACTTTATTAGCAGAGGCACATAACTTTTGAGTTTTATCCCCAAGTGTCTGTGGGAACTGTTGTATAAGCAGCTCTTCCACAGCATCAACACAGGTAAACTGTAGGAAAAGATGTGTCTTAGTGGCTGTCACTTCTCAGGTTTAATTCTGTTGTTTACTATACTAGTGCTTGAATGTGTGCGCTAATAGCCTCATCATAGCTTTTTATGGCTGTTTGTAGCATGTAACAGCGATGATCTGCATGTCACTGAAGAATACTTAATGTCCCCTGTTGCAGAAGTCCATTTTGGAAATAAATATGATAATGATACATTGAGTATTATTCCAAATCCAGCATTTCAATTTTATTGCATAAGAGTGTGCCGATGTGAGTTTACCCCAGGGTGTATTTTCAGCAAGCTATGCATTTTGTGGTGCCAAATGTAATTTTCTGCAGTACGCAAAAGTAGAATCTGCTTCTGTGTCCCTGAACAACACACTGACTGTTATTTAGGTAATTAAATATGTAAAAAAAAAAAACAACAAAACAAAACTTTACTGTTCAGGTGTGAGTGAAGGGGGAAAAGAAGTGTTGCTGTGTTGTGAGCTGTTGCTGCTGTCTAACTTCTATGGAGCAACATGCAACACTTGTGTCCTGTTTTGACAGTTTGTTTTAGTGAAAACCTCTCACAGAAAACCCAGAGCTGTTCCTGGAGCCTCTGAGGTCATGGATTATTTATGAGAGATGAGGGAGATGACGCAGGCCCATTGTGGGGCTCGTATCCCAGCGTACGTGACAGGGCCGCTTGCATCAGGTCAACACAAAAAGCTGTCATGCGAATCGATGAAACTAGAACTCCAGAGTTTTTGCAGGGATGGATATGAGTAAGTAATAATACACCGAAGAGCTTTAAACAACATGTAGTTTCTAGATGAAGTGATTGATTGTTACAACTATTTTCATTTTTGTGTCCTTTGTCTGTGGTCCTGACATACTCCAGCAACCAACTGGACACAGATATGTCATTAGTGATGATAACGAATTGTGAGCTGTTTTTTTTGACAGTTTCTAAATAAAGAGAATTGGGCTGACTTACATTGTATGGACAAAAGTATTGGGACACGTTGAATTCTGCTGTTACTTTTCCAGAGGTGTGAAGTAACAAAGTACAAATACTTTGTTACCTTACTTAAAGGGGTCATATTTAGCTAAACCCACTTTTATTAGTCTTTGGTACATTTCAAAAGGTTTGAATTTGAACCCTCCAGGTGCTGTAAAGCTATCTTTATATTCATTCCAGCTTTATTGAATGGATTTCTACAACCTATTTCAATTCCTTCCTTCTTCTAGTTACATCACAACATTTGCACATATATAAGGTCAAGAATTTCTCCCAGTAAGACATAATTGTTCATCAGCAGCAGCGGTTATAGTCCATACTGAAAATACGTCCAAACTTCAACCCGATTACCTAAAATGTTCAGTTGTTGGTTGTATTAAGAAACACAAGTGTCTGAACAGGACAGAGAAGCACAGTCAACAACCTGGAAGGGGGCGGGGTCATGTGCATTTAAAGGGCCAGCGCTCAAAATGACCTTTCTGGTGTCATTACTCAGAAATAGGGTTGAAGATGGACTGTGGAGCTGAATTAATGAAGAATTCAGACCCAAGAATAGCATTTACAGTTTATGTAGACCACAGGGAGATGTTTTAAAATGCATAATTCCATTTAAAAAAGCTAAATATCACTCCTTTAAGTATAAACTTTGGTTATCTATACTTTACTGGAGTAATCATTTTTCAGCTGACTTTTTACTTCTACTCCTTACATTTTAAAAATAGCCTCGTTACTCCTATTTAATTTTAGCTTGTTTTCATTCTGGCTTGTCATCATTCAAGTAAAAAAAAAAAAAAAAAAAAACTATCCAGATAAATGGTGCCATCCAGACAGAGTGAATTTGATTGTGGTTGGATGAGAAGTATAAACATATACCATTCTGACACCCTATTGGTTTGTACGCGATTCATCACACCTGACTTTTTGCACCATTCTAATACTTATATTCAACTAGTCACCATATCTTCTGCTCCATGAAACACATGTTAATGCTCAGTCGTGCACATAAATGGTTCTTTAATACATTTGCATTGGACTCAAATGTGTTCATTTTCAATGGGCATATATGCAGCTGAAACAGGTAGACTAGTGCATCCCAAATGTTTTAACATTAACATTTTAATATAACACTATATTCATTATGGCCTTTAGATAAATGTTTTTTGGGGAGGTGGGGTAGTGCACCATAGGCCCCTGTGGCACCGCCTAAGCTTTTGTCCTAATGGCATTTTTTCCCCTTACATTTACTTTTATATTTTAAGTAGTTTTGAAACCAGTACTTTTACACTTTTACTTGAGTAAAAAGCTTGAGTTGATACTTCAGTGTCTACAGAAGTCTATTTAAACCCTAGTGTCTATACTTCTACCTGAGGAATGAATGGGAATACTTTTGACACCTCTGTTCTTTTCTAACAGGGGTCTGGGCTACAAAACAATAATGACAAATATCATAATATGGTTTTATATTGTGAGAAATATCATTGCATTGTTTTTTTTTTTCTTTTTTAAATTGTTATCTTTGCTTCCAAAATGCCTCAGAGATGGTTTTTACTTAATTTTCTCTCAACATTGATTTTTTTGTTTCGTTTTATCCATGAGTATGATTTTAAATGTTCTGCCTCTAAATTTCCAAAAAATATTTCTCGTGCTCTGACTGTAAATAATACATTTCTACCAAAACTAACCTTCTACTTTCTTCACATCTCACTTAAGAAGAAAATTCTTTCATTAAACTTTAAAGAAATATTGATGTTTATAAAGTATATGGACAAAAATATTGGGACACATCTTGCCTACAGCTTGTAAGATGTCGTGTTCATGCTGATTTGAGATATAAACATCTGTATTTCCTTAAGGTTTAACGGGATGTTTTTCTTCTTAAGTAAGATATGAAGAAAGTAGATGGTTAGTTGTGGTAGGAAATTATAATTTACAATCAGAGCTTGAAAATATATAACACATTTAGAGGTAGAACATTTATAATCATAGTCATAGATGAAAAAAAAAAGATTATTGTGGAGAGAAATTAAGTAAAATCCATCTCTGAGGCATTTTAGACGCGAAGATAACAATTTAAACCAAACTAACCACTGCAATGGAATGATATTATAACATTTGTCATTATTGTTTTGTATCCCAGACCCCTGTTAGAAAAGAAGCACCTGAATTCAATGTGTCCCCATACTTTCGTCCATATAGTGTATCTTAAAATCTAACTCAGAACATATACTAAGCGCTGACAAGAGGATATATATTTTTTTCTACCTTCAGCTGTTTACATATCATGTTCTTCAAAGCAGTGTGAACCGTTACTTCTTGTGACACCGTGTTTGAGTTGAAACACTTTAGCTGTGAGAGTGATCTAGGAGCATATTAAACTCCACTGTGAGATGTGAAAGAGAAATCATGAAAGCAACATTTGCTCCTTGTATATGTGCTTGTATTTTTGGTGCTTTTAGTATAAAAAAAAAAAAAAAAAAAAAACATAGTAGAAAAAGGTACGTAAGAGTGCTGCTTTGAACTGAAGTAAACAACACAGGAGCAGGTGCCCTTTGGTGAGTGGGTATAATAGTCTACTGACATCACAGGCGATGCCCCTGTTCAAGTAAATAACCCAGATATGCACATTTTAGATCTGTGTACCAGTGTAAAGATTCAAAGGTCCTTGTACGTACATAAGCAACAACAGCTAAATAGTTTAAACTCTCTAAAAACTTTTAAAATTACACATCTGATACTGAAATGATTTATATGTAGCATTTCCACTTTAAAGTATTCAAAAATAAGATAAATGTATCATTACAGAGTTTAGAAAAGAGTTCTTATTTTATGTAAAAGATGAAATGTTGTATTGCAGAGATAACCCTTTAGAACCTGATGTATCATCGTTGACACACCCTGCAGTTTGGATTGTAAAGTACAGTCAACAACCTGCAGGGGGTGGGGCGAGAAGTGGCTCATTTGCATTTAAAGGGCCAGCGCTCAAAATGACCTTTCTGATGTCATTACTCAGCAATAGGGTTGAAGATGGACCTGTGGAGTTGAATTAATGAAGAATTCAGACCCAAGCATTGCATTTACAGTTTATGTAGACCACAGGGAAATGTTTGAATATCCATAATTCCATTTAAAAAAATCACTCCTTTAACATACATATTACAACTGAAGTGATATATACAGCTAATTAAAGTTCTCCGTCACCATGACGGATTTCCGTCAAATGGAAAAATTGAGGGGGGAAAAAAGTCATATTGAAGTAACTTCCCCACGTGTTTCACGGAGTCCAGTCGGCACCGCGATCCTGTCCTGAATCTGCAGGTGTTTAACACAGGCACAGGGGGCTGATAGGTTTAACAGTGATGATAATAAGATGACTTCTTTATTTTTATGTCGGGAGGAGAGATTGATGACTATTTCTCTTTGGAAGGAAACGCTGCTCATTCTGTGCCTCAGAAACACATGGACAAGTTCAGCTTTACTGAAGTTCAGCCTCCAGACGCTAACTTTAGTTTAGTGCTAACAAGTAGCTTTCGTTATGAAAGAACCACAGCGAAAAGGGAAGAAGACAGAACTGATCTACATGGACCTTCATGTTTGGGTTCATAGCTTATCTCCTCTTGCCGGTATATGACTAGTGTGTGTGTGTGTGTGTTTGTGTTTGTGTGTATGTGCCCTTCCCGTGCGTGCGGCTGTGCGCGCCGTGGCCTTACGCGGTTACGCGCCCGACTGCATAAGTGCTTTATTTTGACCCGTTTAGCATCTTATTTCTATCTGTGTGGTACAGTACGAAGACTAGAAACACTCGGAGAGCGCAGACCTCCGCCAAGGCTGATCAGTGGCCCCCCCCGTGGGCCCCCCCACCCCCGATCACCACCAAAATTTAATCATTTCTTCCTTATCCCATTTCCAACAAACCCTGAAAATTTCATCAAAATCTGTCCATAACTTTTTGAGTTATGTTGCACACTAACGGACAGACAAACAGACAAACAAACCCTGGCAAAAACATAACCTCCTTGGCGGAGGTAATAAAACTGAATGAATGAGTAACACCCTTGGTATTTGTAAAGCCACTGTATTTTAAATACCCTCAGAGAGTATCTGAAACGGAATATAATTTCTGTTTCAGTTGACATAATTTCAGTTAGAACATGATATTGGCACGGGGGGGGGGGGGGGGGGGTTGTGGACGCAGGTTTGACGACGTACAGATTATTTTGGCGAGCATATACGACATCATGGACACGTTTGTAGAGGAAGGTGCTGAAGTGGGAACTATTGAGAGATGCGTGAAAAATAGATGGAGGTGGGCGTGGCTTGATGAGAAGGGAGACGATGGAACTCCAATTAGATCATGGTGCAAAAAATGAAGCAGCCTGGTGCGTGCATGTGCGTAGTTTGCCACAAGAAAATTCTGTATGGTTCCAATGGTAAAAAAGTCCTGATTCACCATCAATCTGAAACTTTTTCACTCATTTTTTGCAGTAAGGTTTTCTTCTAGTTATTATTTTCACTTGCTTCAAAGGCTTTCATACCTTTTAAAATTAACCAGAGAGCACCAAAATTGACCTGAAGCTTTAAAAATTTTCTGGGGGAGGACCCCCAGACCCCCCACCAATACCACTCATGACATTTTTTCTATCCATGTTACTAATCTTCTACACCTGTACACTCTCCCACTCAGTGTGTTTTACAGTATTGCCAAATTTGACTATATAAACTTGTACACTATAGTAGTATTGTATTGCATCATTTTTAATAGTGGCCAGTGATTTTGACCAGAAGAAAATTTTCAGCCAGATGAAAAATTTTTGCTTTAATCCCTGAGCTAATAGCAGAGTAGATTTGACAAATAATTGGACGGTACAAAACCTTTTCTATATTCTTGTACTGTTGAATAATTAGTTCCCACAGATTCACAGACTTAAAATATCACTTTATACAAGCAAGAAAAAATTTTAATATTAAAGTTAAAAGTGTGTTTACAGATATGTCAGAAGTATAACTTTACATAATCAGGTATATCTTTTTTTTCTACAAGTGGTACTGATATTTTGTAAACAGTTCCATGAAATAGAGTTCTTAAACTAAAAAAATGAGCCTATTCGAGAAATAATAGGTGAAACTTCACTTTCACTTGATCTGGCCCATTGACAAGATATGGTTAAAATGGTCAAATGAAGGTTCATATTTGTTCAGTTAAGGTTGTAATTAACAGTTGTTCTATTGTAATCACCTGTAAATATAAATATTTTTTTTTAAAAAACTGAAATTAAGTGTTTCAAAACTTTTCACTGTCAACAAACTTTAAATAATGTTTATTGCTCGGCCATGACAATACCTCCACCATGATGGAGGTATTCTCACAGCTTTGTAGTGGCACAGATTGGAATCTTCTGTGAAATTGGAAGCTGCCAGTGAAGGTCAGCTTTAATATTCCACACCGTGATAAAGGAGAGAGACTTTCTGCTGTTAGTCATCAGCGCCTTCTTATCTATACTGATAAATGGTCAAGGCCTTTTGGAGTTCCTTAAGATCTTCTACTTTTGGCTCAGGTTCTTCCAAACTTGATCAAATAATCCTCCTGTAACCTTTTTTCCTGCCTTGACCTTCCCTAAATCATTAATAAACCCAACTGGTCATTGTCATTTAAATGTTTCCTGATAACATTTTATCACGTTCTCTGTAAAAACTTACATCAAAACACATTTAACCTCTTTGTTTTTACATTTTCCCAAATAGCAGCTACTTGATAAGGTCAGTAAAAGTAAGCAAGTAGGCTAATACTAATTAAGCTTTTATCAGTGCACACTTACAATGTATAATAAAGTTTTCAATATTTCATCTCAACTCATTTATTTTTGCCCTTTTGTGGTGGCATGAAGTATTTTATAAGTGTTTTCTAGTGAAGAGGTTAGGGAAGCATGTTAAATCTTGATGCAAGTGTTCCTCCGTAACTCTTTTTACTGCCATATTATTAATAAACAAATTTATCATACTGTTTTTGGAATGAAAATAAAAAAGCAAAAAGGTTACTCATTTGTTTGGATTGTATACACAAAAATGCCTGACCTTCAATTATAAAACATGGTCATGTTATGCTTGGTCTGAGGTAGACAAAGGCCAACTGTTTGCTGCATTTTTACAGTTTAATGTGTACTTCTGGAATGGTTGGATTCCTTTTGAGCAGTTTAATACTCTACAAGGTCATTTCTCATGTTTATCAGTGGAAAGCAAACTGTTTTTTCCAATAAGCCTCAGTCTAATGGATCACTCATGGTGTCTAAAAGGAATTAGACTGTGTATTATTCAATAAATTCTTTAAAGGTTAAGGAGTATTTATTTATTTATGTTTATTGACTGATTGAATAATTGATTTATTCATTCATTTTAGTATTTTTTGAAAGACCTTTCATAACCTTTAAAGCACTAGTGTCAAACATGTGGCCTGGGGACCAAATCTGGCCCGCCAAAGGGTCCAGTCCGGCCCTTGGGATGAATTTGTGAAATGCAAAAATTACGCTAAGATATTAACAATTCTTTTAGTTCAGGTTCCATATTCAGACCAATTCAATCTCAACTGGGCAGGATTTAGAAAAATACTACCATAGTGACATATAAATAATGAAAACTCCAAATGTTTTTCTTTGTAAATGTAAATATTTTCATGTATTTACATTAAAACAAAGCATAGTTTTGCAAAAAAATGTGAATAACCTGAACAAATATGAACAACCTGAAATGTCTTAAGAGAAGTAAGTACAATTTTAACAAGATTCTGCCTGTTATTAAATGTTTTGTGTATTTGTAGATCCACTGTGATCTGTAAGTTCTAATGTACATGTGTAAATGATAAACTGAAGCATAATGTTGTTAAAATTACACTTATTTTTTCAGTTTGTTCATGTTATTCATATCATTTGAAAGGATAGTTTGTAGATGTAAACCTTTTCATAATGTAAATTTAGTTTTTCACTCTAAAACGTACAGAAAAGTTTGGAGTCGACATTATTTATATATTATGTTATAGTGTTATATATGTTAAATTATTTTACTGGTTCGGCCCACTTCAGATCAAATTTAGCTGAATGTGGCCCCTGAAATAAAATGAGTTTGACACCCCTGCTTTAAAGCATAATATTAAACTCTGCTCCTCATTTTTTCTCTGTTTTGTTCAATCGCAGGTCTTCTCTGTGAACATGTGATCCTATCAATACATTTAAATAATTCAGGTAAGATGCAGCTTCTCGGTTTTTCAAGGTCATCAGATATGAACCATTTGGACGTTCAGAGGCTCCGACGTGGAAACACCGTTATCTTCCACAAAACTGATTCACCAGTAAAACCCATGGAGTTGAATCAATGACAGTGGATGGACACACTTGTTTGTGTTTAGTAAATGATATATTTTACAGAAAAAGTCTCTTTTTTGGCAGTTTGCTTTGTTTTGATATAAAAATCTTTGAATGTACTCCCAGATTTTATGCAGATCTTCACAAACTGTAAACAAAATAAAGGAAAATACCTGCTTTTCACTGACAAATGTACGATGAAGAGGATATTATTATCATACCTGGTGACAAATTGCTTAGGAAATGTTACATCTAGGGGAAAAATGAATTTGGAAGTCACCGCAAAAATAGTTCTAGGTCTTTAAAGGTAGGGTAGGAGATGTTTTCCTGGAGCCTTTTTGACTATATTGCTTAAAATCCCCTTCACACCCTGATTCCAACCAATTAATTAAATACTCTAACACAAAAATATAAAAAATGTAGTCACCTGTGGAACGGACAGGACCGAAAAAAACATCATCCACTCATTTTAACCGACCCATCGAAATGATTGAATGGTGATATGTCTATCAAACCCAACTGTCATTTGTCCCTCCCCCCTCTGCTCATACCCCTCTTTGTGCATGAATCATTTGTTCTCCGAGGCTTGGAGCACTTGTGCAGGAAACAAAGCCAGAACCAGAGTTTGGCTATATTAGCTACACTACCAGTCAAAAGTTTGGACTCACCTGGTTTTTCTTTATTTTCATGTCTATTTACATTGTAGATTCTCACTGAAGGCACCATAACTATGACTGAACACATGTGGAATTACATAGTTAAAAAAAGTGTGACATAACTCAAAGCATGCTTTATATTTTAGATTCTTCAAAATAGCCACATTTTGCTTTGATTACTGCTTTGAACATTCTTGGCATTCTCTTGATGAGCTTCATGAAATGTTTTCCAAAAGTCTTGAAAGAGTTCCCAGTGATGCTGAGCACTTGCTGGCCATCTGCGGTCCATCTCATGTCATTTAAATGAGTCCAAACTTTTAACTGGCTTGTATATTAGGATGTAAAGTTCGCTGGCAAGCTGTTTTGTCACCAACATAAATCACTAGGGAATGTAACATTAGCCAGATAGGTATGAATTGGGGCTGTTCAGCCAAGAAACATAATGGTGAAAAATGCACAGATTACAGCAAATTGATGCTGCGCAGCACTCGTAAACCCTAGGGAACAAGCATTGCGTGCTCCGGTACTCTGGAGGCGTGGCTTCGGGGGAAGTCTGAAGAAAGGGGTTTGGACTTTTGGATTGGGTATTTTCAAAATGTAGCTTGCTCATACCGTTTTGCCAGGATCTCCTACCCCACCTTTAAGGCTTAATATTTAGTTTAACTACATCTTTACAAAATGCCGCTGTGCGTCTTTTAACTGGCACACATAAATATGAGCACATTTCTCTAATTTTAGTTTCACTCCATTGGCTGCCTGTCCATTTCAGAATCCATTTTCAAATACTTTTACTTGTTTTTAAATCACTCCATAGTCTTGCACCGCCCTACCTCTCTGCACTCCTTCACACATACACACCCACTCGCTCTCTTAGATCAGCTGCTTTTGATGGTGCCCAGAACAACATGTGAGCTCTGAGTAAATGGGGCCTTTGCTGCTGCTGGTCCCAGACTGTGGAACAACCTGCCTCTGTTTATCAGACAGGCCTGTTTTTAAATCTCTTCTTAAAACCCACCTGTTCTTGGCCTTTTAATACTCGGGCAATGTTGACATTTTGTTTCTGTTTTTATATATTAACTTGTTTTATTTATCTATTTTTATCTGACAGTGTTTAAGTCGAGGCTGAAAATGGCTCTGTTCAGCTGTGCATAGAACAACTGAAAGGGTTCTATCTGCACTCTGACCTTTTACTTTGTTTTAACTGATTATTATGTATGTTTTATTGATTATGTTTTAATTGTAATTGTGTGTTTTTAATCTGTCTCTTTTCCATTTCTGTAAAGCACTGTGAATTGCCCTGTGTATGAATTGTGCAATACAAATAAATCTGCCTTGCCTTTTTGATTTTAAGGTTTTTACGGCGGAGGTTATGTTTTCATCAGGTTTGTCTGTCTGTCTGTTCGTTTGTTTGTTTGCCTGTGTGCAGGATAACTCAAAAAGTTATTCACGGATTTGGATGAAATTTTCAGGAAATGTTGATACTGGCGCAAGGAAATAATGATTGTATTTTGTTGATGATCGAGGGGGGCGATCTGCTTTGGCGGAGGTCTGTGCTCTCCGAGTGTTTTTCTAGGTTTTAATGCTTTTATTAATTACCTCCGCCAAGGAGGTTATGTTTTTATGTTTGTCTGTTTGTGTGCAAGATAACTCAAAAAGTCATGGACGGATTTGGATGAAAATTTCAGGAAATGCTGATACTGGCACAAGGAACAAATGACTAAATTTTGGTGGTGATGGGGGGGGGGGCACTGATCGGCCTTGGTGGAGGTCTGCGCTCTCTGAGTGCTTTTCTAGTTCTTATAGTGCTTTTAGTCTTCTGTACAGCACTTTGGTCCACTGTGGTTGTTTTAAAGTGCTTTATAAATAAAGTTGGATTAGACTGGAACTTTGTAAGTACCAAAATTAGTCATTTGACAATTTATGATAAATTACCTCTTGGTGCCTGTGCTCATTTATTTGACGTGTGCATAAATGTGATGTTGACTTTGCTAATACAGATTGCTTTAGAGTTTGCTGCGTCACAGCGCACCTGCTCTGTCAGGTTTTTGTGATGACACCTGTGCTGCCTTCGTCACTGTTTGCCTCAGCGCTGTTGCCACGCTCTTAGTGGTTGCTCACACACACAGAGCACACCTCCATGTTCTGTTCTACCTGGGGTGTGTGGGATTTAGGTAAGGGATGGCAGGCGCTGTGGTGGCTGTTTTTGATTGACCTGATTATGGAAAACAGCCCCTGGCATCGCTCCCAGAGGGTGTAGGGATTGTGGCATCTTCATGAAAAATATTCCTGTTGTGTTGGCTTCTGTCACAAGACGCCTGTGGATATCAGCACAGCCATGGCAGACTGCCAAGAGGGAGTATGAGAGGAGAGAAACAGAAAGGGGCATTTTAAAAAGGGAAAGGGAGGGAGGGAGGGAGATTTATGATGAGTACTAGATAGAATTATGGAGCAGTCATGTCAGATTTACAGTAAATATTATCGACTTTAGCATCCAAGTCGTAATTACAGGATTAGGATATGAGAAGTGTTCTTGGCTCGCTTCAGTATATCAGACTTCATGTCAATAGATTCTCATATCTAAACAACAAATAGATCCCAAAGCAACATATGTGCAATCACTACCAAGTTTGTTGATGCTCATTAACATTCTGGCCTTATGTTACTCAGAAAGACCCAGTACCATTTTTGTAGCATGCTCCCACATGAAGTTTTTTTTTTCATTTTTAACCTTTCTTATGTGATTTATCACCATTTATGCTAATATTATTTATTTATTTACCTTTATTTAACCAGGAAAACCTCATTGAGATTAAAAATCTCTTTTCCATGAGTGTCCTGGCCAAGACGGGCAGCAGTACATTAAATATTATGCTGTGTTGTTTGCATTTTTAAATGAAAATCAGGTATTTTTCTGTATTTAAAATACTGATCATGTAGGCTAGATGTTCATAAAAGAGAAAAAAAGTTGAGAGACATGAAAAACTACCTCAGTGTCAGTGCATTTTATTTTGAAAACATATCTTGAAATGGTCATATATACCGTTATAAATAAATAAAGATGATTCTAGTGGTTTTTCTAATCGTGTCCACTTGTGTTACATGTGGAACCTGCCCAGTTTCATAGAAGCACTGATATCAAAAACAGAGATAATTGATGAAAATGTTACTTTTCAGTAAAATATATCATTAATTGAACGTAAAACAAGCATCTCCATCCACTGTCATTTATCAAACTCCATAGGTTTTACTGGTGAATCAATGTTGTAGAAGATGATGGTGTTTCCATGTTCACTACGGAGTCTCTGAACGTCCAAATGGGTCATATCTGATGACCATGAAAAGATGACAAACTGCATTTTACACCAATTATTTACATGCACTGATAGGATGAATGGATCAACAGGTATTGAACATTTAGATCAGTAAAGGATTTTGTTCACCAGTAGATGTTTGGGTCTTGATGAGTTAACCCTTTATTGGAGAAGTGACTATTTTTGGTCATTTCCACACACATTACATGACAGTGACAGCAACAGTTACAGTGAGTCAACAATCTCAGGTCCAATGTGGTCTACAGGGTCTGTAAGGTCCACCTCTGCATGAACAGTGAGTGGACCTGCTTTGTTAGGTACCATGAAGTAATGGTACTAATGTAAGGAATGATGTTCAAAGGGAAAAAGTGGATGTGGACAGGGGTCTGGATCAGCACTTATTTTGGTCTAATGTTCTAAAATACATGTTCCCTTCACATCACATATGTTTTTCTTGTATTTTTTATACATACGTCTTATATTTTTTTGCCACTTATGAGCAAGGAACCAAATATGGTAATTTCATTGACCTTGATTTTCTACATTTCTACAAAGTCATGTAACACTCTAAAATGTTCTATTGTTTTAAAATACATGTTCCTTTCACCTTACATGTGTTTTATTTGTTGTATTCTTTGATATTTTTTTGCCACTTAAGGGGAAAAAACAAATATGGTAACTTCATTGACCTTGATTTTCTACATGATAATAAAAGAAAATATGAAAAATTTCATAAAACTAATAAAGTGTTGTAATGCTCTAAAAGTGATGTTCTAAAATAAATGTTCCTTTCACCTTACATGTGTTTTATTTCTTGTATTTTTTTTTTTTTCCCACACTCGGGTAAGAAACCAAATATGGTAACGTCATTGAAGTTGATTTTCTACATGATAATTAAATGTGAAAAATTTTATAAAAGTAATTAAGTATTGTATTGCTCTAAAAGTGATGTTCTAAAATACATGTTCTTTTCACCTTACATGTGTTTATTTTGTTTTGGGTTTTGTTTTTTTTTGTTTTTTTGCCACTTTCGGGTAAAAAAACAAATATGGTAACTTCATTTACCTTGATTTTCAACATGATAATTAAAAAATGTGAACATTTTTGTGAAAGTAATAAAGTCTTGTAATGCTCTAAAAGAGATGTTCTAAAATACATGTTCCTTTCACCTTACATGTGTTTTATTTCTTGTATTCTTTGGGTTTTTTTTTTGCCACTTTCCGGTAAGAATCCAAATATAGTAACTTCACTGACCTTGATTTTCAACATGATAATTAAAAAATGTGAAAAAATTCGTAAAAGTAATAAAGTCTTGTAATGCTCTAAAAGTTATGTTCTAAATTAAATGTTTCTTTCACCTTACATGTGTTTTATTTCTTGTATTTTTATTTATTTTTTGCCACTTACAGGTAAGAAACCGAATATGGTAACTTCATTGACCTTGATTTTTTTACATAACAATACAAAATTTTGAAATCTTATTATGTCCTCTAATAACAAACTAAGGTTGAAATGTTGAATTTCACAGTATTTCTATGGGTGTCCTATAAAGGGTTAATATAGATTGCAGCAGGTTTTGGCAGGTTAACAACAGCCGTTTTCTGAGACGGTAGAGTTCATGTAAGCCAGTCAGAGCTGACAGAGTATAGACTTGTTTAGCTCTTTCACTGTCACACAGGCTGCAGATGGTGTCAGCCTGTTTAGCCCGTTACGCGTCAGTTTACATCCCGTCTGCTCTCTGTGATCATGCATACTGTGTTTTATTGCAGACGTATTCAGGATAAAGCTGTGCTTGTTTAGTTTTGTGGTGTCAGACAGCTCAACAGCTATCATTATAACCACAATGTTATCTCACAGTATTATCAGCTTGTAGGACATATACGTAAAATACAGAAGATGTGGTGACAAGGTACAAAATAAGTTGCATTTAGTCAGTGACGGGTCCTTAGGCACGACTTGGATTAGTTTGGATAAGAGCGTCGTTGGGGTAACTGTTGTCACGGTTACGGGAAGTGTTGGGATGCACCATTAAACTGCTCTGTCATCCTTTGCACAGTAGTGACCACACAAGTTTTGTCTCCCAAAGTTTCTCCTTTTTTTTTCTCATAATAATGATTTATATCTCGCAGTTGGTCATGATTTTCATCACTAAATGGCAACAAATGAAGTGAAATTGCCTAAAGTGACAATCTCCACCATTTGGGGTTGATTGGTGTCTGAAGTTTTTTTTTTTTTTTTTTTTTTTTTTATTACTGGCTCATCCCAGTGGTGTGGCTATAATTTACATGATTTATCCAAGTTAAGATCTGAAACGGTATCCTCTCCTGAGAAGTAATTAGACATCTACTATTTGGCCAAGACTTCAAGCATTCATTAAATAATAGTTGTGTAATTTCGTCTTTGTGTTTCACCGGGGAGAACACATATTTGCATATATTTGGACAAAGGCTTCCTGGGTGACAATCTGGAAGGGAATTTCCAATGTCGGGAGGAAATTAATTATTCATTCATTGGGAAAGGGGCTGAGCACCACCCTGACGGCTGCTAAAGTAGCTCTGAGATTAGGGACAAGTCTAGATGTGTGTCACATGGAGGTTTTTTTTTCACCCTCACCATGGAAGCCAGACTCTATGATCATTCTTCCAAAACAACCACTGACCCTCCCATCGTCAACACACATCCAGTTTGATAAATAATGAAAAAATCCAAGCATTTTCTCACACCACTTTAAAGTAAAAAAGGGCAGATCATTTGGGGGAATTGCCAGCAATCAACTGAAGGACAACCCTGGTGTTCTGGACATGAATCTCCACTCTGAGCTGATCATACAGGGCCTTAACCCTTTATAGGGCACTCATAGATAGAAATACTCTAAAGTTCACAATGTGTTAGTGTGTAATTGGAGGACAGAATAAAACTTTAATACTTTTATGAAATTTTTCAACATTTTTTATTGTCACGTAGAAAATCAAAGTGAATGAAGTTACCATATTTGGGTCCATTCCCATAACCGGCAAAAAAATACAATAAGTTTTTAACCCACAAGGGCCCGGTGTTACTTTTTTGTCAATTCCCAAATGAATTTTTGTCTATATTTAAACGTCCTTCAGGGATTTATCACTATTTATTGTAATAATATTTTCTGTATTGTGTTTTTTCAGTGAAAATCAGGTATTTTCCTACATTTGTTCATAAAAGCTGAAGTTGATTTTTGTTATATCAAAAACAGAGAAAACTGAACAAAAAGTTACTTTTTCAATCAAATATATCATTACCTGAACATACACCCGTGTCTCCATCCACTGTCATTGATCCACCTCCATGGGTTTTACTGGTGAATCAATGTTGTAGATGGTGACAGTGTTTCCGTGTTCACTACGGAACCTCTGAACGTCCAAATGGGTCATATCTGATGACCATGAAAAGATGACAAACTGTATTTTACACCAATTATTTACATGTATTGATAGGATTAGTGGATCAACAGGTATTAAACAGTTTAGATCAGTAGATAGTTTTGGTAGACAGTAGAGATCGACCGATTATCGGCGCCGATATTTGGAAATTTGACATATATCGGTATCGGCCTTTTTTTAATCCGACGGGCCGATATTAACCCTTTCATGCACTGTCCACTCCAGTGGACACTTCTTCTCCAGCTGTTCTCTTGTGTATTAATGGGTTTTGTTGTTTTAGTTCCATATCAGCCAACACAGTGGACGCTTATGCACCATCCCATACACTGTAATTCAGATCATTACTGTAACTTTACTGTTCTTGATAAACCTGATCTGCAGTAACATGTTTAAGTGTAAATCAATTGTTATTTGTTAGACAAGAAGGTTTTTTTTTGCAAATTATCTCCATGAAGTCAGTAATTACTAGCATTAGAATATGTTAAAATGTGAGAAGACATCAGATTAGCAGCATTAAAAATGTTTTTATTTCATTGTTTTCATATCACTTTCTGATATTGGGTTTTAAACACGTTTCTTTACTTCAAAAATTAAATGCATGGATATTTTTGTAACTCCATAGAAAAAAAAACCTCGATCGCATTGTTTTTTTCATGGCTGAACACCGAAGAAAAAACTCTTGACTAAGGTTATCATAATTCGTGCATGAAAGGGTTAAGAAATCAATTTAAAGCTGGGTTATTTCGGCTCAGATGCAGCTGCGCCCCTCTCTCTCTCTCTCTCCTGCACTGTCCACTCTGTGCCCTCTGATTGGTTGACGTGGAAGCTGTCCTCACACACAGACTGGGACTGACTGGGGATGAGACTGTGTTCTATACATTTTCTCCATTACTAATACATAGAGCGTTTAGAGCCAGACTGATGAACTCATGTTCTGGTAAAAGCTCATCAGACTCCACCTTAGCGTGCTTCCCTAAAACAAGTGAAGTGAGTTTTTTAGGCGCTCTCTCTTAATCCCACACACATGCTTTTCTATTACAGACTGTTTCCATCTCCATATTATCAGCAGTCTAATTCACACACATGTCAGGAGGTAATATGTGTTAGCAGAGCTGTTGCTAATGTTTACTCTGCTCTGACGTTCTTCTGAAACATTAGTAGTAGTTGTGAGATGTAGAGCACAGGGATGTTTAGTGCAGTTTCAGAGGAGTTTTCTGTGTTTACCTTTGACACATGTGTTTCCTCTCCGGAGCTTCTCACACGAGTAAACTTCACCTCTCCGCGGTGCGATTTCGACGCGGAAGAAGTACCCCCCCGCGCGTCAAATAGTGCCGCTGTGGGGCTCTGACCGCATGCGTCAATTTCTGACTATTTGGGATGAGACTGTGTTGGTATGTAATGTAATAGTGTGTGTTTGCGTTAAAGTCACATGAAGAACTCTACAACTCACAACTACTAATGTTGCTGTGAGCTTTCTAGTCCTATGATCTGAAAATTAAAGTGAAGATGACAGAGAGTAAAATTCAGAAGTGATTTATCTGAACATGGTGGAACATTTGAAATCCTGTGTGTGCTCATTAAAGCCCTAAAGGCCATTTGTGTTCTGTCAGGAGTTTAACTGCACTCATAGCCACTATTATACTTTTTTTTAATGTAGCTTTTGTCATATTAATAATTAATAATGTAGCAACGTAGTTTTGAATGACAGGGTCCCTGCAATCGCACGGTAAAATATAAAATTTAATAATGAAATCAACTTAAGGCTTCCCAGAGGCTGTAATAAATGAAACATGATGAGTTGAGCATATGTCAGCATGTGGCCCAAGAGTTTACAAGAGTCTCCCTGTATTTTTGTTGTGTTTGAACAAGATATTACCAAGTGGGAAAAGGATGATAAAACCTTTGATTTTGCTATTGAAAACAATAATTCAATGTTTCTTGGTGGAGTTTGTGAAAGTGAAGTGTTGGAAGTGGTCAGGAAATTTAAAAATAAAAAAATCTACTGATAGAAATTCCATTGATATGTCACTCATAAAACAAGTGATAAACAGTATCCTTCAACCATTCACGTATATATGTAACAAATCATTTCAAACAGGCACTTTTCCAGAAAATATGAAAATACCTAAAGTGATTCCGATTTATAAAAATGGTGATAAGCACATGGTGTCAAATTAGAGACCGGTGTCACTGTTACCACAGTTTTCTAAAATTCTTGAGAAACTGTTTGTAAAGAGGTTAGATGACTACATAGACAAATATAGGATATTAAATTATCACCAGTATGGATTTAGGAAAAACCGATCAACATCTTTAGCAGTAATGGAATTTGCAGAAACTATAGCAACAGCGGTGGATCAGAAACAACATACTGTTGGTGTTTTTATTGATTTAAGGAAAGCATTTGACACAATTGATCACTCAATATTACTCCGGAAATGTGAATTGTATGGTATAAGAGGTGTGACGCAAAACTGGTTAACAAGTTATTTACAAAATAGGTCTCAGTATGTATCAATTGGAAATACAAATTCACAACTTAGAAAAGTAACATGTGGGGTCCCACAAGGTTCAGTTCTGGGACCCAAGTTATTTATACTTTATCTAAATGATATTTTTATGGCATCTAGTAAGTTAAAATTTACAATATTTGCAGATGATACTAATTTGCTTTATTCTGGAGCAAATATGAAACAAATATTAGAAACTGTGGAAAAGGAATTGAGCAAATTTAAAAAATGGTTTGACGTTAATAAGTTATCACTTAATGAAGATAAAACAAAATTTATGGTTTTTGGTGGTGCTAGGGGAAATGATGTAAAACTGAAAATTAATGAAATTGAAATTGAAAGGGTGTATGAAACAAAATTTTTGGGAGTGATTATTGACCATAAACTCTGTTGGAAACCACAAATAGAATATATCAAACGCAAAATGTCCAAAGCTGTTGCGATTCTTTATAAAACTCGAGACTTGTTAAGCAAAAAATGTTTGCATATGTTGTATTGTTCACTTGTAATGCCATATATGTCATACTGTGTGGAAATATGGGGCAATGTGTATAAAACTAATTTAGACCCAATAATTAAACTCCAAAAAAAAGCTATTAGAGTCATAAACAAAGCTGGTTATCTCCAATCAAGTAATCCACTTTTTGTAGAATCTGGTTTACTAAAATTTCTTGACATTGTATATTTAAAAACAATGGAATTTATGTTTCGCGTTAAAAGTAAACACCTTCCCTTTTGTATTCAGAAAATTTTTAAGTTAAGAGAAGGACATTATAATTTAAGAGGGATGTTTGTGTTTGAAAAATGTAAAGTAAGAACAAACGTTAAATATCACAGTGTTTCAGTTATTAGTGTCAAGCTATGGAACGAACTGAAGGATGAAGTGAAATTGTGTAGCTCACTGTTGAGTTTCAAAAAGAATTTAATTTGTCAAATTATGAAGGGCTATGAAAGTAATATGATTACAAAATAACTTATTACACTGAATGTAGTATAATTTAAGTTTAAGTGTTTATCTGCTGTAACTTAAGGTGTGGACATGGACTAAGGATGTAAATAGGAGAAGCAGAAATAAGCCTCCGGCTTCAGCTTCTTCCTTTTTCAGTTACAAAATGTGTTAATTTTGTGTTTGTTTTTTTTAATATGTATGTGTTTTGTTTTGTTGTTTTTTTTTTTAATATGTATGTGTTTTGTATTTTGTATTTAACTGAAATAAACATTCATTCATTCATTCATTCATTCATTCAACTTAAAACAAAGATAAGTCATTATAGTTATATTTAAATTTTACTTTATTTAATGTGGAAAAATTTAAGGGAGCTATTTATTTAAGCTTTTATTCAACTTTATAAGAGATGCTTCTGAGTCTAGGAAATCCATGCACTTCTGGAGCTATTATTTTCTATTTGTTTGCTTAAATAAACATGTTTTAGGCATTTAAACAAAGTTCAGTGTTTGCATTATTCAAAAATTTTCACGCCGATTTTTACACTTTTACTGCAAATGAATATCGGCTCCAAATATCAGTTATCGGCCTCCTCTAACTACTAATAATCGGTATCGGCCCTGAAAAACCCATATCGGTCGATCTCTAGTAGACAGTGGATGTTTGGGTCTTTATGGGATATATGAAAAATACAAGAAAACCACATGTAATGTGAAGGAAACATGTATTTTAGAACGTTACAACAACATAAGTGCTGATCCAGACCCCTGTCCACATCCACCTTATCCCTTTGAACATTGTTCCTTACATTAGTACCATTACTTCATGGTACCTAACAAAGCAGGTACACTCAGGGTGTGATTTGTCAAAAAAAAGAGAGGAGAGATGTTCCTTTTTTTTTTTTTTTTTGTCGGAGTGGGGAGTGGGCGGGGGCAGTTATATACATGGGGGGTTAACACAACTAATGTAGTGAAACAAAAATGAAACTTTTCATATTTTTACCGTCAAACTCCCAGGTTCTTTTTCTCTCTTATACAGCAAATTTTACACGAAATTTTCACAACTTCTAACCTGTATCCACTGGACCCCCTCCACACTGCTCTATGGCCCCCCCACAAATGCTGGGACCCATGAATTTGTCACGTCCCCCCCCACCGCACCCTTTACGGCGCCCCAGTGCATGGGGATGTTTGCCAATTCTGAGACTGCCGACAGTTTGGTTCAGGTGAACGTTAGTGCCAGTAATGTAGGATATAGGTAGAAGAAAACTGTCACAACTTGTCTGTTATTTCAATTGGTTGGTTGTTGCCCCCCCCCCCCCCCCCCCCCCCCCCCCCAAAGGATGAAATTCATTGAGCAGAAGTAGACCCCCGCCCAACAAGTCGCACCCTGGGTACACTCACTGTTCATGCAGAGGTGGACCTTGTAGACCCTGTAGACCACATTGGACCTGACATTGTTGCCTCACTGTAACTGTTGCTGTCGCTGTCTTGTAATGTACGTGGGAATGATCAAAAATAGTCACTTGTCTGATAAAGGGTTAAAGGTGAAAATCAGAAGCAGGCCACAGCATCTCATACCCTATAATCCAATAAAAGGACATAATCAGTATTCGACTTTTCCTATTGGTGCATATAATCCCAGTGACTCTGAAAATACATTCCTCTAAACAGTATTTATCAACTGTTTCCCTGTGTCACCAATATTAGATTTCTCAGCAAAAAAAAACTCTCTCTCTCAGCCTCAGTGGGACACTTAAATTTCCCTCACGCCCACCTCAAGTTTTTGTTTGTTTTTTGATTCACTTGTTATGAATTTTTCATCAGCTACTTGATGAGACATTTCATGAGTCGGCCTTATAGAGCACAGTAAGCAGTCTTTGGGTTGAGGATATTGTCTTCTGTCCTACTGCAGCAGTGGCGTCGAAATGGAAAGTCAGGGTCTCTGTACGTTGTGCTCTATCGAGTCCTGCCTGTCAGGAATCTGTGCAATTTAAACAGATTGGACCGAACATACTGTCAGACATGTCTCACATTGATTCCTATTATATGTGAAACGATCTATCACTTTTTGTTTGGTATAAATGATTTTATTCATTTTATATGATGGATAAATTATGTTTTTTATTTGGTTAACCCTTTCATGCATAGTGGTCCTTACAGTGGACAGCTGTTCAAAGGTGTTCTCTTATATATTTATGGATTTTGTTGTTTTAGTTCCCTATCGGCCAACACAGTGGACACTTATGTATCATTCCATACACTGTAATTCATACCGTTACTGTAAATTTGCTGTTCCAGATAAACCTGATCTGTAGTAACATGTTTGACTGTAAAAAAAAATTGTTAATTGTTATTAAACTGTAATTAACATTTTTTTTTAAGGTTTTTTTTTTGTTTGTTTTTTTGCATATTATCTCCATGCAGGTATTGTTAAAATGTGAGAAAACATCAAATTAGCAGCCATAAAAATGTTTTTATCTCATAATTTTCACACAGTATATCAGCAGATACATGTTTCTTTGCTTCTAAAATTAAATGCATGATTTTGTAACTCCATGTAAAATCGGTTCATAAAAAAATTCAATCACATTGTTTTTTTTTTTTCATACCTAAAGAGGAATAAAAACACTTAGGAAAAAAAAATCTTGATAAAGGTCGTCATAATTCATGCATGAAAGGGTTTATTGGACATCTTATCCTTCATTGTAAACAGAAATAGTTGGAACAAAATGGTTTATTTCTTGCACATCAACATGGGATATGTGTGTCTGTCCTTTAAGAGGAAGTTTGCACCACAAATCAAATGCAAATTACAAACACTGGATGCATGGATGTACTGCATAATGATATGATATGTAACAAGAACACAGGCTTGTTATCTGGAGTGTCATCACCTATTAGTGACGGCCACTTCAATTAACTGGCTCAGCTCTGCCTGGAGTCACACCGTGTCAGGACCTCCGAGGGCTGAAATATAGACATGTCTTAGTGATTTGGAGACTTAAGGAGTCAGATGTGGTAGAAAAAAAAAAAAAAACGTCTAGTATCTGACGGTCCTTCTAAGGTAATTTGAGTCAAAGTTCATACAAACCCAAACCAATTATTGCTCAAGAACACTAGGCAGGGGGTCAACGACCTGGTTATTATCTGGCTCTACCAAAAATATCCTTGACAAGACCCGAGGAAAAGATGTAGGTCAAGAAAAAAAAAAAAGACCTGATTCAGACGATTGTGGTCTGTAGGTCAACAAGGCCAGGTGGATGTGGATAAAGAAGGAAAGGGAGTCGATTCTTAACAAAGTCTCTTGTGACTGCCCGGAAGGAGATCACACTGTGTGTATGTGCATCCACGTGTCACCCTGTGTGTGTGTGTGTGTGTGTGTGTGTGTGTGTGGACGACTTAGTTCTCCACAGAAAGAACATGCACTGAAATCCGAGCCCACACGTGTCACACTACTTGAGTATAATGGCTGCGCTATAGGTATGAGCTGGAGTTTATGTGTCATCTGGGGAAAAGCATATTGATGTGAAGATGTTGGTTCCTCAGAGGGAGAGAGTAGAAACCAATTTGTGCGACATATGACCCCAGTGCGGTGGGACTAAACAACCTTGCTAACAACAAAAGGAGAGCCTTCAGAACCTGTGATCTCTAATGCGAATGGAATCCACCGTGATTCATTTGTAGGGAAACGGTATAGACTGTGATGTATGGCCTTAATGACACGTTTTTGACAGAAATAGCCTTGTTTACAATACATAGTGGTGAAAATACGTGTGTGGACCTACACATTGCGTTAGCAGAAGGTCTCTTGAACTTGAATCTTCACTGAAAATCAATAACACTTTCAAATTATAGTTGGAAACTTCCTTTAGTTCATTGTGTTGTCTCTAACACTGGATGAAAAGTTCACATCCGACAACACTAGAAGGGATGGACACCCATTGAGTTATATTTACAGTCGTGGAAAAAATTATTAGACCACCCTTGTTTTCTTCAATTTCTTGTTCATTTTAATGCCTGGTACAACTAAAGCAGGGGTGTCAAACTCATTTTCTTCCGGGGGCCACATTCAGTTCAATTTTATCTGAAGTGGGCCGAACCAGAAAATAATAGCATAATAACCAATAAATAATGACACATCCAAATTGTTTAAGTGCAAAAATAACATTCAGTTATGCCAATATTTATATTTACAAACTATCCAAACAAAAAGGATGTGGATAACCTGAAAAAAAAGAAATTTGTTCAAAAATATAGGTACAGTTTTATCAATATTATGCCTCGGCTTATCATTTATACATGTGCATTAAGTATGAGTTCTACAAAGGCACAAAACTTTTAGTAACAAGCAGAATATTGTTAAAAATACACTTCATTTTCTTTAGACATTTCAGGTTGTTCATATTTGTTCAGGTTATTCACATTTTACTGTTAAAGGATAGTTTCTTAATGTAAATATTTTCATAATTTAATGTTTTTTGCACTAAATCAAAGAGAAAAAAATGGTGTTGTCAGTATTTGTAGGTTATTATGATATTATTTTTGAGTGCGATGCCCTAACTTGCACTTTGCAAATTCATCCCGCGGGCCAGATTGGAACCTTTGGCAATTGGTTTTGGCCCCCGGGCCGCATGTTTGACACCTGTGAACTAAAGGGACATTTGTTTAGACAATGATAACAACAAAAATAGCTCATAAGAGTTTAATTTCAGAGCTGATATCTATCCATTTTCCATGTTTTCTTGATAATAACCAAAATCACTTCAGTTCTTACATCAATATCTATGGCATTGTACTGACAAGAACAGCGCTTTTAGACATTCCATGTTTTCTTTTCTGTCTGTTTTAGTCATATGATACACACAGGAGTAAGTACTTGATTGCATAACTATTGTTTCTGATGACTTTTGATGGTCTAATATTTTTTTCTGTGACTGTATAAGCAAATAAAGAAGTTTGATATTAACCCATAAAGACTTAAACAACCACCGGTGACACAAACCATCTGCTGATGTAAACTGTTTAATACCTGCTGATCCACTAATCTTATCAATCCATGTCAATAATTGGAGTAAAATACAGTTATTCATCTTTCCATGGTCATCAGATATGACCCATTTGGACGTTCAAAATCTAGTGAATGTGGAAACACTCATCTTCTACAACATTGATTCACCAGAAAAACCCATGGAGTTGGATCAACGACAGTGGATGGACACACTCATTTTTATGTTCAGTTAGCAATATCTTTGCTGAAAGTGTCATTTTTTCTTCATTTTTTCTATTTTGATATAATCAACTTTGAATTTATGTTTTTATAAACAACTCTACATGATCTGTGGATTAAATATAGGAATATGCATGATTTACGCCAACAAATACAAAATACAGAGGATGATATTCTAAAAAAAAAAAAAAAAAATCGATAAATCAGTTAAAGGTAGAAATAGAGAAAAAATTCATTTGGGAACTGCAAAAGTAGCAATGGGTCTTTATGGGTTAAAATCTTTATTTTGTCCATTGAAAATTATGAGCATTGTTCATTTTACCACAGTCTTTTGTCCTGTCAGAAATAGATTCTAACATGTCTTTTTGTGGTGTATGATGACTCTTTTATTTGTCTGTTAATGTGTGAAAAAAATGTGTAATGTCTTGTACAGATTTCCTGGTGGTTCTTTATGGTTTTCTTAGAAAATCCTACAGGAATTGTCCCGGTTGTTTGGTGGTTAAGGGTATTGACCATAAGCTGTGATATCCCAGCTTTGATTCCTGGTCTGGGTCACTTTTGTTGTATGTTATTTCCAAAGGTGTAGATTTACAAATGAACCATATGTACATATTATAGAACAGGGGTGTCAAACATGCAGCCCGGGGGCCAAATGCAGCCCGTGAAAGGTTCCAATCCAGCCTACAGGATGAATTTGTGAAATGCAAAAATTACACTTAAGATAATCACAGAAAATTCTAGTTCAGGTTCCACATACAAGCCAGGAAAAATATTATCATAATAACCCATAAATACTTACAACTCCAATTTTTTCATTTTGTAAATGTAAATATTTTCTTGTAATTTTCCTGTATTTACACTAAAACAAGCTATAATTTCACAGAAAAGGTAAGCAACTTGAACAAATATGAAAAACCTGAAATGTCTTAAGAGATGTAAGTGTATTTTTTTTTTTGTAATATTCTGCCTGTTACTGAATAATTAATGTATTTATAGATCCACTGTGATCTGTAAGTGGTAATGAACATGACATCAATAATAAACTGAGGCAGAATATTGTTAAAGTTGCACTTATTTTTCTTAACAAATTTTAGGTCGTTCATGTTATTCACATTGTTTTAAAGGGCAGTTTGTAGATGTAAACATTTTCATCATGTAAGGAAAGCTTGGAGTTGACATTATTTATATATAATTATGTTATTATTTTACTGGTCCGGCCCACTTCAGACCAAATTTGGCTGAATTTGGCCCCTGAACTAAAATGAGTTTGACACCCCTGTTATGGAAGGACAGAATTATTTCTACAAGTATTTAATGAACGCATTATGTTTTCCTTTTCTTTAAATGGATATTCACATAAACCTGGACTTATATCCAGTAATGAATGCTTTCCTCTTATATAATGTAAATGCATCTGTGTTGGCACATTTAGTTCTGGGTCTAAAAACAGTAACTGACACCAGGAGCTTTTTATTAGTTGATGAGCTAAGCATTAGCTTGACCATGAAGCTAACCCTAGCCTCTGTGTAGCCTAGTTACCAACAAGAATAAACATTTATTGGTGAATATATCAAATTGTGAGATAAATTTCTATCAATAAATCCAATGAAAATGTCACTCTAAATGAAATGTTTTGTCTGCAGGAAGCACAGAAGCAGATTAAACTAATAGAGCAGGTTGATGAGAAAACAGGCCGGGCATCTTCAGGGCTTCATCTGAGGTAATCATGACTTATAGTTGTTATAACTGCTGTATCTCTGACGATGTTGAGACTAAAATTACACCCTTTGTCATTCCCCTTCCTGTTGTTGATTTGATGAGCTTCATGTTAAATATCTGATGTTACATACGTACAAATCTGCCCACACAATGACAAACCTTTCATGGATTAAAACTGACAATGGGAAAAAGAAAAGTTTAAATGCACATTTACTCATTTTATACAGGCAGTTTTTCTCTGTGTGTGATTTTGTATAATATTTATCCACCCGATTTTGGAAAGCCTGAATTAAAAGACTATAAACCCTCTTTACAATTCTTCAATATCTGCTGCTATTATTGTAATTTCCTCATAAAAGTACTGGCAAATTTATCTTGCAGCCCTATTTGCAAAGTTTGCAGCAATTAATTTAAAAAATAGTTATTAAAACTTTTTGTTCTTCTCCCCCCTCATTCTCTCCTTCTCCCTTTCCTCTCTTTCCCCCTGTCTTTTCCTGTCCGGCATCAAAATGTAGTTCAACAAAACCCACAATAAACATGGTGGGATAGCAAGGGGAGCCTTATATACTTTATGAAGTTCCCCTTGGCAAAGCAAATTTGTTCAGCACAACAAGGAGCCAGACTACTGTTCTGTTGTTATGATGCTGGACAAGATAAGTAAAAAAAAATAAAATAAAAAAAATAGCAATAATGCGTAGCCTGATTCTTAATGGAATCTACATAAGACCATATATCATGTGTCATAATGAGTTTTCTGTCTGTGCTCTTGTGTGAATGAATAAATATGCACTTTTCTGATTCAAATATCACTATTTATTACAAAAACTAGAACTTTTTTCATCTGTTGGTGTTGCCATGCTTTAAGCATATAACAATACAGTATAAAACTTTAACCCAAAAGTAGGATAGTAAAAGCAAAGGATGCTGACGCAGCATTTACAGAAGTTAAGACATGCTGTTACTGTACAGAGAACATTCCCATTGAAGTACAGACATCTGCAAAATGCACCATTGTCATCAACGAATTGCATTTTACAATAAACACTCTAGTCTAGACTCATTCAAAGTGTTACAATAAACACCTCTTTTTAAAGTAATTTACAAGAAAATAAACACAAACACCCTGCAAATCATAATGAATGTGCTGAGTTTTTTTCAACAGCCCAAGGCACTCAGGCTCAGATGTTGGCAATAAATATGTCATTCTTTACACAAAATCACGTCAAGCAGGTGGTGGTAGAGAAAGAATAGTGACAGAGAAACAATGTTGTCTATTTCATAACCTCTCGGAGAACACGTTCCTTTCAGAAGTCCACCATGTCATTTTTTCACAGTGAAAATCCCTGGCAGTCAAGACAGAAAAAGACGTTTTTGAAGTCATTTAGTTGAATTGTGTGACATCTGTTCACTAAAAACTACATGACCTCCTACTATACTTTGATGCTGGCCTGTCACTTCGGTCTCCGAGAGAGTCCTGGGCTCTCCGGAGCGGCTTCGGCTTCACTCTCAAACGAAATCACAAGATAGGCCTGATACGCATTCGAGTACAACAGGATGCCAGAGTGTGCATTTCCAGTGACCTGTCCCAAGAGAAAACCTATCGAGTGTCCGCAGATGATGATTTCGAATATCTATAACAAATCCAGATGCCGTTTCGCTGAAATCCCCGCCTCCTGATCTCTCATATCAGTTTACCGATGCTGTGACAACGGCGGCTTGGACCTATACGTTCATCTCCTCTTCCCTGCAGTTCAGTTGAGCTGCCGACATGCTTCAAATGTCCACTTGGAGGCTCCTCCGTAAATATCAAGGCTGGTCTCCATCCATGCAAAAACGTTGCCCACTTGTGCTTTGCTGCTGCACGTTGCTAGATTATATATCTCTCCCACTGATAGTTTCCGATCCCAGATGTGAAAATTTGCTAGGTCTCCGACAAAAGCTTGCGTGGCATCAAATCCTCCTCCAAGCATGTCCTGTAGTAAAGACAAATGGATTTAATCGGGGCTGATATGATTTCCCTCCCCCCCCGAGGCTGCTGCATGGATTATCTGGATATTTTGACTTGATTAAACTGAATTCAGAATATTTATCTTCAGTCCATTGGGATTCTTGATGAGTTCCAGTTAAGGATCTAATCACCTTATTAAACCTATTATAGGAATTACAGCAAGGGGATGGAAATTAAAATCTGATTTCTTTTTTTTATGTCATATAATGGATTAATTACTCTCCCGTCTTTACAGCTCATTTTTGATACTGTGATGTATAGAACTGTAACTCATTTTTGTTTTGTGATTAATCATTTGTTTGAGATAAAATACCACAAAATGCTGGTTATGATTTCTTTCAGGAAATGTTAACCCTTTCATGTACAGTGGACAGATATTCTACAGCTGTTCTATTGTACATTCATGGGTTTTATTGTTTTAGTTGCATATCAGCTGACACAGCATCATCCCAAACACTGTAATTCATACCATTACTGTAACTTTGCTGTTCTTGATAAACCTGATCTGCCGTAACATGTTTTAGTGTAACTCAATTGCTGTAATTAACAGTTTCCTTAAACAAAAGTTTATTTTTTGCATATTATCTCCACGAAGTGAGTAATAACTTGTATTAGAGTATGTTAAAATGTGGGAAAACATCAGATTAGCTGCAATTTTTTTTTTTTCATAGCTTTCACATAATATATCACTTTCTGATGATGGGTTTTAAATGTATGTTTCCTTCAAGAATTAACCCTTTCATGCACACTGGTCACTACAGTGGACAGCTATTCTACAGCTGTTCTCTTGTATATTCATGGATTTTGTTGTTGTTGTTTTTTACACATATCTTTATTAAAATTTTAAGACACTACATATCTTTTCTGGCATGAATTGGTAACATTATGTAGATCTCTCCTGAGCATAAAGCCCCAGAATCACAAGCCCTCCCCATAGTTTTCACATAATTTATCAGTAAATACATTCTGTGTGTCAAAAATTAAACGTGTGGTGTCCAGCTGAGTGGACATTTTTGCAACTTCATGAAAAATAGGTTCACAAGAATTTTGTTTTTTTCTTTTCATTATTATTTTTTATGTATTTTTAAAAAATTTTAAATTATTATTGTTATTTTTAAAATTCTTATTATTTATTTTTCAGAAGAAAATTTTTATTCGCATTGTTTTTGTTCATGCCTAAAGGGGAATAAAAACACTCAGGAAAAATTTTTGATTAAGGTTCTCATAATTCGTGCATGAAAGGGTTAAACACATAGTGTCCAGCTGAGTGGACATTTTTGTAACTCAGTGAAAAATAGGTTAATATTTTAATTGATTTTTTTTTTTTTTTTTGCCTAAAGAGGAATAAAATCACTCAAGAAAAAAAATACTGACTAAGGTTTTTATAATTCATGTATGAAAGGGTTAATATGTTCACATACACAGAAATATAAAGAGAAAAATAGAGAATTATTGAGAAGCTGCTATTTACAAAAGTGTGACATTGTTTGAATAACTAATAATTCATCCAAATAGACTTTTTTTTTTTTTTTTTTTAAATGTCACACCACTGAACACTTCATCTCTGTTTTTCCCTGCTCCTGTCTTTTTGGGATAAAGATGCTCTTCTCTTTGTTGCTTTCATGTTCCAAAAACAGGAAAACAATTAAAAAGCTTGAGTTCTTCTTGTACCTGCTCTTGACCGAGGATCAACAAGCCCTGTGGTTTTATAGGATGATAAGGAGCCAGATTCTCGCCACTCCCCCTCTTGACACCATCTTGGAAAGCTTCCCAAACACCATCACGAGTGGTCCAGGTCACGCAGATGTGATGCCACTTTCCATCGTTGATGAGAAAAGGCAACTTTGCGACCTTTTGAAGAGGTTCAAGCATATAGTCAAGTACAGACGTCAAGATGAAAAAAAAAAAAAAATCAATGCATGGTCACTTCTGGATAAGATTACCATCGACCATGATGTCTGGATGCACAAGCAGAGACACATACCTTGTCATTGATGAGTATCTCCATCGGGTTGTTTCCCCACTCTATGAGGACCAGCTCGTTGGCTTGACCTGGGACTGCATAGGAGAAAGGTGTGCCCACGCCCGGGGACGCGTTGGATTTGAGCCACATGCACACGGTGAGGGCGTACATCTCAGGCAAACTCTTCTTCACTTTGGCGTACATGTAGTTGGTTCTCAGTGGAAATGTGAGCTGGAATTTATCCAGAGGCCTGTTTTCTCTCTGACCTGCAAAAAAAAAGAAACAAATAGAAGTAGTGAAAATACAACACTGACGCATTTTCATTACGGACCTGTGCGTAAATCCAGTTTAAGAGCCACGTCTTTTTTTTTTTTTTTCTCCATTTTATTAAACAGATAAATCATTCCTAACGCAAACATCCTGGGGATTTACATAGGGATCACATTGCACAACAAATCCACGATCGTTATTGCTCCAGATTTGCTTTTAATCCCGCGTGACAAGAACATATCAGGAGAGTTAACATTAATGCCTTGTTATTTTGGCACCGATCGTTAGTTGCATACAGTTGTTTGATGTTTAGTGTCAGGGCGCATCTGTGGGAGCGCTTCTCCTGTGGTTCACAGAGAGATTGGATGCATATATTCACAAGTTTGGAGCTGTTTAAATCGGAATGAATTAGAGCAGAGGCGCGGCGGATGTACTGGGTTCCATCTCTCAGGGGATGGGTACAATATTTAATCGACTGATGAGCGCATAAGAGCCAATGGTGCTCAATTTGATATGCGCAAAAGCATGATTCTCTTATTTGTCACTCTCTCCTGAATGTTTATCAATGCTGCTGTGCGTCATTTGGACTATCTGATAACTCTTAGATTCAAGTCTGGTTGAGTCTGATGTTTACGCAGCAGCGCGTCCTTCACTCATCTCTGCTTTCTGACTTCTTCTCCTACCTTTCTCCAGATCGGTAATCCTCTGGTGTAGAGATGTGAGGGTGGACTCCACTCTCCCGCGTTGCTCCGTCTCATTCCGGAGTCCGGGCTTCCCCTCCTCGATGCTGTTCACCCGGGACAACACCTGCTTCTCCAAGTCGTCGATTTTACTTTGGAGCAGGTCTTTAAGGCTGTTCGCCTGCACTGAGTTATTACTTCTGCTGAATTGCTGTTAGGGGGGGAAAGATAAGGATTTAGCCCAATATTTAATATTTATTTATTTTTTTTTTACCTAATGCCAGATTAACTTCTTTTCTTCTTATCCAATTGCGTTGCACTAACATTCTTTTTTTCTCGTGCCGCAGTGTGATCCCAAATGATAAAAATGTGAAATAAAAAAAAAAAGCACGATTAATAAACATAATTAAACCTGTTAGTCTATTAGTTTGCTTCAACAACTAGTTTTCTTTTTAAGATTATTATTTTTTTTAGTCGTTGAAGCTTTGCACAAAACCTTAAGTGTTGAACCTACAGGAGCAGAAGCCTACCTCCAGGTTTTCTAATCTCTGCTTCAACGACTGTAAAGTCTGTGATAGTTGCGTCAAAGTGTCAGCGGGGCCCCTCGATACATCCCCCATTGTGTTTTTGGTCCCAGCTTCTTTTCTCCTGCCCCCGGGCCGTGCGTCCCCGGGCTCGATGCCGCTCTGGCTCTCACACCGGGCCAACTTTGAGGTCAGTTCTCTAATAGTCTCTTTTTGGTTCATTATCGTCTCTTTCTGCTGCAAAACTGTCTCCCTCAGCTGCATAACAGTGGTCTTCAAGTCCTCCCCAGGCACACTGTTCTGCAAAGTGGCTGCGCATATGTCCATATCCTTGGGTACGGACGTGCAAATGAACTGCGTCTGTCCGCCAAAGTCTTGAGAAGAACTCTCCAAAAACAGACATGAAACGAGAAAAAGTCTCCAGTAGATCCCTTGCTTGGTGCCCTGCATGTCTGCGTCTGTGCTGGGCTGTGATTTGTTTTGGTTTATGATCCGCAGCTAACGCGGTGTCAGTGACTTCGCGGTTGTGTCCCTTGTTGTAATCCGTCTGTGGAACTGCAGCCGCTTTTATACAACAAGTCTGGTTCTGCGCAGAGCAGGTTCACTGCATCACAACCGGAGGGGAGGGAATCGCACAGTCCCTGTTTAATCGGCTCCACAAGCACCGTCACATTCAAGGAATGAAACCCATTTTGCTTTCAGGCTCCCACATGTTAAATCTTTCATCACCTCGACTATTTGTCATTTCTCGCCGTGTATTATTCATCTGGAAAACGCGAATTTGTAGGTAGTGGAGAGGGATGCTTGCGTGGCGGGGTGCCAAGAGAGCCAGCTGTGTTTGTTTGTTTTTTTTTTTCTTTTGCGCACACAGAAAAGTCAGTCCGTGTAGGTGGATGCGGAGCACAAGTTGCGGCAGTTTGTGTCCGCAGATCAGCACCAAGGACAGCTCCGACAGAGACAGGAGAGGCGCGTGTGTACATGTACAGTAGCAGGAAAAAATATTAAACCACCCTTGTTTTCCTCAATTTCTTGTTTATTTTAATGCCTGGTATAACTAAAGGTACACTTGTTTGGATAAATATAATGATAACAACAAAAATAGCTCGTAAGAGTTTAATTTAAGAGCTGAGTTTCCATGGTTTTCTTGATAATAACCTAAATCACTTCAGTTCTTACATCAATATCTATGGCATTGTACTGACAAAAACAGTGCTTTTAGGCATTCCATGTTTTCTTTTCTGTCTGTTTTAGTCACATGATACACACAGGAGTAAATACTTGATTGCTTAACAATTGTTTTTGATGACTTTTGATGGTCTAATTTTTTTTTTTCCCACTACTGTATATAAGTAAATGGACCTTTGACAATGAAATCTTTATTTTGTCCACTGAAAATTATGAGCAGGTTTCATTTTACCATGGTCTTTTGTCCTGTCAAGAATTTATTCCAACATGACTTTTTGTGGTGTGCGATGACTTATTTTTTATGTCTGTTAATATGTGATAAATGTATAATGTCTTGTACAGATTTCCTGGTGGTTCTTTATGGTTTTCTTAGAAAATCCTACAGGAATTGTCCCAGTTGTTTGGTGGTTAAGGGTGTTGACCATAAGCTGTGATATCCCAGCACTGATTCCTGGTCTGGGTCACTTTTGTTGCATGTTATTTCCAAAGGTGTAGATTTGCAAATGAACCATATGTACACATTATAATTATTTCTACAGATATTTAATGAACGCATTTTGTTTTTCTGATATCTATCCATTTTCCATGTTGTCTTGATAATAACCAAAATCACTTCAGTTCTTACATCAATAGCTATGGCATTGTACTGACAAAAACAGTGCTTTTAGGCATTCCATGTTTTCTTTTCTGTCTGTTTTAGTCACATGATACACACAGGAGTTAGTACTTGATTGCTTAACTATTGTTTTTGATGACTTTTGATGGTCTAATATTTTTTTTTCCGCTACTGTATATAAGTAAATGGACATTTGACAATAAAATCTTTATTTTGTCCATTGAAAATTATGAGCAGGTTTCATTTTATGACAATCTTTTGTCCTGTCAAGAATTTATTCCAACATGACTTTTTGTGGTGTGCGATGACTTATTTTTTATGTCTGTTAATATGTGATAAATGTATAATGTCTTGTACAGATTTCCTGGTGGTTCTTTATGGTTTTCTTAGAAAATCCTACAGGAATTGTCCCAGTTGTTTGGTGGTTAAGGGTGTTGACCATAAGCTGTGATATCCCAGCACTGATTCCTGGTCTGGGTCACTTTTGTTGCATGTTATTTCCAAAGGTGTAGATTTGCAAATGAACCATATGTACACATTATAATTATTTCTACAGATATTTAATGAACGCATTTTGTTTTTCTGATATCTATCCATTTTCCATGTTGTCTTGATAATAACCAAAATCACTTCAGTTCTTACATCAATATCTATGGCATTGTACTGACAAAAACAGTGCTTTTAGGCATTCCATGTTTTCTTTTCTGTCTGTTTTAGTCACATGATACACACAGGAGTAAATACTTGATTGCTTAACTATTGTTTTTTATGACTTTTGATGGTCTAATATTTTTTTTTCCGCTACTGTATATAAGTAAATGGATGTTTGACAATAAAATCTTTATTTTGTCCATTGAAAATTATGAGCAGGTTTCATTTTATGACAATCTTTTGTCCTGTCAAGAATTTATTCCAACATGACTTTTTGTGGTGTGCGATGACTCATTTTTTATGTCTGTTAATATGTGATAAATGTATAATGTCTTGTACAGATTTCCTGGTGGTTCTTTATGGTTTTCTTAGAAAATCCTACAGGAATTGTCCCGGTTGTTTGGTGGTTAAGGGTGTTGACCATAAGCTGTGATATCCCAGCACTGATTCCTGGTCTGGGTCACTTTTGTTGCATGTTATTTCCAAAGGTGTAGATTTACAAATGAACCATATGTACATATTATAGAAGGACAGAATTATTTCTACAAGTATTTAATGAACACATTTGGTTTTTCTGATATCTATCCATCTTCCATGTTTTCTTGATAATAACCAAAATCACTTCAGTTCTTACATCAGTAGCCATGGCATTGTACTGCCAAAAACAGTGCTTGTAGGCATTCCATGTTTTCTTTTCTGCCAGTTTTTGTTGGAGAAATATGATATCAGACTATTCTGTAAATACCAGGTGTCCAGAGCACAAGTCATGGATGGGTCATGATTACATATCCTATGAGATCATGATGCGTTTTAGTCATATGATACACACAGGAGTTAGTACTTAATTGCATAACCATTGTTTTTGATGACGTTTGATGGTCTAATTTTTTCTCCACAACTGTTTTGTATAGTGTTTATTTGGTTCAGGTTTCTGTCCAGTCGCAAATGATGGAGGGAAAAATGTTTAAACACAATATGGGTTTTTCACGCTTCACTCACTTTTCATTTTTTATTTGACAAGCCATGAATCCGATACATTTTTAATCATAATTTTATTTTTTTTAATATATTTGTTGTTTTTCTTTCTTTTTTTTTTTTTTTTACCTCAGATTCACAGACTAGCTAATTCAGACACATTATAGTGATGTGTTCTACTCTCCACCTCTACTATAATCATCTCAATAATTCAGTTTCTAAACCGATACTGTGTCCCCAGGAATTTTACCATATCTATTATTCAGGATTTTTATTCCTTGTTGTCTGGGCAGCTCTTATTTATGTAGTCAATATTTAAAATAAAATTAATTTATTATGGAAAAAAACAACTTGAGGATTCAGGTGGGAGACAAAAGTATGCAGGAGGTCACGGACATTAGTTGGAGATTATAGTGACCCACTGTAATGTCATGACATGGTTACTCTGCTTCATGTCTGTGGATGCTTCTGCGTGTTACATATTAACTAAATGGCCGATCAAATTGTCATCAGGAGGAAAGACCTTGTTTCATAGCCGCAGAGTTTGACTTAAAGACCTGTGATGACTAATATCATCCCATCTCAGTGGAAGGAGTTGATTAATCTGCTAAATATTAGATAGAGGAGCTTCAAGCAAATTTATATTCTAACAACAACATTCATTTCCTGGCACCTCTATTTAGTTATTTTGTTTACTTATTACTTATTTATTCCTTATTATCACTTATTATAAGTGATGCAACAGCATTTACAGTAAGAGGAATAACAAGGGAGATGGGTATAGTGATTGTTTTTTTGTTTTTACTGTGTCCATAATCCAAAGGTGATGGACCCTCTTTTTGATATTAACCCATAAAAATCCGGTGCGACTTTTGTGACAGTTCCCAAATGATATTTTCTCTATTTTTTTTTAGTGTTTCAAGTGATTTATCATCATTTATTCTAATTTTATGGTCAGTATTTTGCATTCTGAAGTGAAAATCATGTATTTTCCTACATTTAATTTACTGATCATGATCAATGTCCATAAAAAACTCAAATTAAAGTTGAGGATTATTATATCAAAAACAGAGAAATGGAGGAAAAATGACTTTTTCAGTGAAATCTATCATTAACTGAACATAAACCCAGTATATCCATCATTGTCATTGATCCAACTCCATGGGTTTTACTGGTGAATCAGTGTTGTAGAAGATGACAGTGATGGGTTTGTTCAGGTTCAGCTGACCTCCTTTTATGTTCACATAGCGTTACTAAACCGTAGACCTGACTGAACAGAATCAACCCCAGATTGTAACACTTTCCCCACAGGCTTGCGCTGTAGCCACTAGGCATGATGGGTAATCATTTTACCCATAAGTTACTACCCAGTGTTACTTTTGTGTCATTTCCCAAATGAATTTTTCTCTAAATTTAACTTTCCTTAAGTGACTTCTCACCATTTATTGTAATATTGTCTTCTGTATTTTGTTTTTTCAGTGACAATCAGGTATTTTCCTACACTGAATTTACTGATCATGTAGATCACAGGTGTCAAACATGTGGCCTGGGGACCAAATCCGGCCTGCCAAAGGGTCCAATCCGGCCTGTGGGATGAATTTGTGAAATGCAAAAATTACACTGGAGATATTAATCAATGGTGTCAAAATCATTTTAATTCAGGTTCCACATACAGACACACAGTCTAATTAGATTTCAAGTGGGTCAGACTCAGTAAAATATTATCATAATAACCTATAAATAATGACAACCCCAAATTTTCTCTTTGTTTTTTTTTTTTTTTTTTTTTTTTTTTGGTGTAAATAAGTAAAATTACATGAAAATGTTTACATTACCAAACTACACTTTTACAAAAAACATGAATAACCTGAACAAATATGAACAAACAGAAATGTCTTAAGAAAAGTAAATGCAATTTTACCAATATTTTGCCTGTTACTAAATGTTTTGTGCGATTGTAATGCACATGTGTAAATTAATAAACTGATAAAACGAGGCATAATATTGTTAAAATTGCACTTGTCTTTCTTAAGACAATTCAAGTTGTTCATGTTATTCAGATTTTTAAAGAAACTTTGTAGATGTAAACCTGATCATAATGTAATTTTACTTTTGTCACTGTTATTATTTTACTGGTCCGGCCCACTTCAGATCAAATTGGGCTGAATGTGGCCCCTGAACTAAAATGAGTTTGACACCCCTGATGTAGATGTTCATAAAAGCTAAGAATAAAGTTGAGGGTTATTAAATCCAAACAGAAAACTGAAGAAAAAGTGACTTTTTCTGCAAATTTATCATTGACTGAACCTAAACCCAGTGTCTCCATCCACTGTCATTGATCCAACTCCATGGGTTTTACTGGTGAATCAATGTTGTAGAAAATGACAGTGTTTCCACGTTCACTACGGAGCCTCTGAACGTCCAAATGGGTCATATCTGATGACCATGAAAAGATGACAAACTGTATTTTACATGAATTATTTACATGTATTGATAGGATTAGTGGATCAACAGGTATTAAACAGTTTAGATCAGTAGATGGTTTTGGTCACCAGTGGAAGTTTGGGTCTTTATGGGTTGAGGAAACAAAAATAGATTTCAGGTGAGAGGAGATCATTCCTTTTCATTCCTATTAAGCCTTTTAACACAGTGTGAAAGTCAAAAGAAAAAGCAGCTTTAACATGATGTAACTTTACAGGATTTGTGTGAGAGTTGCTACCAGGAGTCAGCTCTATCTTTAGGTGTTGAGGAAAGTGATAAATGGACTGAAAACACAAATCAAAGGTCATCAAAAGGACATTTAAGAAGTGCTGTACTCGGTTAGGGATCAGCCAAATATTTCTGGTGGAAATCCAGGAGAAGCTTTCACAGTGAACTGAGCAGTGATTTCACATCTCATTTGTAGCTCATGTGGACACCAAGAAGAAGGTCGGAGGAATGCTTTTAGCAGCGTTGCCCTTGGGTAAAATATAAAATGGAAACTTCATTAGCTGTTATGTAACATCCAGACATACACTCTGGCCTCATCAGAGGAACCTAAATTGCAAAGCAACCAATACAGTAAGTAAACAACATGATCAGAGCATTTTCACCCCAGTGTATCAACCATCTGGTGAATACACTATATATAACTGTTAATGAAAGGCTGGTCGTACACTCAAAGAAATAAAACGTTGGAATTTGTTGGATTTAATTAAAAATGTTATGCAACTCGTTCCACGAAATATGGTTATTTAAATGTAAAAAGATGTTGCAGTTAATTGCAATGATAACCTACTAATAAATCCAAAGTAATTGTGTCAATAAATCTAAAGTATGCTGGTATGTGCTGCCCTTTACCATTAGTGCTGTTGTAGTTTTTTGTTTTTTTTGTTCTTACCATTGTTGGTATGTAATTATTGCTGTTCTTTACCACTTGTGGTATCGGGGTTTTTTGTTTTTACCATTGCTGGTATGTAATTATTATCATGTAAGTTGATGGTTAACTGTTACCTGTGGTAACACCACCAGGAATGTACTTTGTTTCTTTTTTTTTTTTTTTTTTTTTTTTACACGCGTTTTGGTTATGCAATGTAAATACTGTCAAATGAGTTCATTCTAATTTGGTACAGGCTTATTTTGTTTATTGTTCTGGCTTGAAGTCAAAGGACAGGAGTGAGGATTTAAAATGATATTATGTTAAGGTATTTGATGATGAGAATGGGGGTGGGATTAAATACATTTTTCTTCTTCCCACTCCTTTTCAAGTATAGATGAATGATTTTTTTTTTTTTTTTTTTTTTTTTGGAATTTTGAATTTGCATGTATTCTGTAAATGCTCAAAATAAACAAAAAAATGAATGAATGAATGTAAGTAAGGTGTTGCTTTAACCCTCCGGTATCCGGGTGCGCCTTTTAGGCACACTTTGCTCTTCATGTTAAAAAACTGCATGTTATTTTTCACAATTTAAATAAGGTTAGAATTCAAAAGTTCCTTTTTGCATGATCTTTAAAATTCTGGCCACCAACTAAAATGTGCACATTGTAAACAAAAGAAAATTACAAGACTAGCATCTGTCTCCCAAGTGTGCCTAAAACGCACTATTTCTTCCATTTCATATGTATGGTTAGGGCTGATCTTAATTTTCAAAAATAAAATCAGATTAGAGCAGAAAAATAAATCAATATGTAATATTTAATAGTTTGATTTATAGGTGTGCATTTTACGCACACTTGGTGACAGATACTAGTATTTTTGAACATTTCACCTAGCGCCAAAAATAATAATGCAAATTAACCAATGTTGGAGTTAATCACTGACATATGCCAGGCTGCAAAAATCAAATAACATCTGATCCAATTTTTATGTAGTATATTGAAAAAAAATATTTTTTTGTGTTTTTTGCATCCAAAAAAATGGTTTGTTTACATTACAAACACGGTATTTAAAGGGTTAAAAATGTGACAATTATTGAGTATTTGGTATTTTTATTTACAGCTCAAGTTGATGAAATAGAAAAAAAATGTAAAAGAATTAAAAACTAACTGTATGAAAAAAAAAATTGACATTATTCCACAAGTGTGCCAAAAAGGCACACTTGGTGCTCAGTAAGGGCCTTGCTGGACGGGATACCGGAGGGTTAATGCTACAACTCAAGAATTACATTTTCTAATCAACAGTATTGGTTTGGATTTACACACATTTGGTTGTAAATTTAGAAATGGGAAGTCCGATTCTTTTAACTAACTCGATTCTTTCGGTTTGTTCGTCTGTTACGAATCAATTCCGAATCGATTCATTAATTTAAAAAAACATCCTGCATCAAATCGGAATCGATTTGCAACAGACAAATGAACCGAAAGAATTGAGTTATTTAAAAGAATCATACTTCCCATCACTAAATTTACAATTACAATTGTGTGTAAATCCAAACCAATACTGTTGATAAGAAAATGTAATTTTTGAGTTGTAGCATTAAAGCAACACCGTACTTTAGATCAGGGGTGTCAAACTCATTTTGGTTCAGGGGCCATATTTAGCCCAATTTGATCTCAAGTGGGCCAGACCAGTAAAATAATGACTTAATAATCCATAAATAATGACAAATCCAAGTTTTTCTTTTTGTTTTTGTATAAAAAAACCCCAATTTGATTATGAAAATATTTACATTTTATAAAAAAGATGTGGAAAAACTGAAAAAACAGAAATTTCATTTGAAAAATTTGTGCAATTTTAACCTATTATTTCAACATGTACATCACACACAGTGTTACATAAACACTTGGTAACAGGCAGAATATTGTTAAAATTTTGGAGTTTGGAACTAAAATTTGAACAATTTCTACAATATTACATCTGTTATTATTAACACAACTATAGATCCCAGTGGATCCATAAATGCACAAAACATTTAGTAACAGGCAGAATATTGTTAAAATGGCACATTTCAGGTTGTTCATCTTTGTTTTTATTTATGTATTTATTTGCATTTTTGTGTGGAAGAATAGTTTTGGAAATGTAAATATTTTCACAGTGTAATGTTATTTTTTTTCACTGAATTTTTTTCTACATAATTTTTCACAAAGAAAATTTGTCATTATTTATGGGTTATTGTGTTGTTATTTTTATTGTAGATCACATTGGTCTGTATGTGGAACCTGAACCAAAATGATTTGGACCACCTTGACTGTTCAGGTTAATTTTTGCACTTTCATCCTGCAGGCCGGAATGTGTTGTAATTATCCAAATTACGTCCAAAACTAACGAAGCGAGACTCTCGGTTTAAAAATACGCATTCATTTTACTGTGTGCTGCAACTTGAAAACACATACAACTTTCATAACTCACAAATGCATACACACATCTACTTCCATGAAAATTTCCTATACCTTATGGGTAATGCTAAGCCTCATGGGAAACGTAGTTATCTTCATCTTAGCATTCACTAGGGCTTATTTTAGCTCAACTTTTAACATAAATCACAAATAAAATATACTGTATATTTTTACTCTGAAATAAATTAACATGAAATCGCATATGCATCACGAAATTATAATAAATCCAAACACAAATTACTTGTACTTTATCTTTCCCCAAATAAAGTCACAACAGAATGGAACCTTTGGCGGGCCACATTTGGCCCCTGGGCCGCATGTTTGACACCTGTGCTTTAGATTTATTGACACAATTACTTTGGGTTCATTAGTAGGTTCTCATTGCAATTAACCGCAACATCTTTTGACACTTAAATAACCATATTTCATGGAACAAGTTGCATAATATTTTTAATTAATTCCAATAAATTCCAACATTTTATTTCTTAGAGTGTATAAATGAGTGGAATATTCAAATGGAGTTTAGTTTCAGTATATACAATTTTTGTTTGCATTGGGCTAACTCCACTGTATGTAGTGCATCATGAAGAAAAACCCAAACATCATTTACCCCATGGGACCAAAGGAGCGCTGCAAAATGTCCAAAGACTAACTCTCATTATGAATTCATTATTCAGTGCTTCCCACACAAACAAGTCCCACAGCCATATTCTTAAAGCAGAGAATCCTTCACTACTCTGCGCTCTCTCTTCACCTCTACAACTCACTGCTCCTCTCTACTCCTGTACTCCTCCTACAGACACAAAAACACCCTCCTCAAGTAGACACTCAAAGCACACTGTTATTTTTTAGCCTTTGCAATTGTGTCAAATTAACATTTTCCTCTGGATGCCACAAGTTCATCCAACTGAGATCAGTGATTTAAAAAAAAAAAAAAAAGAAAGAAACCTAACAGCTGTGAAATTTATGATGCTAGCTGCGGTGTGCATGAAATAATAATAGGGTTTGGATGAAATGGTTATTTGTTGTGTGAGACTGTTGTGTTAGACAGGGCAGGACAACAGTCTGTGATACTGGAAATACTAATCTCACACACACACACACACACACACACATACACACATCTGCCAGTCGCACCTATCACACTGCTCCCATCTGTACTGTCTGTACTCTGTGAGGCTGTGCTGCCGAGGCGGAGTCCACCTGTTGTGGCCAACAGCGTCTCCTTAATAATGCATTCAAGCACAGTGGAAATGCATTCTCCAGCAGCAGAGATCAATAGTTGTAATTTCACATGTTGGCACCCTGCCGTGAATTTCTTTCTATACCTGACTTATTTGCCACTTCTGCTGTACTGTTATGAGGGCCACAGTGAAATAAACACATTCAGTGGCATTTAGTTTTTGTTTGATATATATATCTTTTTCATTTCAACATCCTAATTCATTTTTTCTGCTTGACAAGAGCTGGATATCACGCCTCAAAACTTTCTGAGTTATTGACAAAATGTATCCACGCCTCTGAATAATGGGACGGTGGACTATTACGGGACAGCGTTTAATCAATCGGTGTCTACACTGTAAGACCGGATAAGTTGAGTTTACTTAAAAAATTTGAGGAAACCGGTTGCCTTAAAAAAAAATTAAATAATGAGTGATGAAAACTTGAGTGTATTAAACTTAAATGCTCGATTGGAATGGAATTGCTATTTTAACCGTTTGATGCATGAATTATCAAAACCTTAGTCAAGATTTTTTTTCCTCAGTGTTTTATTCCTCTTTAGGCATAAAAAAAAACAAACAATGTGATTGACTTTTTTTTAATGAACCTATTTTTTATGGTGTTATGAAAATGTCCACTCAACTGGACACCATGTGTTTAAGTTTTGAAGCAAAGAAACATGTATTTAAAACACAAAATCAGAAAATGATAAACTGTGTGAAAACTATGAAATAAAACATTTTTCATGCAGCTAATCTGATGTTTTCTCATGTTATAGCATACTCTAATACTAATTAGTACTCACTTCATGGAGATAATATGCAAAAAAATTAAGAAAACTGTTAAATACAGTCTAATAACAACTAGCAGTTGATTTATACTCAAACATGTCACTGCAGATCAGGTTTATCAAGAACAGCATAGTTACAGTAACTTTTTGCAGTGTATGAGATCATGCACAAGTGTCCACTGTGTTGGTTGATATGGAAGTAAAACAATAAAACCCATGAATACACAAGAGAACAGCTTGAGAAGAACTGTCCACTGTAGTGACCACTATGCATGAAAGGGTTAAGTACAGCACACTAAATGCCAAGTTAATTTAACTTAAATTTTGTTGTAATGTCAATTGCTTTGTATAATCATTAGACTTAATATCATCAGTTCATTGTACTCAATTCCAAGTTGATTTAAATTAAAATCTATTGCAATATAAACTGCTTTGTATAATTATTCTACTTAACATATTGTAGCATGGATGGAAGTTAGGTCAGAAGTTAACTCAATGTAATTTGCCAGTACAGGAAGTGCTTTTCATTTGGCATGGCATAAAGATTTACATAGAAGAAGAACAATCAGAGATTAACCGTAAAGCCATTGTTCTTTCTATGGCTCTCACTCATGGTGCAGCTCTACAAAAATACAAAAACAAACACAAAAAGGCCAATAAACATTGCCATACACACATTAAGTCAGTGGTTCTCAGTCTTTTTTCTGTCTGCCCCCCCCCCCCCCCCCCCCTTTGGAGGACAAAAAATCTCCAGGCCCCCCTCAACCCCAACAACATTGTAACAATGGTGCAATTATAACTTTTATTGAAAGAGACATCAATATCATAACAATGCTTTTTAGTTTTTCTTTAATAATTTGTTGTGCAAAATTAAAAATAACTTACATTTTTGCTTGAACAATACAAATAAATTCAACCAGACTGCTCCCTGAGGCAATGTTTTTCCACATAAAAATAGGAAATGAGCAATTATCTTCCAACTATAACAATCAAGTTACTTTTTTTGGAACAAACTCATTTTGGTAATAATGATGAACATTTGAACAATATCAATGGCTGCAGTGAGCCTGTTTCCATCGCACATCTCAGAACATTAAAGTCCAAACTATGCAAAAACATCGCACATTTTTCTTTTCCAGTCCAATCCTTCTCCATTGTCCAAACCTAAACTCTTTGTCTAGTCTAGTGACAGATCACCATGGCAGTAGATTGGTTTGTTGTACATCCATGAGTCCAGGTGCTCCAACGCTAAAATATTAGTTCCACCTGCTACATGTTCTAACCTGAAGAAAAAAAAAAAAAAAAAACACCCAGGAGAGATCCCATGACCCCCCTGCCAAGCCTTTGTGTGCCCCCTGGGGGGCCCACCCCACAGTCTGAGAAACACTGCATTAAGTCCAAATTAACACTAACACCACCACCCCGCTGAACCCCTGCACGTAAAAATAACACATTTTCAACAACGTGCCCAATACCCACAATGCAATGCGGAGATAAAAAGGTGTCGTCATGACTAAAACTTAGTGATTTGAATCCATTCAGCTTAAATTTTTTCGTGCTTTTGACTATGTCTACAAATTAGTCGAATATACTTAACATTTTATAGCAATGTAATAAAACTTCAATCATTTAAGTACATTGTAATTAAAGCATTTTAGTAAATACAAAGCGTAGAAGCCTTAAAATAATGTGAGGTCATTTATTGTCTTTATCTGATTAAGACTCATACTCTGTCCATACTAATACGGATATTTTTCTACACAGGTATTTTCCTCCTCTATTAGAAAAAATGAAAAATAAAATAAAATAAAATAAAATAAAATAAAATAAATTAAATTAAATTAAATAAATAAATAAATAAATAAATCAAGTAAGTTCATTCTGTATTACACCATGACCCAGATTCACTTGTCTGTCTCCTAAATGTATCTGTTGAGTGAAATGTACCGGTGATAATACGCTCACACATACATTGACCTACATTTAATGTCCCAGGTACACGTTCATCACACAAATTAACAGCAGTCATGCATGAATTGAGATGTGATGTAGCGCTGGATGATCCCATCAGTGGATCATCTGTTGAGCTTTGGAGGCAAAATCACAATTTATGAACTGAATGGGTTTGGAGTTTCTTACCTTTAATAAAATGTAGAACAATTACAACTTTATAATAACAAGTTTTCCACTAGTTTTCTCTGGTTTCTATAGGTTTAGGTTTAATGTGATGGCTTTTTGTTGTCATTAATGACTAGAATCTTAACCCATAAGGATCCAGTGTGACTTTTGTGGCAGTTCCCAAAGGATTTTTTTCCCCTCTATTTAACATTTCCTAAGTAATTTATCACTATTCATTTTAATATTATCCTCTCAATTTTGCCTTTTTTCCAGTGAAAATCATCTATTTTCCTTTGATTGTGTAGATGTTCATAAAAGCTCAGAGTAAAATCAAAGGTTATATCAAAGCAACAAGAGTAAAAGACACCAGATTTAAAAAATATAGCTACATAAAACAAAAGTTCTTGCCAAATTTCATGCCAGAAGCTGCAACATGACCAAAAACAACACCAAATGAAGAGAGAAAAATGAAACACACACACTATTCATTCCACGGACCGAATTGGAACCTTTGGCGGACTGCATTCGGCTCCCGGGCTGCATGTTTAACACCCCTGATGTACATGTTCATAAAAGCTCATGGTAAAATTGTGGGTTATTATATAAGAAACAGAAAAAACTGATGAAAAAGTGTCTTTTTCAGTAAAATTTGTCATTAACTGAACATAAACCCAGTGTGTCCATTCACTGTCATCGATTAAACTCCATGGGTTTTACTGGTGAATCAATGTCGTAGAACAGGGGTGTCAAACTCCTTTTAGTTCAGGGGCCACATACAGCCTAATATGATATTAAGTGGGCCGGACCAGGAAAATACTATCATAACACATAAATAATGATAACTCCAAATTTTTCTGTTTGTAAATGCAAATATTTTCATGTATTTACACTAAAACAAAGTATAATTTTGCAAAAAAAATGTGAATAATAGGATAAGAACTTAGAAATAATATCAACTCCGAAGTTTTCTCTATGTTTTTGAGTGAAAAAAAATAAAATTCCGTAGTTAAAATGTTTACATCTACAAACCATACTTGAACGTAACATGAACAAATATGAACAACCTGAAAATTCTTAAGAAAAATAAGTGTCATTTTAACAATATTACACCTCAGTTTATCATTTATACATGTGCATCACAACTTACAGATCACAGTAGATCTACAAATACACAAAACATTAAATAATAGACAGAATGTTGTTAAAACACTACATACTTATCTTAAGACATTTCAGGTTGTTCATATTTTTTGTGAAAAGCCAGTCTGTAAATGTAAACATTTTTGTGTAATTTTACTTTTTTGATACTAAAAAATAAAGGAGAAAAAAAGTAGCTTTTTTTTCCCCATTTTTTTAAAGGTTTTTATGATAGTATTTTACTGGTCTGACCCACTTTAGATTGAACAACCTTGATTGTTCATATCTTCAGTGTAATTTTTGCATTTCACAAATTCATCCCAGGGGCCGGATTGAACCCTTTGGCGGGCCGGTTTTGGCCCCCGGGCCGCATGTTTGACACCTGTGTTGTAGAAGATGAAAGTATTTCCACGTTCACTATGGAGCCTCTGAACGTCCAAATGGGTCATATCTGATGACCATGAAAAGATGACAAACTGTATTTCACACCAATTATTGACATGGATTGATAGGATTAATGGATCAACAGGTATTAAACAGTTTAGATCAGTAGATGGTTTTGGTTGACGGTGGATGTTTGGGTCTTTAACGGTTAATAGCGGCATTGAAAATATCCAGTTGAAGTCAACAAAACCTTCTGTCTATACAGCTGTAGTGGCTCTATTAAATACCTCATACCATCACTCATTTATCATATAGTTGTGCTAATGTTTATTATATAGTTAAATAGATGGTAATGTTTTCTATTATTTGTACAAACAGCCATAGTTGTAGTAGTAGTATATCTACTGTTAGTACTTGTATTTGTAGTAGTAGTATTAACAGTTATGAACATTTCTTCCAGCTATTGGTAATTATATCAGCACCAGTTGTTTTAGTCTTTGACAGCTGTAGTGCAGTTTGTTGTGTATCCATGTGTATCCCCCTATTTCCCCCCTTCTCTCTCTTTCTCTCGCTCTCTCTCTCTTTTTCTCTCTCTCGCTCTTTAACCCCAACTGGTCAAGGCAGATGTCCATCCTCCAGGGTCAGGGTCTGCTCGAGGTTTCTGCCTGTTAATAGGAAGTTTTTCCTCGTCACTGTCACCAAGAGTTTGCTCCTGGAGGATTCTGTTGGGTTTCTGTAAATTGGCTCAGAAGTCTGGTTTAGACCAGCTCAAAATGTAAAGTGTCATGAGTTAAGTATTGTTATGATGTGACAATATATTAAAAAAAACTAGCGCGTTGACCCATGGGGATCCATGAGTTTTTGATGTGGTAGTTTTAGGCCCAATCCCAATTCACCCCTTATCCCTGCTGCTTGGCCCTTGCACTTGGCCCTACTCCTTGAAATGGAGCTGCAAGGGGAAGGGGTTGAAACATTCCCCTATGAAATGGGACAACCCTTCACGACCTGTTATGTCATCAGCAGTCGTCGATGCCGCTATTAACAGATGCGGCAACTTTGTTTCCGAAAGTATTCATCATGCTGTCAGCAGCTGTAACTGTCTCTGTTCCATGGGCTTTGGTCATCTTTTTGTGGCTATCAACTATAAAGCCCAGAAATGCGATCTATAACACTTTGAAACGGCATTAAACGATCGATCAAATGATTAAGTCCATCTTGCCGATGATTCAAACAGAATTATGGGAAATTTCTCCTACCCCTCCGTTTGTAGTGTGGTCCTGAAAAATCTCCATTTCGAGGGCTATAGAGTCCTCCGCCTTAGCCCTTCCCCTCCGCCTAATCGAGAATCAGGACAACACTAACCCTTTATGTGTACGTGCAAAACGGAGGGGTAGTGGTAAGGGGGAGGGGCCAAAGAGTGAATTGGGATTCAGCCTTGATGCTGTTGTATATTCATACATGCTGTACCGCATTTGTCCAGCAGTCACCGCCAAAGTGTTCTGGGCATAGCAAGGTGATTATAAGACTATTGTATTCCAAAATTACTAATATCTCCTTAAATATTGGTCCAATCAACTTGCCATTTTCGCAACTGTCTTCCTTGACCAAAAATATATAAGTATGCCAAACTGCAGCAGTCAGCTCTCTCTGGATTTTGTGTGAATCCCGAGACACACACATACACACACACACACACACACAGAGGCCACTTGGCTTTTATAATACAGATTTGATTTGGTGGTCAAATTTCAATGGGGAAAATAATTACTTCTATAATAAAAATCCAAATAAGAACAAATTGATGCTAACATTTGTACCCCACAAGTTGTAAAGTCAGTTTGTATGACCATCTGGGTAAACAAACGTCAATGTGTGCTGTGATCAAAGTGTAAGAGGAACAAACGTGTATGTGCGTCAGACTTACATCTCAGTGTAACAGAATAAAGCAGCCATTAAATGTGCAGTGAGTCAGCGGGTTCCAGAACACAGAGCTGTGTTTGTCTTTAAGAGCCTAGCCCATTACTGTTTCTCTGTTTGATGTTTGATTGTTGCTCTTGTACAGTTTGAGTCAGTAAAAAATGCTTTATATGGTTTAAATCAAAGTTGAGTTGAACCGTGAGTATTTCACTGCTACCGCAATTACATGCTAGTGTGACTCTAAAGTGTAAATCAGACCCACAGCAAGTTCAAATTCGGACACCAGAACTGCAGCTGACACATGTATGTAGTAAAACAACATGTCAGGCAAACTCTGAAATAAAAGGACTCAAACTCAATTAGGGGTCCACGGTCAAATATTTGAGTATAATTTTAATTTATTACAATTTTGATTTTACATACTTAATATTTGGAACCAATATTCACTTCTAAAGTCTCTGAAAAGGTTTGTTAAGCATCTTTGTTTTATTTATGCAGTAAATTATATGCATTTTTCAAATCAGATTTTATCTTTTTTGTCTGTTTTTTGGTCTTTTGTGTTGATATTGTTGGTAAAAGTGAAAAATAATAGGCAGATGAGATACCAAAAAAAGGATACCCAACATGGATATAGTAAACATTTCTTTATATAGTTTTTAAAGGCAAAATCAAAAGTACTCAAAAACAGCTAAAATAGACTGAGACCCCTAAGGGTTAGGTCTGTCTGGTGCTAGCAGCATTAATGCTAAAAACCCTTTGGTTGATGCAATGCCTACAATCACATTTCCTAATTTCACTGATAAAAGGGCTATTTGATTAGGAACGTTATGACATTTTGACAATCTGTTTTTTTTTTGTTTTTTTTTTAAAGTAGATCATACGTTAAATTAAGACTAATCACATGATATGATTGTGACAGTATAATCTCTTTGTTTTCTCACACAGATACACGCAAACGTTTTTAAAGACTACAATTTAATCACCTAAAATGACACTTACATGAGGACAAGAGGCCCAAATGTAGGGAAAAATCTCCGTTTTGCTAAATATCTACTTTCATGTGGACAGGGCATGCTATGAAAAAAATTTACAGACTACCCCTAAGCCACAAGGTTGCAGGTTGCTGTCACTTGGCAAAAGACTACCTACAATTGAACTTTTAGGGGTCTGAGCCTATTTTGGCCATTTTTCAGTACTTTTGATTTTGCCTTTATATCAGTGTTTTTCAACCTTGGGGTCGGGACCCCATGTGGGGCCGCCTGGAATTCTACTGGGGTCATCTGAAATTAATTGATAAAAAAATAAAAATAAAAAATAACTTGCTAACAAAAAACATATGGTGAGTTGAGAGACAATCCCAATCCATAAAAGACATGACAAATTGTGAAGCTAAAACTGAAGCACTGTGGTTCTGTTTATCTGTCAAATGTTCATTGTGGTCAGTTTAAAATGCTGCAGCTCTTTCATAATTCATAGTTTGAGTTCTTGTTTGTTCAGTATTAATTGTCAGCCTTGTAAATCCAAGCTGGACTGACTGTACATATCCTGACCAAGAAAAATCAAATTCTCACTTTGTGCAGTAATCTACACCTGGCTTTTCTGCCTCCGTCCATAATAATATACATTATATAGACTAAATGTCATTTAAAATTAACATTTATTTGCAACGTATTATATCAAACTATTACATGATCAAAAACAAATTAATTTTAGCAAAAAAAATGTCTCCATTTTGAATGTCCGGGGTCACCAGAGATCTGTGATGTTAAAATGGGGTCATGAGCCAAAAAAGGTTGGGAACCACCAATTTATTGGAAACCACTGTTTTATATACTATATAAAGAAATGTTTACTATACCCATGTTTGATATCTTTTTGTCAGCACAACTTCATGTATCTCATCTGCCTTTTATGTTTTCACTTTAACCTACTATATCAACATAAAAGGACAAAAAAACACACAAAAATATAAAATTTATTTAATTTATTGCATAAATAACACAAAGATGCTTACCAAATCTTTTCAAAGACTTTAAAAGTGAATATTGGTTCCAAACACTAGGTAGATAAAAGCAAAATTGTAATAAATTAAAACTATACTCAAATATTTGACATAAAACCATATGTTTACATAGGGGTTTTCTATGGTACCCCCCACCCCCCGGTCCTCCCGGTTTCCACATCCTGTTCAGGTGGGGGTCATTCTCACCCTTACCTGTAATGCTAATGCAATCTGTGGATTAGACTCTGTAGATTCAGCCAGTTTTGTTTGTTTTTTTTTTTTTTTTTCCATGTTGAAAAAGGACAAAAAAAATGACAAAGATATGGTCACAAATATAACCCCCCCAAACACACACACACACACACACACACACACACACACACACACCTCATTTTCATACTTTTATTTCCAGTTTCAAATATCATATCTCTGGTTGTGTTTGCTCTAACAACATCAAACAAAAAATGGGAGTGTTTCAAGTCTGCACTTTCAAATGTAATTGTCCCCAGTGGTCTACGTCACCGATTTCCGACACTACGACGTGTTTGAAAATGTCATGTGATTGAGTCACGGGGCTGTGACCGTGGACCATTAAGGGCTAAAACAAGTGCCATATGTTCCTGGAAGCTCTGTAGATCATTAATGAGTGCTTCCATTTGTAGCGCGACAACTGTGAACCCATCTCAAATTTTCTATATTCAAAGGTATTTCATTATTTTCACGAAGAAAAGCCTAATTACGCTGTTTTGTCATGTCTTTAACCGTCGAAACCACCTTTGCTATACCAGAGGTGGAAAACAGCTGCCATTTTGGAGTAACTGGAGCACAAGTATGCAGTGTCTGGTTAGAGCGAGGAAAATGTCAGGCAGTGCAGCACAGTGTAAAAAAAGTAGCCCAGAGAGGCTAATTAAGACAAAGACATTTTTGCTCGTACTGTAAGTTCCTGTCGCTTCATTTTTTTTTTATTGGCTCCCTTATGCTCCGCAGATGGAGTTTTCATACAGGATGATTGCTTTCCTTATGTTTTATTAAAGGTTGTGATTTAATTATTTTTTCTTCTGCATGAGCTGAGCAACTGTCGGAAATTGACCCCATGCATCATCTGACATTGAGATCATTTTCTGTGCTGATGTGACAGCGTTCTCCCTCTGCAAAACATAAAAAAAAAAAAATCAAACCATACACACACAAAGTTTTTCATCCCATTTCTCACATCGGACCCAGATATTTATTATTTCCATTTATGTACCGCTGTGAATGGACTGTGAGATTCTTTCGCAACTCACTCATTCGTCATTTAATCTGATCTGTGTCATATATATAAATGCAGTGAGAGGCTTTGTGATGATGTTTGTGTGCAAATAAGCAAACTGGCTTTTCCTAATGCACTCATTTTTTTTGTTTTTTTGTTTTTCGTCTTCTCTTACATCTTGGATTTCATAGCTCGTCGGTTTTTATGATTGCTCATGTTTTTTGGTTGGCTGTGTGTTCAGTTTTACGTAAAAATAACCTTTAGTGCATGAAAAGTGCTGATCTTTAATCACCCGTGTTAGTTTTTTTTTTGGTTGGTTGGTTGTTTTTTCTGTCAGTAGTATGACGCAGAAGTAACCACACTGATTTTGATCAAATGTATTTATGTGCAAGAGGAACCCATTCAGTTCTGGCATTCATATATCATTAACCCATAAAGACCCCAGTAAGAAGAGGAATGGTACCACATGTATGAAAACCTACAAACATCAACAAACTCACTTATATGGAGAGAATTCAACTGGAAAAATTGAACACATTTCTTTATTATACCAAGTAAGCAGTTATTAAAAGAACAAACATGTTGGAGGCAGTGTGGTCAAATAAATGCAAACCATGCACATATCTTCTGGTGTTGCCCCAAAATAGAACCAAAACTCTGTGATAAATGACATACCTGGATATACGGTTACCAAAAATTGTTCCACCTTATATTTGGGAAATATAAGTACAGTTGTAATGAAAGAAGATAATTACTTGGTCAAAATTCTTCTCACGGTTATAACAAGAAACTGGCTTGACCCACCTAGATACAAACAATGGTTAGATATAGTACAGGAAATATGGGTGATAGAAAAAATGAATTATACCTTAAAGATTAAAAAAAAGATGAGTTTGATAGAAAATGGGACAAATGGATTGGATTTAAAAACAAAGACATCGCTGAAATGGTCATGTGATGTCCTTATTTTCCTTTTGTTGTATTATTTATGGATATCTTTTGTTGAATACTGTAACCCTTAACTGGCCTTGCTGTACTGTTTGTTGTATTTTATGTCCATGAACATGTGAAAATGAAAAAAAAAAAAAAAAAAGTTATAAAAAAAAAAAAGACCCCAGTGCTACTTTTTTGTCAGTTCCCAAAGTAATTGATCTCTATTTTTAACCTTTCTTAACTGATTTATCACCATTGATTCTAATATTATGCTCTGTATTTCGCATTTTCAAGTATAATAAGTTATACTTCCTCCCACTCCTTTTCGAATGTGCAAATGAAGTCATGTATATGTGTAAGTTTTTGGGTTTTTTCCCCCATGACTCCTTACTACCTGTTTTATTTCTAAAGACTAAGTAAGATTACTTCGTCTTGTTGCATATTCAAAAAAAAAAAAAACTAAAGGAAATCAGGTATTTTTCTGTATTTAATTCACTGATTATGGAGATGTTCATAAAAGCTCAGACTAAAGTTGAGGGTTATTATATGGATGCTTCTGTGAAACTGGGTTTATTTTGGTACATGGCACTTTTCCAGCTTTTTAGACCCAATAATAAAAAGAGAAATTTAGACATATTTCCCCCCAGGATGTACCTAATGATGACCTCAGATAAATGCAAAAACAATTATACTCTTGTCTGAGCCATCCCAAAATTAATTAAATTTTAATAAAATATTGGGGCCAAAAATAGGACCAAAATTGGGACATGAAAAACTACCTAGGTGTCAGTGCATTTTATTTTGAAAACATGGCTTGAAGTGGACATATATACTGTTATAAATAAAGTCACTGTGTTAAATTTGATGATCCTAGTGGTTTTTGTAATCCAGACATGCCATTTTTTCCATGAATCTCAGTCTCATTCCAGGTTTTGTATATAACCCATTGTGTCCACTTGTGTTACATGCGGAACCTGCCCAGTTTCATAGAAGCACCGATATCAAAAACAGAGAAAACTGAAGAAAATATCACTTTTTTGGTAAAATATATCATTAAATGAACATAAAACAAGTGTCTCCATCCACTGTCATTGATCCAACTCCATGGGTTTTACTGGTGAATCAATGTTGTAGAAGATGACGGTGTTTCCACGTTCACTACGGAGCCTCTGAACATCCAAATGGGTCATATCTGATGACCATGAAAAGATGACAAGCTGTATTTTACACCAATTATTTACATGTATTAATAGGATTAGTGGATCCACAGGTATTAAACAGTTTAGATCAGTAGATGGTTTTGGTCGTTGGTGGATGTTTGGGTCTTTATGGGTTAATAACAAAGATGAAAATAAGCTGGAATGTTTTCTTTAGCTGTGTCATTTGAAGGTCAGTTGAATGAATCACAGGACAGTGGATCTTCTGTGGAAATATTGAAATCGAACACATTTCTATTTTATAAATGTCTCTGGATTCTTTTCATTTCAAAACCATAGAAATTGTTGCTTTCCGAAGTAAAATTGGCAGAAACTGTGGTTTATTTTTGTGATTATTATCGACCAGTCTTTTATGGAATGTAGCAGAGGTCTGTGCATAGCTAAGCTCTCATGAAAACTTAACTGAATGAATATTAACACTTAACAGGCACATTTTAACGCTGCCTCGCTGGTGAATCACCTCACTAAATGCTTTTATGTTGGTAATATCCCCATCAGCGAGGCCTGCTGCGTCTTTGCTTGCAAAGTTTGACATGTTTTCCGAACATCTCCGACTTTTTTATATTAGATCATTGGCTGCATCTTTATTTATGGCAGCATTTGTAATTGTGTGGGGACATTATCTCTGTGTTCTTTTTCCACAAGGATGTTTTTGTTATTTAAAATCCCTGCTGATGTAGACATCTCCAGCTTTATAAACACTCAGACATGGAAGTGTAAAACCCTGATTATCCATCAGTAAGCACATGAATCTGGTTTCTCCAGCACATTGATTTCTTTTTGTCCTCACATTGCCATTGCTATAGAAGTCGACTGTTGTTTTGGGATGAATACGTGCGCCACAGTAGTCTTTCACTACCTGAAGGGATAATACATTATGAATTACAAGCATCTGACATTCTCAGGTTCACATCACAGACGGCCTTGTGGATTTGATTTCAATCTCAGCTCCAATTCTTTCAGCAGTGTTGAATCCTTTCCTGCAGAGTCACAACTTATGTTGGTTATATTAGCTGTTTAAAATCATACACGTTTGGTTGCTTTCTAAGAAAACTTTTCTTTAGTGACAATAATAGTATCTATGACCTGCTAAAAAATTACACATTGTTATTACTCTCCTTAAAATAAATAGATAGATAGATAGATAGATAGATAGATAGATAGATAGATAGATAGATAGATAGATAGATAGATAGATAGATAGATAGATAGATAGATAGATAGACAGATAGATAGATAGATAGATAGATAGATAGATAGATAGATAGATAGATAGATAGATAGATAGATAGATAGATAGATAGATAGATAGATTTGGTATTGTTTTTGGTTTGGTTTGTTTGTTTGTTTGTTTAACACTCTAGCACACAGGTGTCAAACATGCGGCCCGGGGGCCAAATCTGGCCCACCAAAGGGTCCAATGTGGCACGTGGGATGAATTTGTGAAATGCTAAAATTACACTGAAGATATTAACAATCAATGGTGTCAAAATCATTTTAATTCAGGTTCCACATATAGACACAAACAATCCAATTAGATTTCAAGTGGGTCAGACCAGTAAAATATTATCGTAATAACCTATAAATAATGACAACCCCAAATTACACTTGTTTTTCTTATGACAATTCAAGTTGTTCATGTTATTTAGATTTTTAAGGAAACTTTGTAGATGTAAACCTGATCATAACATAATTTTACTTTTTTTGCTGTTATTATTTTACTGGTCCGGCCCACTTGAGATCATATTGGGGTGAATGTGGCCCCTGAACTAAAATGAGTTTGACACCCCTGCTCTAGCAGCAAAATTATTTGTTGAATTCATACCAAATTGGGTTTATAGATTGGCAGTGACCCAGAATACATCTGATTACATTTTGGGAACAGTAGGTCAAAGTTTAAATTTTTTATGAATTAAAAAAATATATAATTCTCCCATTTATTTATAACGGGCGAAATTTCATGACTAGAAAAACATAACTTTTTTTCAATGTACTTCAAACTTGGCACATATGGGAAATTTACAGGTTCCGGGAGTATTAAAAACAAGTTATATGGTAGACACTAAGTACTACACAATAGTAAAGTACATAACAATAGTACTAGTATTACAACAGTACTACAGCAATAGTAAAAACACAATTTTAAATTTCCATAAAGAGTCAGTGCAAAGGATGAGTCTGTGCAAAGGATATATAGGAAATATATAGGAAAATGTATTTATTTGGCACATTCAGTACTGCACATACATGATTACAGTGTGTTAACCCTTTCATGCATAATGGTTACTCCAGTGGACAACTATTCTACAGCTGTTCTCTTGAATATTTTATATATATTTTTAAATTTTGTTGTTTGAGTTCCATATCAGCCAACACAGTGGACACTTATGCATCATCCCAAACACTGCAATTCATACCATTACTGTAACTTTCCTGTTCTTAATAAACTTGATCTGCACTAACATGTTTGAGTGGAAATCAATTGTTAATTGTTAGACTGTAAATAACAATTGTTTTTTTTTTTTAAACAAAAATTTGTATTTTTTTTTTTTTGCATATTATCTCCATGAAGTGAGTAATAACTAGAGTGTGATAAAATGTGAGAAAACATCACTTTAGCAGCATTAAACATGTTTTTATTTCATTGTTTTCATATCATTTTATGATATTGGGTTTTAAATACATGTTTCTTTGCTTCAAGAATAAAATTCATGGTGTAGCTGAGTGGGCAATTTTGTAAATCTATGAAAAAAAACCTCAATCTCATCGTTTTTTTCATGCCTAAGGAGGAATAAAAACACTAAAAAAAAAAAAAAAACTTGACTAAAATTCTCATAATTCATGCATGAAAGGATTAATTAGGTTAATTAGCATTTATTTGAATAGAAAATGACAATTATATGGATTTAGCATAAAATACCAATTACCTATCATTAAAATAAGATGCAATATTATTTGGTTCCTTATCATCTATTTCCCTGCCCCCCTTTGATGACAACTGCTTGTCATGTTGCGGTAAATGTAGTATCACTTATCCCACTTAATGTGTTACTATAACATAGGACATGGTTGATTCTATATGTTTATAGCATGTGTCCATAGCAGTGAGCAGCTAGCCAGGCATGAACGGAGTGTAGGTGGGAGTGTCACGCTTATGCACCACTCAGCTGTCAAAGAAGCTGCAGAAGCATGAAGTGCTGTCAAGAGATGCAGTCTAATGAAGGGATGTACTCTTGCTGAGCAACACAAAAGGAAATGTGACTGACTCGCTCAAGGCCTCTGTCTGGCACCTTCTCTCTGCAGGAGAGACTGAAGACATCATGCTGGATCACGCCGGCTTGGCAAAAGAAGAAAAAAGTAAAGACTGCTGTAGAAAAAGTTACTGACTTATTAAGATTCAAACCCACCCACACTGTGTTAGTGGAGAAAAGATTCCTGCTGCTGTACTGATCAACAGCAACTACAAATGTAAAAAGAAAAATTGCTATAATGCAGTCTTTTGTATGAGTGTGTATCTTCAGTCTAGCTGGACTTTTAGGAATACTTACCCCGCCCCTGAAGGTGAGGCAAGGGGTATTGTATTTGGTTCGGTTTGCTTGTTTGTTCATCTGTTAACACTTTAGCAGCAAAACTATTGGTTGAATTCATACCAGATTGGGTTTATAGATTGCCAGTGACCCAGAGTCCATCTCATTACATTTTGGGAACAGCAGGTCAAAGTTCAAATTTTTAATGAATTTTTAAAATCTTTTTTTTTTTCCCCCATTTACTTATAATGGGTGAAAATTCCTTTGTCTGTAGCTGCAAAAGTATTGGTTGAATTCATACCAAATTGGGTTTATAGATTGCCAGTGACCCAGGATAGATGTGATTACATTTTGGGAAAAGTAGGTCAAAGTTCACATTTTTTATGAATTTTTAATTCTCCCATTTACTTATAATGCAGGACACAGCGTTGTAAAAACAGCTTTGTTCCTGTCGCCATCGCTGAGCTCAATAAGAAATAGTGACACTGCACTTTATTAGCTTATTTTAGTCATTTTTTTCTATTTCTTTGCTCTATTTATTATTATTGTGACTTCAATTGTTTTTAATTTGTATGGTCTTATCCTGGTTTTTATCCCAGACTGTTTTTATCTTCTCTTGGTTTTTATTGTGTTTGATTGCATCTTGTTTTTATTTATTTGATCTTATTTATTTATTTTATTCTTTTACTTATCCATGCTGCTATACTAATGAATGGTGGAACACTGAACACTTTTTGTCCTGTCTTTTTGTCCTGTCTGTAAGCTCGATCAAGTACCTGTCCAACATGTTCAATACATGTCTTGCTGTAATGCCAAAGCAATCACCTCGACTGCAAAACAAATCTACCCACGGGTACAAATAAAGTAACTTTGAACCTTGAACCTTGTTAATGGGCAAAATTTCAATGGGCTCTATGCACAGCTCCACTACTTCCTGAACTTCAGGTGGCTCCTTTATTTCCTGTTTTTCATTATTGGACTCATTGATTAATCCATGTGTGTCTAATTAATCTGTAGTCACAACAAGAAGTAGCAAACACACCTGGATTAATCAGTGTGTCCAATAATGAAAGACAGGAAATAAAGAACCCACCTGAAGTTCAGGAAGTAGTGGAGCTGTGCATAGAGTCCACTGTCTATTGTCTATAAAAACATCAATTTTGTTTCAATTTACTTCAAACTTGGCACATATATAGAGGTGATTGATATGTTGACATCAGCACACGCATAGACATTAAGACATCAGCTGGATCGATGCCGAAATAAACTACAATACATGTAAGGGGCGGGGTTTGTTGTACCTGGCATCACTTGTTTTGGCTTTTTTTTCCCCTTTAACCCTTTGTAGGACACTCATAGAAATACTCTGAAATTCAAATTTTCAACTATAGTGTGTTTGTTTGTTTGATTACTTATTTATTTTGAATATAACGTTAAAACCAAACCACAAAAAGGTTTATATAAAAAGAAAAGGAAACATTTGAAAAGGAGCGGGGTGAAGTTTAACTTATAATGCCCGCCCCCTTACCCCATCCTCTACCTACCCTAAATTCCTATGTCAGATCCCATAAGTAACTCAAAATTCTACACATATCAGACTGAATTCTGACTAAGCAGAAAACACAAAAATGCTACACATATCAAGGATAGACTGTCCATTTTGCAACAGTATTTCACATCAACATAAACTCTGTGCTTTTCGTAGCAGTAATACTCATATGAAAAACAAAAATAAACTCTGTCCATTTCATAACAATAATACTCATATGAAAAACAAAAATAAACTCTGTCCATTTCATAACAATAATACCCATTTAAAATACAAAAATAAACTCTGTCCATTTCATAACAATAATACCCATTTAAAATACAAAAATAAGCTCTGTCCATTTCATAACAATAATACACATATTAAAAATAAAAATAAAGTCTATCCATTTCATAACAATAATACACATATCCAAAACAAAAATAAACTCTGTCCATTTTACAAAAATAATAGACATATCAAAAACAAAAATAAATGCTGTCCACTTCACAACAATAATACACATATCAAAAACAAAAATAAACTCTGTCCACTTCATAACAATACATATATTAAAAACAAAAATAAACTCTGTCCATTTCATAACAATAATACACATATTGTTATTGGAACATCTAACAAAAATGTGGTAATTTGGAAATATTTTCAAAATTTTTCATTGTTATGTAGAAAATCAAGATAAATGAAGTTACCATGTGGTTCCGTACCGGTAAGTTGCAAAAAAAAACAAAAAAAACAAAAATCCATATATATATAAGAAAGGAAGAAAAAAGACATGTAATGTGAAACGCACATGACTTTTAGAACATTAGCCCAACATAAGTGCTGATCCAGACCCCTGTCTACATCCACATTCTCTCTTTGAACATCATTCCTTACATTAGTACCATTACTTCATGGTACCTAACAAAGCAGGTCCACTCACTGTTCATGCAGAGGTGGACCTTACAGACCCTGTAGACAACACTGGACCTGAGATTGTTGACTCACTGTCCTCACTGTAACTGTTACTGTCACCGGTCCAGTAAAGGGTTAATGACCAGTGTTAATTGACCACTAGTTGAAGACGGTGTCGTGCCTTGGTGCTGAACCTTCCATATATTATCTATGTCTGACAGGTTGAGTCTGTATAAAAATAGACTGCATATGTTACAGAGTGGTGGAAAAAGCTTGACTACAAGCAGTCTGCACGCTATGAAAGAACAGCCACATGTGCAAAGTCACGTACCGCTGTAGCTCTGAGACGATACGATCTGTTCTAAAATGTACTCCGCTGAATTATTTCCCTTTACCTTGTATCTCCTCTATTTGATCTTACTTTATTGTGTTAAAGCTGCCAAGCCAGATTCAACTTTGTGCAGATAAGACTTTTATTTATCAAAGTTGCAGTTTATCCAAAGCCGTCAGATCCTCTTTATGTCCTCAGATGGGTCATCCTCGGTCACAACCATCTGACACGAGGCTGTTTTTGATTACTCCTCATCCATCCATACCATAAGTATTGTGAGCATTAAAAGCTTCCAGCCGCATGTGACGTCCACCGCAGATGAGACTGTCTGGCCTTGGTCTGAATTACAGTATAAGCAGAGGGATATTACTGTGATGTAATGTGGGGATGATAATCTGAGGCCGTGCAAGTAAAGACGTATTGATTTTGCAGTACATCAAGGTCCCTTCCTCTCTCCGTGTTTCCTTCCCTCTTGCCTTGTGACATTTTTTCCACACATTATACGAGGCTGTAAACCTGTACAGCTGAATCGTAGGGACACACTGCTTATATTTTGGGGACATGAACTGGATCTGCAATGTAAATCATTACATTTGACAGTAATGATTTGCCAAGTTAAGGCTAGAGGACATTTTCAGTATTTTCAGGCGTCACCTGAAGCATTTCATCACAATGACAACAAAGGGGTACAATCTTTAGTATTCCAGTTTTGTCTTAAATGTGTTGCAGCAAGGAATGAATGTATGGATATAAATGATATGAAGTTAAAAAATTAAGTAGACAGACAGACATTTATTGATCCACAATAAAAATAGAGTATAAGAATAAAAATAGAATACAAGAGCAAACACACTATACATAATAAATTAGAAGAAAATCTTGACAAATAGGATCAAACGGTAAAGTGCAAAAATAAACTATAATTGATTTATTGATTTATTTTGCATAACATTGATGAAAGTCATAATAAAGCAGTAAAGGTGCAGGGAGAGGCAGAAAGCCTAAAATGGCTCGTTTTAAAGCCTCCACCTTATAAATACATAAACATTATAAAAGTTATGAGACTTCCATAGTCCATACACATTCAGAATTCATTACAAAAAAGAAAGACATTATAAATATATACATATGTATCAATGCAGTATCATAACTGATTTCCTTAAATATTTCTTAAAGGATATCTCTGCTAAATGTGCGGTAACATGTCATTTTTTCAGTAAGATGGAGGTGGATATGTATCAATAAAGTGCATAATAGAAATATTTTTAATGACTAGGCTTGAATATATTACCACTGGTTACAATGAAATACAAGCTAATTTAAATGTTGATGTAGCTGCATTTTTTATTTATTTATTTTTTAAAATTATTCTTAAAATTTTTCATACAGTCCCAAGTTTTATTAATGGTTGTAGTTTTCAGACAAGGGGCAAGGACCTTAGCCCCAAAAGGAAGTCCATTTAGATCAGGGGTGTCAAACTCATTTTAGTTAAGGGGCCACATACAGCCTAATAAAAAATAAAGTGGGCCGGACCAGTAAAATACTATAAATAATAGGGTAAGAAATCATAAATAATGTCAACTCCAAATGTTTTTGAGTGAAAAAAGGAAAATTCTCCAATGAAAATATTTACATCTATGAACATAACACAAACAAATATGAACAACCTGAAAATTCTTAAGAAAATAAGTGCAATTTTAACACTATTACGTCTCAGTTTATCATTTATAGATGTGAGTAACAACTTGCAGATCACAATGGATCTACAAATACACATAACATTTAGGAACATGCAGAATATTGATAAAATTCCACATACTTCTCTGAAGACCTTTCAGGTTCATATTTGTTCAGGTAATTTCTATTTTTTGTAATTTTAAACATTTTTGTGTAATTTTCCTTTTTTTTTTTTTTTTTACACTAAAACAAAGAAAAAATTTGCGATTTTCATTATTATGATAATATTTTACTGGTCTGATCCACTTTAGATTGAATTGACCAAAATGATTTTAACATCCTTGATTGTTAATATCTTCAGTGTAATTTTTGCATTTTACAAATTCATCCCACGGGCCAGATTAGAACCTTTGGCGGGCCGGTTTTGGCCTCCAGGTTGCATGTTTGACACCTGTGATTTAGATGTAAGTTAGAGGTGTGATACCACTAACAGCCACTAGGGTTAGTTATAGATGTACAGAGTGACACAAAAAAACGGAACTTTTTAACAATCCAATAAAACCAAGAGTGATGGAAGAAAAATATTTTACTCATAGTAATTGAAACCTTAAAACATGCCATTTAAGAAACAATGATGGAATTTTTATTTTTTAAAAATGACTTCCTGTAGATGGCGTCCTCCTGTACGAATGCATTCTTGAAATCTGCTGTTGAGATTCCTCATTGACCGCTGCAATATCTCAGCTGGGATGCTGTGAATTTCATCCTGAATTCTCTGTTTTAACTCATCCAGAGTTCTTGGTCGAGTCGTGTACACTTTACTCTTGAGATAGCCCCACAAGAAAAAAATCACAAACGGACAAATCTGGCGATCTAGGGGGCCAGGAAACGTTACCGAATCTTGAGATCACACGGTTACCGAACAATTCTCGCACAGCCGCCAATGGTTACTATGGTAACCCAAAAAAAACGGGAATTTTTGAAGTGCGTATTGGCAGACATGAGCAAGCGGCAGCACTGCGAGACAGTGACCTTGAGCAAGTAAACACACCCCCATTTTAGTAACCATTGGCGGCCATGCGAGAATTGTTCGGTAACCATGTGATCTCAAGATTCGGTAATGTTCCCTGGCCCCCTAGATCGCCAAATTTGTCAGTTTGTGATTTTTTCTTGTGGGGCTATCTCAAGAGTAAAGTGTACACGACTTGACCAAGAACTCTGGATGAGTTAAAACAGAGAATTCAGGATGAAATTCACAGTATCCCAGCTGAGATGTTGCAGCGGTCAATGAGGAATCTCAACAGCAGATTTCAAGAATGCATTCGTACAGGAGGACGCCATCTACAGGAAGTCATTTAAAAAAAAATGAAAATTCCATCGTTGTTTCTTAAATGGCATGTTTTAAGGTTTCAATTACTATGAATAAAATATTTTTCTTCCATCACTCTTGGTTTTATTGTATTGTTAAAAAGTTCCCGTTTTTTTGTGTCACTCTGTACAATGATCTTTCCCCTAAAAATAATGTCAGTATTTTTTTTTCCTTTGCTCATTCTGTTTTCATTAATTTTATCCCACCTTTAGATTACGTTTTTTTTATATCTCGAGTAATGTTTTGGTATCTGCTGAAACAAACTTCGATTGGACGTCTATAAAGCAAGTCACTTGAGTCAGTCTTTGTAGTTTTGGTTTATTTAATAAAACACATTTTTTCCAGACAGTTGACTCATCTGTGGTTGTGGTTGTATAAAATTACTCACACAGTGAATTACACAGTGCACAATGTAGTTTCCGCTTAACCATGACCCTGTAGGGCTTCTGTAGTCTTGCTTCTTTAGTGCAAAAATGTTTCTTTCTGGCTCCAAAAAAACCAACATAGCAACAGATGAAACACAACCTGTGTTCCAAACGGCAAATCAGTAAAGTTATATAGTGTCTATGTTGTTTTGGGACTTTAACAGAATTAAATCGAATGTTACCTTTGAAGTATACAATATTTTTTTAATGATATGCATATGTTTTTTTCCTCAGTAGTAAATCTTGGTAACATTACCCAAGGAGCTAAAGACGTTTTTTTTTTTTTTTTCAGTCCTTTGCTGGAATATTCTTCGAGAAAAACATGTTTGTTTGCATGTGCCTCGCTGCCTGTATATTATGTTTAACACATTTGCACATTTAGTCTTTACTGTAGAACCATGTGACCTCAAACCCACATTGTACCTAACATTGTAGTGCTATAGACTATTATAGCGGCTTCTGTGTGTATGTGTGGAACAGGTTAAGTGATGCAGATACTTATGCAGTTTCAGGAAGATGTGGCACAGTACACACAACAAAGAGTGTCTTTTGTATAGCAGATGCTGGCAGAGCTGAAGAGTCACAAAGTTACACACTCGCTGTAAATGTTTATTTAAAGAAAACTTGTTGATTCTGAGGCGCGTTTGTAATCATACGAAGGTCATAAACTATCGGAGTCATACCTAATGCTTACACACCGTACTGATTGCAAAACTGTTGAATAAAATGATGCATAAATCAGCCTCTTCCACACGTCTTGCTTTGTGAACCAAGTCATCCAGGTTGTGTTTGTGTGTGTGTACGACTTCAGTCAGTGCATAGAAAAAAAGAGCAGGATCAGTGGCTCCACATGAAGGTTCCTTCCCCCAAACCTCTGCTAACCTCGCATCTGTGTGGAATATTAAAACTGTGTCAAAGTGCAGGTGAATATTTCCATATACCGGCATCATCCTGCAGGGAACCGAGCTGGAGTAACTGCAGTAATCTCTGTTTCTAATGTTTCAGCGTCTCTATTCAACACCTCTGCTGGTTTGTGGTCTCTCAGGCCAGATTTAAAAGCCGTCTTCTACTCTTTTTTCTCACTACGAACTGTCTCATTCCCTTTCATTGCTCCATTTTGTCTTGTTAATGCATTGACCATTCCCCACATCCACCGTCTTTCTTCACCCAGCACGAACACCGTCTGCTCCGCACACACACAAACACACCTCTGCCTTCTCTCAGGCGAGAACCGGAGAGTCCCCGCACAGCAACATCCATGCAGTCCATGCACAGCAACATCAATAATACAACTGAAGCACCCCCACCACCACTCATTTCTAAAAATAGACCTCTATTTTGTTTAATATTTCATTCACCCCTCTATCTCTCCATCTCTTTTCCTTTCTCCTCTTCTCTATTCATTGTCTTTAAATAGGTAATGAGTTAAGTTGTCAGCAGATGACTGTACTCTTCTGATGTCCAACTTGCTTCCCATTATGTATTCTGTACCACAAAACCCACAAACTGTCGACTGTCGACTCGGCCAAGTGCCACCTGTCCTCAGGCCTTACAAGTAAGAGTTGTGGTTTGTCAAAGACTAAAGGCTCTTTTTTTTTTTTTTTTTTTCCTTTTTTTGTCTTTTCTCTTTGTACTATGATTATACAGACTTTGTGTGTATACATATATATCTATTTATGCATAATTTTCTTTGTCTTATGTCCTAAAAGTGTGATTGGCTATGTGTACAAACTTCTTATTATCATTATTATTATTATCCATTTTTTACTTACTTATTTACTTTTTTTTTCTCTTTTACTTCATACTATAACTATAGATACGACTTTGTGTGTATACATATATATTTATTTATACATAATGTTCTTTGTCTTATGTCCTAGAAATCTGATTGGCTATGTGTGCAAACTTGTTATTATCATTATTATTATTATCATCCATTTTTTACTTACTTATTTACTTTTTTTTGTCTTTTCTCTTTGTACTATGACTATAAAGACTACTTTGTGTGTATACATTTATATCTATTCATGCATAATTTTCTTTGTCTTATGTCCTAAAAGTGTGATTGGCTATGTGTACAAACTTGTTATTATCATTATTATTATCATCCATTTTTTACTTACTTATTTACTTTTTTTTCCCTCTTTCTCTTTGTACTATGATTATAAAAACTACTTTGTGTGTATACATATATATCTATTTATGCATAATTTTCTTTGTCTTATGTCCTAAAATTGTGATTGGCTAAGTGTACAAACTTGTTATTATCAATTTTATTATCCATTTTTTACTTTCTTATTTACTTTTTTTTTTTTTCTCTTTGTACTGTGATTATAAATACCATACTTTCCAGGCTATAAGCTGCACCTGACTATAAGCCACACCCACCAAATTTTAAAAGAAAAAAATATTTGTCCATATATAAGCCGCACCTGACTATAAGCCGCAGGTGTCCACGTTGTAACATGAGATATTTACACAGAAAGATGATAAAAGGAAGATTATTTAAATATTTATTTCCATACCTAAACTGCTTTTTTCCAAACAGTGTCTGTAACACAACAGTAAAACGGCAGGAACACAGCTGGTTCAAAAACCCAGAAATGTCATTGATCGCTATCTTCATCTTCCTTCTGTGCATTGAAACCACTGAAGTCGTCGTCTTCTTCAGTGTCAGAGTTGAACAGCCTCAGAAAGGCTCTGTCACACACCTTCTCAGTCTCTCTTCCGTTGTCGCTCTCAATGGCATCTACATACAGCAGCTTTATTTCCTTCTAGGACAGACGGATCGATTGGTTTTAACTTAAACGCTGCATCATATGCATTTTTTCGTGTGTTTTCCATGATGGAGGTTTGTGCATGACACGCAAAATGATTGTTAAGTTAAGCTTTAAACTTCTCCTCTTCATCACCTCTTCCACCTGTCTGTCTCGCTTTTGCGCTTCCTGCTAGAGCGCCCCCTGGAGGCCGTTAGCCTGTGAAAATCTATACTCGAGCTGCATCGTTGTGTAAGCCTCAGGGTTCAAAGCGTGAGAAAAAAGTAGCGGTTTATAGTCTGGAAAGTACGTACTACTTTGTGTGTATACATATATATCTATTTATGCATCATTTTCTTTGTCTTATGTCCTAAATGTGTGATTGGCTATGTGTACAAACTTGTTAACATCATTATTATTATCCATTTTTTTACTTACTTACTTTATTTATTCTACTCTTTTTTTTTTTGCGCTTTCCTTTTCTTCCTTTCAGTGAGCATTATTGATACCCTTTTTTTCTTTACAAAAAAAAAGAGAACAGTGTGCTTTGTACTATTGATGTCCTGTATAGTGTTTTATTAGACTGTTCTGAATAAAAATTTGAATTAAAAAAATAAAAAAAGACTAACGGCTCTGAGCAAATATGGTGGGATAACCCAGACTTTATGGCAACTGTTTTGAGCATCTGTTTCAACCCAAACCATATTTAGTTTTTTCTTTTGTCTAAATCAAACAAGATATTTTGGTTGCTAATCCCTGAGAAAATCTAAATCGGGCAAGTCAATATGCAGTCTATTTTTATACAGACTCAACCTGTCAAACATAGATAATATGTTTGTTTTTTTTCCTAATTTTTATTTATTAGGATCCCCATTAGCTGATGCAGGACATCAGCTACTCTTCCTGGGGTCCTCCCATAAGGGGGAGGGCAGTATACATTTACAAGCACAGAAACAATGTGATCCATACTGATATTACCTGTTTAAGTATACTTAACAGCCAAATAAAATAACATTAACAATAATAATAATAATGCAAGATAAAAAAAAAATTAAAAAAATCGTAATAATAATAATTGTTTACAGGCATATATGGAAGATTCAGCACAAACTCACAACACCATCTTCAACTGGTGGTCAATTAACACTGGTCATTAACGCTTTTTTGGGCAAGTGACTATTTTTGGTAATTTCCGCACACATTACAAGACAGAGACAGCAGTAGTTATAGCGAGGACAGTGAGTCAACAGGTCCAGTGTGGTCTACAGGTTCTGCAAGGTCCACCTCTGCATGAACAATTGCAGCTTTTCCATTGGACATCTGTGCAAAACTTTACCGATATTTTCTAAATGTCGAAAAAACAGAAGTGTGTAATGCAGGTTTTTCAGTTAAATCACTAATGTGATGATTGTTTATTTATTATTGCAAGATGACACGAGAAGTCATTCCATAAACATGGCGATGAACATATCGTAATTTCCGGACTATAACCCACTACTTTTTTCACACGCTTTGAACTCTGCACCTTGAAACAATGATGTGGCTAATCCACCATAAATCAAACGCACTCACACTAAATTCTTCAGATCTGTCATGCCGGCAGCCAGACGCTAGTCTGGTTTTGTCTGTCTTTTATGTTTGTTTGTCACTTCCTGTTTTATTTTGTTAAGTTTCCCCTCATGTGTCTTGTCTGTCGTCTTTACTTCCTGTTCCCTGATCGTTCTTACCTTTCACCTGATTACCTGTCTCCGCCCTGATTTGTTCCACCTGTGTCTAGTTGTCTTCCCTCCCTTTTGTGTATTTAAACCCTGTCTCTTCCCCCTGTCAGACGCCAGTTTGTTACTCTTGAAGTACTTACCAGCGTTCTGATCTTGTCTGTCTGTTTTTGGATTCCTGTTTTTTGACCCGTTTTTGCTTACCCGGTTTTGTCTACTGCCTGCTTCCTGTCGGTTTTTTCTGCCTCATCTGATTCCCCGGTTCTGATCGCCTTGCCTGACTTTTGGTACGTGAGTTTTTGTCTTACCCTTATGTCCTGTCGCCTGAGTAATAGCTTGCCTGTGTATGACCTGTTTCCGTCCCTGACCTCCCTTTGCTTTTCCCCAGTCGGGAAAAAGACCCCGCTAACCACACGGGGAGACGGGTTGTCGTTCTCGGTCCGGAGGACTGACTCGAAGAGGAAATTACCACCTATTATCCTCAAGATTTTGTCAATAATATTTTTCCTACACCTGTGTGTGATTAATAAATTCTTTGAATTTAACATCTTGACTCTGAGTTCTGCTTTTGGATTCTGTGCCTGTACTAGCGCCATTACAGTACAAACTGGCCACAAAATGAATCCAGCAGAGCTCACTCAGGTCAAGGAGGCTATTCAGTCACAGGGGCACAGGCTGGGTGGACATGATCAGGCCCTCCATACCTTACTCGATAAAATGAACCAGTTAACCACACAGGTCGCCCTACTCACCAGTACCCAGGCTGCGGCGGCAGCCGCGACAGGCGAGAACCGGGCCGCCAGTCCACCAGTGAGAGACTCGGCTGAGCCTCACATTCCAGCACCGTCCAAGTACTCAGGTAATCCCGACACTTGTCGAGATTTTTTCACTCAGCTCCAGCTCATTTTTGATTCTCAGCCCGTTCGTTTTTCCAAAGACTCTGTTAAAATCGCCTATGTGGCCAGTCTGTTAGAGGGACCCCCTCTGAGTTATTTCAACGCTCTTTTTGAGCAGAATTCCCCAGCGGTTCAGTCTTTTCCCTCCCTAGTGGCTGAACTGAAGAGGGTCTATGACCACCCGGTTCGGGGACAATTCGCTGGGCATCAGCTGATGAGGCTGAGACAGGGAGATCAGTCTATCAGGCAGTATGTTAGTGCTTTTCGTTCACTAGCGGTGGAGTCAGGGTGGAACAACCAGGCCCTGATCACTGCTTTTTTGACCGGGCTAAGCCGTTCCGTGGGCCGAGAGATGGCGCTCCGCCAACAGCTTCTCTCCCTTGACGACGTCATCGCTGAGGCCATCCGGGTCGCTGATCAGGAGTCAGTATGGCAGACAGAGGAGTCTGTGGTTCGCCTTCCATCCAGCAAGGGGTTCGGTCGGGAGGCGGTTCGTACCCCTGTCGCAGAGACGGGCGGGGGTAAGGAGGAGCCTATGCAATTGGGCCGAACCCACATCTCTGCTGAAGAATGCCGACGTCGCCTAACCGAGGGTCTATGTCTGTACTGTGGGCAAGGAGGACATAGAGTTAGCAATTGTCCTCTTAAGCCTGAGGGCAGGACAGGTGAGGGGTCGCTGTTAAGCAGAACTGTATGTTTATCCACTGTTTCCCGTCCGTTTCCTGTGGTTCTCCTCTGCTCTGATTCTGTGTCTCTCCAGCACCCCGTTCTGATAGATTCCGGGTCCGACGCTAATCTTATGGACCGGAACCTGGTACTGAAGTTGGGTCTCGGTTCGACTCCAGTTCAACGTCCGTTGGAGGCCCGGGCCCTGGATGACCACGTGATTTGCCGGATAACCCACTGTACCGATCCTGTCTCAGTGCAGTTTTTTGATGGACACACGGAGAGTATCTGTTTTCATGTCTACGATTCTGAGTCCCAGCCCCTCATCCTGGGTTATCCGTGGCTTCAGATTCATGAGCCATTTATTGATTGGGGCACCAGGGAGGTTTATTCTTGGGGAAAAGACTGTGAGACTCGCTGTAAATTTATTAAATTACCTGTATATTCCCCCAAGACTCCGCAGATCTCCGTAGCCCCGGTTAGTGTACCTGTAGGAGAGGATAAGGAGTTTCCTGCTCTGGAGAAAGTACCCCTGTGTTACCATGATTTAAAGGAGGTATTTAGCAAATCCAAGGCGACGGCCTTACCTCCTCACCGTTCGTATGACTGCGCCATTGATTTACGCCCGGGTACTTCTCCACCTAAGGGGAGATTATATTCTCTATCTGGTCCTGAAAATTTGGCCATGAAAAAGTACATCGACGAGTCTCTGGCAGCTGGGTTAATCAGACCCTCTTCATCGCCTGCAGGTGCAGGGTTCTTTTTTGTTGACAAGACAAGACTCTTAGGCCATGCATTGATTATCGGGGGCTAAATGACATCACAGTTCGTAACCGATATCCATTACCGCTGATGTCCTCAGCTTTTGAACTTTTGCATGGGGCTAAAGTATTTTCCAAGTTGGATCTTCATAATGCTTATCACTTGGTTAGAATCAGAGAAGGGGATGAATGGAAGACAGCTTTTAACACCCCTAGTGGACACTATGAGTATCTGGTGATGCCTTTTGGCCTGACCAATGCCCCTGCTGTTTTCAGGCCCTTGTCAATGACATTCTCAGAGATATGTTGAATGTTTTTGTGTTTGTCTATCTGGACGACATTTTGATTTTTTCCCCAGACGAGACCACGCATGTTCAACATGTGCGTCAGGTGCTCCAGAGGCTTCTCGACAATCAGCTGTATGTCAAAGCGGAGAAGTGCGAGTTCCATCAGTCTACGGTCTCTTTTTTGGGGTTCATCATCTCGGAGGGGAGTGTCCAGATGGACCCAGAAAAGGTCAGTGCGGTGAGAGAATGGCCTACTCCAGCCTCCCGGAGAGACGTTCAGAGATTCTTAGGTTTTGCTAATTTTTATAGGAAGTTTATTCGGGGGTTCAGCAGTGTGGCTGCCCCCCTGCACTCTCTCACTTCTTCTAAGTCTGCGTTCAGGTGGAGCCCCGAGGCTGACAGAGCGTTTAATCGCCTTAAGAGGGCCTTCTCTACCGCTCCCATCCTGTCTGTTCCTGATCCTGCTCTACAGTTTGTGGTGGAAGTCGATGCCTCCGATTTGGGGGTGGGGGCGGTCATCTCTCAGCGCTCGCCAGCCGATAATAGGCTTCACCCCTGTGCCTTCCTATCCAGAAGACTATCGCCCGCCGAGAGGAACTATGACATAGGCAACCGTGAACTGTTAGCCATTAAGGTGGCCTTGGAGGAATGGCGTCACTGGCTGGAGGGGACAGAAGTACCGTTTCTAATCTGGACCGACCATAAGAACCTGGAGTACCTACGTTCGGCTAAACGCCTCAACTCCCGGCAGGCCAGGTGGGCACTGTTTTTCACACGCTTTAACTTCACCCTATCCTATCGTCCAGGCTCCAAGAATGGTAAGCCAGACGCACTGTCCAGAGTGTTCTCCCCTGAAGAGCCTGTCTCTGAGCCTGAACCTATTTTGCCCAGTTCTTGTATGGTGGGGGCTTTTCAATGGGGTATAGAGAAGCTGGTCATTGAGGCCCTTAATAACTGTGAAGTTCCGGATGGTGTACCGCCAGACCGCCTGTTTGTTCCTCCTCGTATCCGTTCTCAGGTGATCCAGTGGGGCCACACCTCTAAGATGGCGTGTCATCCGGGTGTGAGAAGAACCCTGTTTCTGATCAGACAGCGTTTTTGGTGGCCCGCCATGGAGAGGGACGTGAATGAATATGTGGCCGCATGTCCTGTCTGTGCGGCTTGTAAGGCGTCTAACAAAGCGCCGATGGGACAGCTGCATCCGCTACCTGTCCCTAGGAGACCCTGGTCAGACATCGCTCTGGATTTTGTAACTGGTCTTCCTCCGTCGAATGGTAACACAGCTGTACTCACGGTGGTGGACCGCTTTTCTAAGATGGTACATTTTATTCCCCTGCCTAAACTCCCGTCTGCCAAGGAGACTGCGGAGGCGCTGTTGCAACATGTTTGTCGACTTCATGGTTTCCCAAGAGACATTGTTTCCGATAGGGGGCCTCAGTTTATTGCTAGATTTTGGAAGGCTTTTTGTCCTCTCATTGGTGCCTCTGTCAGTCTGTCCTCTGGTTTTCACCCGCAGACCAACGGTCAAACGGAGAGACTCAATCAGGTCCTGGAGGTGGGACTCCGTGTGCTGGCCTCCCAAAACCCCACCTCCTGGAGTCGTCACCTGTTGTGGGTGGAGTTTGCCCACAACTCTCTACCCAGTGCTTCATCCGGTCTGTCACCCTTTCATATTGTGTATGGTTATCAGCCGCCTCTATTTCCTTCATTGGAGAAGGAGGTGGGTGTTCCTTCGGCTTTAGCTCTGATCCACAGATGTAAGAGGACCTGGTCTCGAGCCAGGCAGGCTCTGATGAAGGCGTCAGGCCGTTACAAGACCGCGGCGGACCGTCATAGGATCCCTGCACCCGTTTACCATCCGGATCAGCGGGTCTGGTTGTCGGCCAGGCACCTTCCCTTGAGGTTGGAGAATCGCAAGCTGGCACCCAGGTTTGTAGGCCCATTCCCCATCTCGAAAGTTATTAATCCTGTCTCTGTACGTCTTAAGTTACCAAGGTCTATGAGGATCCATCCCACCTTTCACGTGAGCCAAGTCAAACCTGTTAAGGAGAGTCACCTGGTCCCACCTACTCAACCTCCACCTCCTCCACGCCTTATTGAGGGTGACCCAGCCTACACGGTTCGACGGCTGATGGCAGTTCGACGGCGAGGGAGGGGCTTCCAGTACCTCGTGGATTGGGAAGGGTATGGGCCTGAAGAACGTTCCTGGGTGCCGGCCTCCTTCATTTTGGACCCTGACCTGATCCGAGAGTTCCATCAACGTCATCCTGATGTCCCTGGTCCGTCTGGTGCCGTCCCTAGGAGGGGGGGTACTGTCATGCCAGCAGCCAGATGCTAGTCTGGTTTTGTCTGTCTTTTATGTTTGTTTGTCACTTCCTGTTTTATTTTGTTAAGTTTCCCCTCATGTGTCTTGTCTGTCGTCTTTACTTCCTGTTCCCTGATCGTTCTTACCTTTCACCTGATTACCTGTCTCCGCCCTGATTTGTTCCACCTGTGTCTAGTTGTCTTCCCTCCCTTTTGTGTATTTAAACCCTGTCTCTTCCCCCTGTCAGACGCCAGTTTGTTACTCTTGAAGTACTTACCAGCGTTCTGATCTTGTCTGTCTGTTTTTTGGATTCCTGTTTTTTGACCCGTTTTTGCTTACCCGGTTTTGTCTACTGCCTGCTCCCTGTCGGTTTTTTTCTGCCTCATCTGATTCCCCGGTTCTGATCGCCTTGCCTGACTTTTGGTACGTGAGTTTTTGTCTTACCCTTATGTCCTGTCGCCTGAGTAATAGCTTGCCTGTGTATGACCTGTTTCCGTCCCTGACCTCCCTTTGCTTTTCCCCAGTCGGGAAAAAGACCCCGCTAACCACACGGGGAGACGGGTTGTCGTTCTCGGTCCGGAGGACTGACTCGAAGAGGAAATTACCACCTATTATCCTCAAGATTTTGTCAATAATATTTTTCCTACACCTGTGTGTGATTAATAAATTCTTTGAATTTAACATCTTGACTCTGAGTTCTGCTTTTGGATTCTGTGCCTGTACTAGCGCCATTACAAGATCAGTCATTTTACACATCATGCACACACCCTCATCATGGAAAACACACAGAGAAATGCATATGAGGCAGTTTTCAAGTTAAAGGCGATTGATCTGGCTGTCGAAGAAGGAAATAGAGCTGGCATCAGTGAAACGGTGGCAAGACATTGGAGATGGCGGCATGCAGCTTACATTCAGGTGCGCTCAACAGTCTGGAAAGTACAGTAAATATCACGTTGATTTACAGATATATTCATTATTATTTTATAATACCCCTCTATCTCATACTAAATTCAAAAATGTTTCTGTTTCCTGGTGTTTCCACACATACTGGGCCATGTTTCTTTTAAAACTCTTCTTCTTTGCTTGTTGTAACATCTGTCAATGTCCATTTTTTTTATTCACATGACTCTACTGTCAGAAAATGGCCTTTCCATTGCAATTTTGCTATGCCCAAAAAACCCACGTTTTGCCAGCGCAAAAACTTTTCATCAAAATAGGAGACTTTTTCTGTTTGAAAAATTTTTATGCGCAAGTTATATTTGTGCAATTTGAGGGTCAGTGGAAAAGCGACTAGTGAGTGTACCTGCTTTGTTAGGTACCATGAAATAATGGTACTAATGTAAGGAATGATGGTCAAAGGGAGAATGTAGATGTGGACAGGCGTCTGGATCATCACTTATGTCGGTCTAATGTTTTAAAATACATGATCCTTCCACATTAGATATGTTTTTCTTGTATTTTTTATATATACTTCTTGGATTTATTTACTTTTTTGCCACTTATGAACAAGGAACCAAATACGGTAACTTCATTGACCTTGATTTTCTACATGACACTGAACAATTTTGAAAAATTTCACTAAAGTAATAAAGTCTTGTTATGTCCTCCAATAACACACTGAGGTTGAAATTCTGAATCTCTGAGTATAATAAGAATAAGAATAAGAATAAGAATAAGAATAATGATAATAATCTTTATTTATATAGCACTTTTCATACATTAAAAACTGTAGCACAAAGTGCTTTACATATCAGTCTAAAAATCAGTACCGCCCCCCACCCACACCCACCCACTCACCCGCACACACACACACACACACACACACACACACACACACACACACACACACACATGCAAACCCACAAGCTCACACATACTTAAGAAGACTGACTGAGCACGGGTAGACCAGAACAAAAATGTAAAAGTAAAAGAGGAGGCGTTGTCTCAAGGAGCCATCCGCACCAGGAGGCAGCCGCCGACCCCGGCAACCAGGCACCAGCAACACAGCCCCGCATCCCAACCAGTGGGAGAGGGCCAACTGGGACCCCCCACCCCCCAGAAAGGAGCGGACCCCAGTGAGAGAAGGCACCACAGCCCCCGGAGTCCGCAGCCACCCCCCGGCATGGAGGGCTCCCTCTGATGAAACACCAGAAAATAAGGAACATTAAAAAGATATAAAAGAATTAATTAAAAGAAGCTAAATTTAAGACATATATGAAAATAATACAAATATTAAACATTAAAATGATAAAACAGAAGCACTGGTTAAAAGAATCTTAAGATATATATATTAAATATAACTATAAAACCTTTGAGTAGATAAAACAGAAGCATCAGTTAAAAGCCAAAAAATTAAAAAGGTGGGTCTTGAGCCTGGTTTTAAAAATTTCTACATTCTCTGCGGCCCTGAGGTTCCCTGGCAGGCTGTTCCAGAGGCGAGGAGCTGTTGTATGACCATGAATGCCCTATAAAGGGTTAACAGTCAGTTTCCTCTTTTTCAGGAGGTTAGTCAGTTAGTTAATAAGTAAAATATGAAACAGTATCTGTGTTGGTAAAGACATAAAAAAGATTTTTTTAAAAAGTAAATAGTGTTTCATCTACTTCTGGAATAAATTATTTCAGTCCCAATATAAAAACAGAAGTGTCTGTTCAAGTTCCCCTTAGGCCTGTTTTTCGAACTTCCGCTGACTTTTTTATCTGACAAGGTCTTGAGTCGTGAGTATTAAAAAACTATATTTTTAAAAGTTCATTTCCTTTACTATCACCAAAAAAACTTTCTAAATAAAGATGACACGACTCCGCATAATGAATGTATGCAAGCTTTAATCCGTCATCGGCAGAGCAGACATCAAGCAGAAAGAAAATGCTTACCGACACCTTGTGCATCTACTCCAACAGCAGTCAATCGTGCGTCGCCGTTCTCTTCCATCTCACCACATATCAGTTACTGTTCGCGTGGTAAGTGATTTCAGAGGTGGAGTGTGTGTGTTTCCCTCTGGATTTTCCAGGCTGCTGAGGTCTCCTGACCCTGCCAGACTGAAGAGGGGAAAACTCTGCTGACAGTCGACTTAGTGTTTGTTATATAATGCGTCCTAATGGGACAAGTACCTGCTAAAGGGTCCAGATTGATTCTGATGCTGGATTCAGCCCCGTTAGATGTGTCTCTTCATCTCTGTCACGGAATATTGTATCTAATGAGCACTTCTTGTGCTGATGACAACACTTGGAAATTTGATGGAAGGAGGTGGATGTTTTATAGCACGTGAATGAGTTACACATGGTTGTATGATAGCGTGAGTTAACCCACAAAGACCCAAACAGCCACCAACGACCACAACCATCTACTGATCTGAAATGTTTAATAACTTCTGAACCACTAAACCTACTAATATATTGAAACATTTGGTGTAAAATGCAGTTTGTCATCTTTTCATGCTCATCAGATATGACCCATTTGGGCATTCGAGGCTCTGTAGTGAACATGGAAACACCGTCATCTTCTACAACATTGATTCACCAGTAAAACCCATGGAGTTGGATCAGTGACAGTGGATGGACACATTTGCTTTATGTTTAGTTAATAATAGATTTTACTGAAAAAGTCTTTTTTTTCTTTAGTTTTCTCTGTTTCTGATATAATGACTAGGGATGGGAATCGAGATCCGGTTCTTTTTGAGAACCGGATCCCAGTAGCTCGATTCTTTGGAATCGTTTGCCTGCCTGCTTAACGATTCTGCTTATCGTTTCTGCCTTTGTGATGACGTCACGCGTACGCTATATTGTTTTGGTCAGAACGTAGCCAACAGGGCGTTGAGGCAGAAACGGTCCAAAAAGACGACACCAGGTCCACTTACTTGGAACACTGTCAAACCTTCCATTTCTTCAGAAGGGTGGAATTCCTCCTGTATGCTCAAACATTTGTCCACAGCATGTGATTCATTTACAGGAATGTCACGTATTTGATACGCTACTTAGCAGTGCATGTGAATCTAGCGGCAGAGTGAACACCAGACTGTCCTTCAGTTCTGGTGCGGGCAACGAACGTCCTGCCCCCTCAAAAACAAGTTTCTAAAGGTACAGGAAAGGAAATGAGGTGCACAACAACGCGAGCCGAGCCGGTTCCGTGTAGTGGAAATGCGGCAATAGAGGAATTAGTAAAGCGTCTTAGGTTTCACTTTCACTGTATGCCCCCCCACCCCTGAATCAGGCCTGGTGTCATCTGTGATTATTATTTGTGCATACTGTATATGTTATATTTTCTGTACAGAGATGGAAATATAAACGACAGTTCATGCAAACACAACCGTTTGTACTCTTTTATTTCCTCACCCAATGAGAATCGATAAGAGAATTGACAAGGAATCAGATCGATAAGCAAAATCGATAATGGAATTGGAATCGTTAAATTCTTATCGATTCCCATCCCTAATAATAACCCTCAATTTTACTGTGAGCTTTTATGAACATCTACATCAGGGGTGTCAAACATGTGGCCCGGGGGCCATATGCAGCCCACCAAAGGTTCCAATCCTGCCCGTGGGATGAATGGAGTGTGTGTTTCATTTTTCTCTCTTCATTTGGTGATCATTTTGGCTGTCCTTCAGCTTCTGGCATGGAATTTGACAAGAACTTTTCTTTTAAGTTATATTTTTTTTAAAATCCAGTGTCTTTTGCTTTTACATGTGATTTAAACTTGCATGATGCATTTTGCACTCTCTGGTTGCCTTTGTGGCAAAAGTGTACCCACAAAAAAAAAAAAAAAAAAAAAAAAAACCTGCTGTAAAATCGTCATACGTTCATTTGTTTTGCTTTTTGTTTTTTTGCTTTTCTTTTCCATCAGTCTCGTAAACAACTTCTGCCCTGCTCAAAATGACCAAACATTCAACAATTTTGCAGAATTGTTGTAAATAGTAAAGTTGAGGAGGGCATAAGGGTTAAACAAGTACAAATAACGCTGATCTACAATTTCTTGGAAAATATTTGCTTCGGACATTAAATGTGCTAAATCTTATATACTTTAATGAGACGAATCAGAAAACAAATTAGAAAAGTGCTGGTTAGCTCATGTTTTCAATATACAGTCATAGAAAAATGTATTAGACCATCCCTTGTTTTCTTCAATTTCTTGTTCATTTTAATGCCTGGTACAACTAAAGGTACATTTGTTTGGACAAATATAATGAGAACAACAAAAATAGCTCATAAGAGTTTAATTTCAGAGCTGATATCTATCCATTTTCCATGTTTTCTTGATAATAACCAAAATCACTTCAGTTCTTACATCAATAGCTATGGCATTGTACTGACAAAAACAGTGCTTTTAGGAATTCCATGTTTTCTTTTCTGTCTGTTTTAGTCACATGATACACACAGGAGTTAGTACGTGATTGCATAACCATTGTTTTTGATGACTTTTAATGGTCTAATAATTTTTTCCGCAACTGTATATGATGGTGTGCTATTACACATATATGGTGTTTATGTACATTTATACAATTTATAAATGTTCCATTTGAAATAACCTTGAAACTGAATGTATTGCAATCTGCAGACACTGTTTTGAGGTTGATCTGGTAGCTCTGAGACAAACAATCCTTTTGAATAAAACCCATTCTCTCATTAATTCTCAGAATTTCACATTTTGGCCCAAGACTGTATCTTAGAAACTACAACTAAATAGCACTTTTGACTGGATTATTCTTTAGTGACTCAAATTTGGTAGAGTTTTTTGTAGACGCATTTTACTTGTAGACCAGTGTAATCTGTATTTGGAGCCTCGTCACATTTCAGTCCTCTTTTCTCAACATACAGTATACCTACAATTACTGCGCTATGAGGTTTGTTTGGAGTATTATGCATAAGACATTATTTTCTTCATGTTTATTTGAGGTATCTATCATTGTCAATGTAGACGACATACCAAATACATCATTATTAAAACCATTCTGGGCCTTTTGTAAATCACAATAGACTGTCTTTTATTGTTTTCAATATATAGGATGATCTGTTATTACACAGATACGTATTTTATGTGCATTTATACAATGGATTTATAAATGTTCCATTAGAAATAACCTTGAAACTGAATGTATTGTAATGTGCAGACACTGTTTTGAGGTAGATCTGGTAGCTCTGAGACAAACAATCCTTTTGAATAAAACTCATTCTCTTATTATTTCACATTTTGGCCAAAGACTGTATCTTAGAAACTACAACCAACCAGCACTTTTAACTTAATTTGTTTTTATTAGTGACTTCAAAGTTTAACTATTTTTATTCTGGAAGCATTTTACTTGTAGATCAGTGTAATCTGCATTTGGAGCCTCGTCACATTTCAGTCCTCTTTTCTCAACATACAGTATAGTCTACAATTACTGCGCTATGAGGTTTGTTTGGGGTATTATGCGTAAGACATTATTTTCTTTGTGTTTATTTGAGGTATCTGTCATTGTCAACAAAGACATTGTACCAAATACATCATTATTACAACCATTCTGGGCCTTTTGTAAATGACAATAGACTGTCTTTGATTGTTTTCAATATATATGATGGTGTGTTATTACAGTGGTTGGACAAAATAATGGAAACACCTTCACCTCAAGATGATAATACCCCAATCCATACAGCTAGAATTGTTAAAGAATGGCATGAGGAACATTCTAATGAAGTTGAGCATCTCGTATGGCCGGCACAGTCCCCAGACCTCAACATTATTGAGCATTTATGGTCAGTTTTAGAGATTCAAGTAAGACGTTGATTTCCACCGCCATCGTCTCTAAAAGAGTTGGAGGGTATTCTAACTGAAGAATGGCTTAAAATTCCTTTGGAAACAATTCACAAGTTGTATGAATCAATACCTCGGAGAATTGAGGCTGTAATTGCTGCAAAAGGCGGACCTACACCATATTAAATTATATTTTGTTGATTTTTTAAGGTGTTTCCATTATTTTGTCCAACCCCTGTACATATATACAGGGTGGGGAAGCAAAATTTACAATATTTTGAGGCAGGGATTGAAAGACAGTGTATGACCAATTAGTTTATTGAAAGTCATGACAATTTATTTGCCACAAGAAAATTGACATAATAGAAAATGTTTTTATTCTATGTGTCCTCCTTCTTTCTCAATAACTGCCTTCACACGCTTCCTGAAACTTGCGCAAGTGTTCCTCAAATATTCGGGTGACAACTTCTCCCATTCTTCTTTAATAGTATCTTCCAGACTTTGTCGTAATAGTTTTGCTCATAGTCATTCTCTTCTTTCCATTATAAACAGTCTTTATGGACACTCCAACTATTTTTGAAATCTCCTTTGGTGTGACGAGTGCATTCAGCAAATCACACACTCTTTGACGTTTGCTTTCCTGATTACTCATATGGGCAAAAGTTTCTGAAAAGGTATGGATAATAGTGTTAGGTATGATTATGACATCAGTATATGTTTGGTTTCAAAACAATTGAAGTAGTGCCTGCTGAGAAAAAACAACTAAATGTTCATTGTAAATTTTGCTTCCCCACCCTGTATGTTGTTTATGTGCATTTATACAATGGATTTATAACTGTTCCATTAGAAATAACCTTGAAACTGAATGTATTGTAATGTGCAGACACTGTTTTGAGGTAGATCTGTATGTCTGAGACAAATATTCCTTTTGAATAAAACTCATTCTCTTAGTATTTCTCAGAGTTTCCCATTTTGGCCTAAGACTGTATCTTAGAAACTACAACCAACCAGCACTTTTGACTTAATTTGTTTTTAGTTTAAGTTTAACTATTTTTATTCTGGAAGCATTCTACTTTTAGACCAGTGTAATCTGCATTTGGAGCCTCGTCACATTTCAGTCCTCTTTTCTCAACATACAGTATAGTCTACAATTACTGCGCTATGAGATTTGTTTGGGGTTTTATGCATAAGACATTTTTTTCTTCGTGTTTATTTGAGGTATCTGTCATTGTCAACAAAGACAACGTACCAAATACATCGTTATTACAACCATTCTGGGCCTTTTGTAAATCACAATAGACAGTTTCTTATTTACTTTCTTACTTAATTGGATACAAAGTTCAGTCTCTTTACTGATTTATTCTTAAATTAGTTATCATATCAGTTACTTCTAAATAACAAAATAGAAACAATTGTCAACAGAAGCTCATTTTTCATTCCAGTCTTTTTTAAGGGCTTTCACCTATTGGGGCCCTGCATAATCAGCCCCACTTTCTGAATAAAACTCATTCTCTTCTTATTTCCCATTTTGGCCAAAGACTGTATCTTAGAAACTACAACCAACTAGCACTTTTGACTTAACTTGTTTGTATTAGTGACTTCAAAGTTTAACTGCTTTTATTCTAGAAGCATTTTACTCGTAGACCAGTGTAATCTGCATTTGGAGCCTCGTCACATTTCAGTCCTCTTTTCTCAACATACAGTATACCTACAATTACTGCGCTATGAGGTTTGTTTGGGGTATTATGCATAAGACATTATTTTCTTCCTGTTTATTTGAGGTATCCGTCATTGTCAACGTCGACAACATACTAAATGCATCATTATTACAACCATTCTAGGCCTTTTATAAATGACAATAGACTGTCTTTTATTGTTTTCAATATATAGGATGGTGTGTTATTACATATATATGTTGTTTATGTGCATTTATACAATGGATTTATAAATGTTCCATTAGAAATAACCTTGAAACTGAATGTATTGTAATGTGCAGACACTGTTTTGAGGTAGATCTGTAGGTCTGAGACAAATATTCCTTTTGAATAAAACTCATTCTCTTCTTATTTCACGTTTTGGCCAAAGACTGTATCTTAGAAACTACAACCAACTAGCACTTTTGACTTAATTTGTTTTTATTAGTGAATTCAAAGTTTAACTATTTTTATTCTAGAAGCATTTTACTTGTAGACCAGTGTAATCTGCATTTGGAGCCTCGTCACATTTCAGTCCTCTTTTCTCAACATACAGTATACCTACAATTACTGCGCTATGAGGTTTGTTTGGGGTATTATGCATAAGACATTATTTTCTTTGTGTTTATTTGAGGTATCTGTCATTGTCAACAAAGACAACGTACCAAATACATCATTATTACAACCATTCTGGGCCTTTTGTAAATCACAATAGACTGTCTCTTATTGTTTTCAGTGCATATGATGGTGTATTATTACACAGATACATTGTTTATGTGCATTTATACAATGGATTTATAACTGTTCCATTACAAATAACCTTGAAACTGAATGTATTGTAATGTGCAGACACTGTTTTGAGGTAGATCTGTAGCTCTGAGAAAAATATTCCTTTTGATTAAAACTTATTCTCTTATTATTTCTCAGAATTTCACATTTTGGCCAAAGACTGTATCTCAGAAAGTACAACCAAATAGCAATTTTGACTTAATTTGTTTTTATTAGTGACTTGAAAGTTTAACTATTTTTATTCTGGAAGCATTCTACTTTTAGACCAGTGTAATCTGCATTTGGAGCCTCGTCACATTTCACTCCTCTTTTCTTAACATACAGTATAGTCAACAATTACTGTGCTATGAGGTTTGTTTAGGGTTTTATGCATAAGACATTTTTTTCTTAATGTTTATTTGAGCTATCTATCATTGTCAACAAAGACAACGTACCAAATACATCATTATTACAACCATTCTGGGCCTTTTGTAAATCACAATAGACAGTTTCTTATTTACTTTCTTACTTAATTGGATACAAAGTTCAGTCTCTTTACTGATTTGTTCTTAAATTAGTTGTCATATCAGTTACTTCTAAATAACAAAATAGAAACAATTGTCAGCTGAAACCCATTTTTCATTTCAGTCTTTTTTAAGGGCTTTCACCTACTGGGGCCCTGCATAATCAGCCCCACTTTCCCCCCACTGTGGAGTGAACACTTCCACCCTCTGCTGTGTTTTTTAAGCTACGTAACATTATATAGTCCTCCCTTTGCTCATTATTCATGTCCTTTAAGCTTTCTGCTCCAATACATTAACTTCAAACAATAGTAAACAATGGATTAACTCTCATTCTTTTAGCCTCATAAATCATTCTGGGTTATTGTCTTAAGATGTTTGCAAATATTTTCACAGGCACAGTGTAATGGGGTGTGCAAATTGGTTTTGGCAGCAAAGATTACAGTGGCATATTTATACAAGGCCTTTATAATAGACACTGGGTTTACCTGAACATCATCCTCAAGTGATAATGATGCAATTTATTTATCAATTACTGTTCAGGTCATGTTTACGATTAGCTAGTGGCATGCTGGATGCTTTTCAACCCGTGTAATTCTGTGAAATTAAATTCAAGAATATATTACACCGTAATTATTCATTACATAGAAGTCTTCACTGAAGATGTCCTGGAGAGAGAACCTGTCAGAGCGAGTCTGTGCTACAGGTTTGAAGTTAGATTAATATTTTAACAATATTAAGATTTTCCAGGAACGGAACATAAGTTATCATTTTAGATGTATAAATAACAGCAGATTCGTGATTCCCAGTAGGGGTTTGTTTCAGATGCTCTATCTTTCTACCTACTTTAAAATCAATCACAGTGTAAAACTCTCTGTTCTCAGAAGACTGAACTGCTCACATGGATTCTTTTTTTTTTTTTCCCGTGCTAACCTCAAACAGGTCTGTCTGTTAGCAAGAGAAAGGTTTTGTAACTTGAACATGAAGTATGAATTATTAGGAGAATATGTGTCTGTTGAAGTACCTCATCAGAGCTTGACTTTAACTAATGTCTAAAACCTTCTGACAACAGTTTGTACATGAGCTGGTGTAAATAGTTACTCACACACGGAACATTTACCACCATAATGCTACGAGACATAAGAATAGCCAGACGTGCTTTCATTTTAGTCGTTTTTTAGCTCACCGGCCAATGGGTCATTAGTCGTCTTTGTTCATTGTCTTTGTCATTTTAGTTTTTGTCTTCATGGTCGTCTTCATCGTCATTGTCTTCGTTGCCTTCACTGTCATCTTTGCTGTCGTCTTTGTCATTGTCTTTGTCGTTGTCTTCATCGTAATTGTCTTCGTGGTCATCTTCATTGTCATTGTCTTCCTTGTCTTCATTGTCATCTTCGCCGTTGTCTTTGTCATTGTCTTTGTTGTCGTCTATGTCTTCGTGGTCATCTTCATTGTCATTGTCTTCATTGTCTTCACCGTCATCTTCGCCGTCGTCTTTGTCATTGTCTTTGTGGTTGTCTTCATCATCTTTGTCTTCCTTATCTTCACCGTCATCTTCGCCATCGTCTTTGTCGTCGTCTTTGTCTCTGTTGTCTTTGTTTTTTTGGTTGTCTTTATCGTCACTGTCTTCGTTGTCTTCACCGTCGTCTTTGTCGTTGTCTTTGTCGTTGTCTTTGTCGTTGTCTTCATCATCTTTGTCCTCGTGGTCATCTTCATTATCATTGCCTACCTTGTCTTCCCCGCAATCTTCACCGTCGTCTTTGTCATTGTCTTTGTTGTTGTCTTCATCGTCTTTGTCTTCGTGGTTGTCTTCATCATTTTTGTCTTCCTTGTCTTCACCGTCATCTTCGCTGTCGTTTTTGTCATTGTCATTGCCTTTGTTGTCGCCTTTGTCTTTGTCGTTGTCTTTGTCGCTGTCTTTGTCGTCTTTGTCTTCGTGGTCGTCTTCATCGTCATTGTCTTCCTTATCTTCACCGTCATCTTCGCTGTCGTCTTTGTCATTGTCATCGTCTTCGTGGTCATCTTCATCATCTTTGTCTTCATCGTTGTCATCTTTGTCATCATCATCGTCTTTGTTGTCGTCTTCATTGTCTTCATTGTCTGTTGTTGCCTTTGTCGTCGTCTTTGTCATCATCTTTGTCTTGTCGGATTCATTTCAAATTTCATATGTAGCTTCCTTGGAACAATGTCTACAAAATTTGCTCATAGTTTTGAGAAATTTAGATTTTTACTTTTTTTTTTTTTTTTTTTTTTTTTTTTACAGATTTTTTAAATATTAAAAATTTCCCAATCCTTATAATGGGCCAGCTGTGGCCTAGAAGGCTGGAGAGTCGGCTTGTGAGCAAAGGGTCACCAGTTACATTCCCTGGACTGGCACAAAAAAAAAGGTTGTTGGCTGATGTGCCCTTGAGCAAGGCACTCAACCCCCCATTTGCTCCTCAGGTGCTTGATATGGCAAGCCCACTGCTCCTAGTCTGCAGTGTGTGTATGGTGTTTGCATGTTCAAGTGATGAGTTAAAGCAGATGGTTAATTTCGGTGTGTGGTGTATGTCTATATATGGACAAATAAAGAATCGTAATATTTTGATGGCTTTTAACACAAAAATGGTTAGAGATATCAATATAGTTACTGTTGAGCACTGATAGGAAGTCATATATGGACTCTCATTTGGGTCCATGACCTTTGACCTTGAGTGACCTTGAAGGGTCAAACTCAATGTCACCCATGTCTACATGTCAACAATCTTCTTCTCCAAAACTACCTGTCAGATTCATTTGAAAATGTTTTGGTAGCTTCCTTGGGACAATGTCTAAAAAGTTTTTTTCACAGTTTTGAGAAATTTAGATCTTTGCAATTTTTTTTTTTTTAATGAATTTTTGAAATAGCACAAATTTGCCCTTACTTATAATGGGCCATATTTTGATGGTTTATAACAAGGAAATGGTCAGAGATACCAATATAGTTACTACTGAGCACTGATAGGAAGTCATATATGGACTTTCATTTAAGTAGTTGAGTTCTCCTCCAGTGAAAGTACCACCCACTTCTATTGGGAGGTTGATCTTCTGCATCAACACTACAGGACTCTAACATAGCGGCAGAACCTGACAACCTCACAAATTCAACTTATTGATTCTTGACAGAACATGCCAATGAGCTCTAGGGCCATGGGTCCTATTTTATCATATGTAGTTGACCAGTGGACTATTCTCTGCTGTAGTGGGCTGGTGTTAGGACTGGTGAGGGCGACAGGCTCAACAAGGTAGTGGGGAAAACCTGTTCTGTGGTGGGACTGGACCTGGATAGTCTGGATATGGTGGCTCAGAGGAGGGTGAAGGACAAAGTCTGTACAAACATGGACAATCCCTCTCATCCTCTGCACGATGAGCTGTGGCTGATGGGCAGCTCATTCAGCCACTGGATTATCCTGTCCAGGTGCAGGACTGAGCATTTCAGACGCTCCTTTGTTAAACTGCCTTCAGAGTCTACAACAGCAGCAGGACTGGAATTACATCCTGTTCTAAACAGTCTGGCAATGTCATGTCACTCACTTACACACTTTTTGTCAATGCCACCTACTGCACCTTTGTTACTTCTTCTTCTTCTTCTTCTTCTTCTTCTTCTTCTTCTTCTTCTTCTTCTTCTTATTATTATTATTATTATTATTATTATTATTATTATTATTATTTATGCCATTTTTAGTCACTTTAACACATTTTTGTATTTCTATCTTCTCTTTATTTTTTTTATTGTATATGATGCCTCTTTTCTTGTGCTACTGTGCATTTGAATTTCCCCCTTGGGTATCAATAAAGTATATCTTATCTTGTTTTATCTTAGCTTATCTTACCTTTTCTTATCTTACCTTATTTTACCTTATCTTATCTTACTTTACCATACCATATCTTATCCTATCTTACCTTATCTTATCTTATCTTACCTTACCTTATCTTACTTTACCATATCTTATCTTATCTTATCTTATCTTATCTTATCTTATCTTATCTTATCTTATCTTATCTTATCTTATCTTATCTTATCTTATCTTATCTTACCTTACCTTACCTTGTCTTTTCTTACTTTAGATTTTCTTGTCTTATTTTACCTTATCTTATCTTTTCTTACTTTAGGTTATCTCATCTCATCTTATTTTATGTTATCTTATCTTTTCTTACCTTACCTAACCTTACCTTAGCAGTCAGTTTCAAGTAACTGAGTAATGTACAGTATTTCCCTTTGTGCTTCTTTCTGAGCTCTGGGGAAAAAACATTGAAGTATAAAAAATTATTTAAATGCAATTTAAGCAGCTCAGTGAATACAGAGTAGGAATTACTTGTCACGTCAGACCCCCGCTCCTACACAAACACTTTTTCATGTTCCTTCGACATGCTGTTGGAGTTTTTGCCAGATGAAGTCTGTGCAGAGTTTGAAAGTATTTTCACATCCACCTGCTGATGGGGTAAGAAAACATCTGTTTAAGCTGTGTAATGTAGTATGCAACTTCACTACACTGTGAAACTTGAAGCTTTCATTGGAAATATGTCAAAAATTCTCTTTTAGGATAGCAGATAAACATCTGAAATGAACAATTTGTGCATTTTTGAGTTAAATTTGAGTTTTTTTAATGAGACAAGATGAAAAGATGTCTTTTTGGTGGAAAAAACATGTCATACTTTTTTCATTCAGAAAGGAGTATTTTCATGTCTTATGTCTGGATGGGAACTTTTAAATGGTTTATTTAACTGGAGATAGCAAAATCAAAACATAAAATACATGCAAAATTAAGTCGTACAGCTTTTATAGGTTTAAAGTTTTTATACAAATGGGCACCAACTAACTATGGAAATCTCTTAAATGACTGTGTGGTATGTGATCCGCATTTTAATGCTTTTGATGTATTCAGCCAGTTGATCTACTTTTGCTTCAAGTCAGCAAATAGTTGAGATCCTTCCAATGGATAATTACTGCAGCGATTAATAAGTTTCAGTCGCAACAAGTTGTTTTACTGCAACTGATGCAATGGGTAGCTTCTCATTTCTTAAACAAACATCAATTAGATAGAAAGCATAAATATAGGACTGTGTTTCAGTGGATAAAGGTCATGTGGTCTGATGAGTCCAGATCCAGGTTATTATCGTTAACGAAAACTAACAAAATGATGAAAACTAGAATTGTAAAAACATTTTCGTTAACTGAAATAAATAAAAACTATAACTGAAAGAAAAAAATGATAACTAACTGAAACTGTATTGTGTGTTTACAAAACTAACTAAAACGTATAAAAATTCTGGATAAAATTCCTTTCGTTTTTGTCTTTGTCAATGTCAGATTGATATGAAATCGATTTATTTCCCTCAAGCAATTTTATCTGCTGGCACTGTATGATATTTAAAGGTCCGTCACTTGTGTTCACTTGTGGTTTCCAGTCGTCTTCTGGTCCCCATTCTACCTGGAAACATGGAGACTAAAGTTGGGAGAAAGCAACAGAGTCCTGTTTGGGATTTATTTGAATATGACAGAGAAGAAGAAAAAAGATGTAAAAAAACTAAAACTAAACTAAAACTAAGCATTTAGAAAAAAATGAAAACTAATAAAAACAAGCAAACCTGCTCTAAAAATGAATTAAAACTAACTGAATTAGAGAAAAAAAGTCTAAACTAAATAAAACTAAACTATAATGAAAAATCCAAAACTATTAGAACCTTGGTCCAGATTAACTCTTTTCCAGAGATTACCCATCATGCCTAGTACCTACAGTACAAGCCTGTGGGGGCAGTGTTATGATCTGGGGTGTTTTCAAGTCTATGGTTCAGTAATGTAATGTATCCATAAAATGTGTTCAGTTGAACCTGAATAAACTAAATGTCCAGGTTTTTTCACACTCAACTTATGACAGAGTGGTTCACAAGCATGAGACATCATCCCAGACTAGAGTCCAGGCTAGAACTCCATTTAGAATGTTTGGGATGATTCTGTATTTGTCATTAAAACATTTCCATCATAGATGTAAAAACAGAATGACAATGCTTTGGTCTCTAAAAGAAAACACATGGATAAAACACAGACAGAATAAAATAGTCAGTCTAAAAATATATAAAAATCCATAAATAAATAATGCACACAATAAAATCTGTGATAAAAGTATAAAACACTGACAAAAAACTGACAGCAGTTGGTTAAAAAACAAGATACATAGAGATGGAGAGGACTTCAGTGGTCCAACTCCCCCATCATTGATGCAAGACGCTGGTGAAAAATTACTGTGAGTCTGGATGGAAGTAAATGCTGTGATTCTGTGTATGGTTATCAAAATTATACCACAATGAATAACAATCAATGTAAAGTGGCGCAACACAATATTATTTGGACCACCTTTAGTTACACTGCAAAAATCAAAATCTTACCAAGTGTATTTTTCTCATTTCTAGTTAAAATATTTCATCACACTAAAAATAAGACGTGATCACCTAAAGCAGTGTTTTTCAACCTTGGAGTCGTGACCCCTCGTAGGGTCGCATGGAATTCAAATGGGGTAACCTGAAATTTCTAGTAAATTATGAAAAAAAAATAAAAATGTACTAATAAAAAATATATGGTTAATTGAAAGAGACAATCTGCGGCTGCAGACTCCGGGGGCTGTGGCTCCTTTCTGGTGGGTGGGGGTCCCAGTTGGCCCTCTCCCACTGGTTGGGATGCGGCGCTGTGTCGCTGGTGCCTGGTTGCTGGGGTCGGCGGCTGCCTCCTGATGGCTCCCTGAGACAGCGCCTCCTCTTTTACTTTTACGTTTTTGTTCTGGTCTACCCATGCTCAGTCAGTCTTTTTAAGTATGTGTGAGCTTGGGGGTTTGCATATGTGTGTGTGTGTGTATGTGTGTGTATGTGTGTGTGTGTGTGTGTGTGTGTGTGTGTGCGGGTGAGTGTGTGTGTGCGGGTGAGTGTGTGGGTGGGGGGGGCGGTACTGATTTTTAAACTGATATGTAAAGCACTTTATGTTACAGTCTTAATGTATTAAAAGTGCTATATAAATAAAGATTATTATTATTATTAGTATTATTATTATTATTATTATTATTATTATTATTATTATCCCAATCCATAAAGGACATGACAAACTGTGAAGCTGAAACTGAAACACTGTGGTACTGTTTATCGTTCAAATGTTCATTGTGGTCAGTTTCAGATGCTGCAGCTCTTTCATAATTCATAGTTTGAGTTCTTGTTTGTTCAGTATTAATTGTAAATCCAAGCTGGACTGACTGTACATATTCTGACCAAGGAAAATAAAATTCTCACTTTGTGCAGTAATCTACACCTGGCTTTTCTGCCTCCGTCCATAATAATATACATTATATAGACTAAATGTCATCTAAAATGAACATTTATTTGCAACATAGTATAGCAAACTATTACATGATCAAAACAAATTCATTTTTAGCCAAAAAAAAAAAAAGGTCTCCGTTTTGAATGTCTGGGGTCGAAATGTGTGATGTTAAAATGAGGTCACGAGCCAAAAAAGGTTGGAAACCACTGACCTAAAGAGTAACTTTTCAGTGAGATATAAAACTTCTTTTTAGACAGTAGATCTTGAAAATCTTATTTCAAGAAATCTGACCAAGATAATTTTCACTTTTTCCGTTGGCAGATTGTTTGCTTGATTCAAGATTTATTTTGCCTAATTCAAGCAAAATAAATCTGCCAGTGGGACAAGTGAAAATAATCTTGGTAAGAGTTCTTGAAATAAGATTTTCAAGATCTACTGTCTAAAAAGAAGTTCTTATATCTCACTGAAAAGTTACTCTTTAGGTGATTATGTCTTATTTTAACCCTTTCATGCATGAATTATGAGAACCTTAGTCAATATTTTGTTCTTGAGTGTTTTTACTCCTCTTTAGGCATTAAAAAAACAATGCAACTGTTTATTTTTTATTTATTTATTTTTTTTATGAACCTATTTTTCGTGGAGTTACAAAAATGACCACTGAACTGGACACCATGCATTTAATTTTTGAAGCAAAGAAACATGTATTTAAACTCATCATCAGAAAGTGATAAACTGTGTGAAAACTATTAAATAAAAACATTTTTAATGCTGCTAATCTGATGTTTTCTCACATATTATCATACTCTTAATTCGAGTTATTACTCATTTCATGAAGATAACATCCTCCTGAGACCCAGGAAATGGACAGTTTTAGCTTTTTTACATTAAAAAATTGTCTAGATTGGAAATTGCATAATGCAACAGTTTTTTCAGATACATTTTTAAAATCATTTTTAATTTTTTATTGATTTTTTTAATGGAATGTCCTTTGAAATGGACAGCATTTAAGTTAAACTGTCAAACTTTTGTTCTCTATAGAGGACAAAATGCTGGGTTTCAGGAGGACATGCCAAAAAAAAAAAAAAAAAAAAATGTTTCAGAAAACTGTTAATTACAGTCTAATAACAATTAACAATTGATTTACACTAAAACATGTTACTGCAGATCAGGTTTATCAAGAGCAGCAAAGTTACATAATTGTGTGAATTGCAGTGTTTGGGAGGATGCATAAGCGTCCACTGTGTCGGCTGATATGGAACTAAAATAACAAAACCCATGAATATACAGGGTGACACAAAAAAACGGGAACTTTTTAACAATACAATAAAACCAAGAGTGATGGAAGAAAAATATTTTATTCATAGTAATTGAAACCTTAAAACATGCCATTTAAGAAACAATGATGGAATTTTCATTTTTTTAAAATTACAGGGTGACCCAAAAAAACGGGAATTTTTGAAGTGCGTATTGGCAGACATGAGCAAGTGGCAGCACTGCGAGACAGTGACCTTGAGCAAGTAAACACCCCCCCATTTTAGTAACTATGGGCGGCTGTGTGAGAATTGTTCAGTAACTGTGTGATTTTCAAGATTTGGTAACGTTCCTTGGCCCCCTATATTGCCAGATTTGTCCGTTTGTGATTTTTTCTTGTGGGGCTATCTCAAGAGTAAAGTGTACACGACTCGACCAAGAACTCTGGATGAGTTAAAACAGAGAATTCAGGATGAAATTCACAGCATCCCAGCTGAGATGTTGCAGCGGTCAATGAGGAATCTCAACAGCAGATTTCAAGAATGCATTCGTACAGGAGGACGCCATCTACAGGAAGTAATTTTTAAGAAATGAAAATTCCATCATTGTTTCTTAAATGGCATGTTTTAAGGTTCAATTACTATGAATAAAATATTTTTCTTCCATCACTCTTGGTTTTATTGGATTGGTAAAAAGTTCCCGTTTTTTTGTGTCACCCTGTACAAGAGAACAGCTGGAGAATAACTGTCCACTGTAGTGACCACTATGCATGAAAGGGTTAAGTGTGATGAGATATTTTGACTAGAAATGAGAAAAACACACTTGGTAAGATTTAGATTTTTTCCAGTGGAACGTCTTAATCCAGGCAGTATATTTTCCAAAAGTAGCATGAATTTAGTCGACATTGTTGCTGTACACTGTTTCCTCATGAATCCTCTGAACTTTGCTCTTTTTCTCGACGTCCTGTTTTGCTAGAGATGGGTCGGGGGTCCCAGAGGTCACGGGACATCTGGGACCAGGACACACATGTAGTTTTCCAGTGATCAATGAAGACAACAGTGGTAATGGCCTTAACAGCAAAGCAAGAAGGACGATCAGTGACCATCGATCGAGGCAGTCGTGGAGGTAGTGTACATCGGGTTAAGGTAATGTTTCACTGATTTCCTTCACCTGTTCGGTCACTGCACATTGAACACTTGGTCAGTTGGAGCTCTCTCATTCCTCGGCGCCACTTTCCTTTCATGCTCTCCTTCATTCAGTCAATTTCTATCTAAATACAGCGTCTCTTTTCTCTCTTTTTTTCCCATGTTCAATCAGCATTGGTCAAGCATGTTCAGCAGTTTGATGTTTCTGCTTGTAAACCTTCATTAGATTTTCCACTATGAGCATAATTTGCTGCAGCAATGAAACTATATAAACACGGCAGCCAAAATCTATTAGTATGCTGCCTACTTAGCCCATGTTATTTTAGGCTTACTTTGTACATTTGCTCAACAAGAACTTCAATTACATCAAGCGTTCAGAGAGATGCCGGCTGTCGGTTTGTAGCAACACAAGTGGAATTTCATCATTGAAAGTTCTTGGATGTTTGTGCTTAGGCGAATGCTAAAAGCTGTGCTCCCAGTAGACTTTACAGGGCAGTGCCATATTCTCCAGTAGAACATTCATTCAAGCAGCCTGTGGGTACTCAACATACACATAAACACAGCCGCTATATTTACGCTTTAAAAGCTCTGTTTTTTTCCCGGATTGAGGGCGCTTCGGAATAGTTAAACACCAGGCATCACAGTATCACAGTGTAAAGTGAAAACCCTTCAGTGCTCAGTATTTTTAACATTCTGGACTATGACTGTCTCTCAAAGATTTTTTTTTTTTTTGGTGTCAAATATCATCATTTTACAAAATATTCGGAAAGTGGGGCAGTAATGATGACTGACATAGTTTGGCACTGAGGACAGATAACTTCACACGATCCATCCGCAAAGTATGAAATGTAAGAATGGCCGGTTTTCTACTTGTGCTAGCTATTCGAAAAACTCAAGGATTTATTGAAGTAGACTCAGTAAGACTAATTTGATATAGCTCTCAGCATCAAATAATTTATTTTACACTGCTCTTGCCTATTGATGTCATGTTGGCTTTGTTGAAGCAGGCTGCCTATTGAGCTCAAGCATTTCAAGAATGTGAGGGAATATAGAAGGTCTCTGTGGCTCGGCCGACGCTGGAGACACACCTCAGAGCATCTGTCAGTTCAGACTCAATGTGCTTCACAGGTGCCAGCTCCACTCTGCCTCTCATAAGCCTTTGTGCATTGATCAAAGCCAGACGCCTGCCTCAGAATCCAAATGCGCTGCTGCACATTTCTGCAGAGTCAAACTGACCAGTCTCTCAACCTACTGAAGGTTCAATATTGTCAGAGGAGTGAGTTGGCACTAAAAGCCCAGCACTGAGTGACCATGACTTAGTACAGTAGAACATACAGTAGAGGTGGAATCACAGTGTAAAAGGAGGCTAGTATTACCTGTGGACGCCGGGTAATATTTAACCCTTTCATGGGTAGGGGTCACTACAGTGGACAGCTATTTTACAGCTGTTCTCTTGTATATTCATGGGATTTGTTGTTTTTAGTTCCATATCAGCCAACACAGCGGATACTTATGCATCATCCCATACGCTCCAATTCACACCATTACTGTAACTTTACTGTTCTTGATAAACCTGATCTGCAGTAACATGTTTGAATGTAAATCAGTCGCTTGTTATTATTATTACCTCCGCCAAGGAGGTTATGTTTTTGCCAGGGTTTGTTTGTTTGTCTGTTTGTCTGTCCGTTAGTGTGCAACATAACTCCAAAAGTTATGGACAGATTTTGATGAAATTTTCAGGGTTTGTTGGAAATGGGATAAGGAAGAAATGATTAAATTTTGGTAGTGATCGGGGGTGGGGGGGCCCACGGGGGGGGCGCAGACCAGAAAATTTCATCAAAATCTGTCCATAACTTTTTGACTTATGTTGCACACTAACGGACAGACAAACAGACAGACAAACAAACCCTGGCAAAAACATAACCTCCTTGGTTTGGGGGGGCCCACGGGGGGGGGCCACTGAGCAGCCTTGGCGGAGGTCTGCGCTCTCCGAGTGCTTCTAGTTAAATAGTGTTTTTTTTGTTTTTTGTTTTTTTTTAACTAAACAGTTTTTTTTTTTTTGCATATTATCTCCATGAAGTGAGTAATGAGTAGTATTAGAGTGTGTTAAAATGTGAGAAAACAGATTAGAAGCAATATATATATATATATATATATATATATATATATATATATATATATATATTTTTTTTTTTTTTTTTTTTTTTTTATTATTTCATAGTTTTCAAGTGATGTATCAGTAAACACGTGGTTTTTTTGCTTCAAAAATCAAATGCATGGACATTTTTGGAACTCCATGAAAAATAGATTCATAACAAAATTTTCAATCGCATTGTTTTTTTCATGCCTAAAGAGGAATAAAAACATTCAAGAAAATAAATCTTGATTAAGGTTCTCACACTTCATGCATGAAAGGGTTAATAATTGCTGAGGTCATTTCAGATCTTAGTCCTGTGCATGTCTGTGTAATTACCCACCATATTTCAGCCAACACAGATCTCCAGTGATAATATTAGTCCAATTCAGATCAACATCTGTGTGATTTAGTAACTGCTTTTTGTTTCCTTCATACGTCTATTTAACTTATTTCCTGTTAGAGCTGCAACTACTGAGTACTTTTGGAATCACTTCACCTACTGGTTTATTGATTTATTTTCCTCAGTTTCATTTGATTAAATCAGTGTTTTTCAACCTTAGGGTTGGGACCCCACATGGAGTCACCTGGAATTCAAATGGGGTCACCTGAAATTTCTAGTAATTGATAAAAAATAAAAATAAAAACTTACTAATAAAAATATATAGCGAGTTGAGGGAGACAATCACAATCCATAAAAGACATGACAAACTCTGAAGCTGAAACTGGAACACTGTGGTTCTTTTTATCTTTCAAATGTTCATTGTGGTCGGTTTCAGATGCTGCAGCTCTTTCAAAATTCATAGTTTGAGTTCTTGTTTGTTCAGTATTAATTGTCAGCCTTGTAAATCCAAGCTGGACTGACTCTACATATTCTGACCAAGGAAAATAAAATTCTCACTTTGTGCAGTAATCTACACCTGGCTTTTCTACCTCTGTCCATAACAATATACATTATATAGACTAAATGTCGTCTAAAATTATCGTTTATTTGTAACATAGTATAGCAAACTATTACATGATCAAAAACAAATTAATTTTAGCAAAAAAAAAAAAAAAAAAAGCTCCATTTTGAATGCCTGGGGTCACCAGAAATTTGTGATGTTAAAATAGGTTTACGAGCCAAAAAAGGCTGGGAACCACTGGATTAAATGTTTATTTGAATAGACTAGATAAATAGTAACAAGTGGTGCCAGGGACAACAAACCCCGCCCCTTGCATGTATTGTAACTTATTTTGGCATCAGTCCAGCTGATGTCATCATGTTTATGCGTGTGCAGCATATCAACTGTCTCTATATATGTGGCAAGTTTGAAGTAAATCGAAACAAAATTAATGTTTTTTCAGACATGCAAAATTTTGCCCATTATAAATAAATGTGGAAAAATAAAAGATTTTAAAAATTCATAAAAAATTTGAACTTTGACCTACTTTTCCCAAAATATAATCAGATTTATTCTGGGTCACTGGCAATCTATAAACCCAGTTTGGTATGAATTTAACCAATAGTTTTGCTGCTAGAGTGTTAACAAACAAAGAAACAAACTAAACCAAAAACAATACCCCTTGCCTCCCCTTTGTGGGGTGGGGTAAAAACAGGAAAAAGACATGTATGAAAATGACAAACCACTAGTCCTTCATTCCAGACCCAGCTGAAACAACAATTACAAAAAATATAAAAGTAACGGATATATCGGGTATAGTAATCTATCTATCTATCTATCTATCTATCTATCTATCTATCTATCTATCTATCTATCTATCTATCTATCTATCTATCTATCTATCTATCTATCTATCTATCTATCTATCTATCTATCTATCTATCTATCTATCTATCTATCCGTTTGTCTGTCCGTCCATCAATCCATCTGGTGATGATAAAGCAAAGTTTTTAAAGTGTTTTATGTGGAAATTCAGGAGGCTCAGATTACAATAACAAAATATAGTGACATGGAATGATTGACGCCACAGTCAACAACCAACCACACATCAGAACTGAGGAATAACATCAGTAAATTCCAGTAAAAACCAGACTTGGCTCATTCTGTGTGTATGCACCGCATGTAAAACTGACATGGGAGGTTAATGCCCAACCTATGGTACTCTGGTATACTAGTCCCATGCAAATAGAACTCATGATAAGATACTATGGTAAGATTATAAGATAATAGTGGTATCATTATACAGCATTTCTAAAGTACTTGATTTGTTGCAAGATAATCAACTGTCAAGTCTGTAAACAAAGAAGAAAAAAAGACCTCTAAAATTAGGTGCAGTATTTATTCACTGTATTATTAATTCTGGTGTCACTTTCACAGAATATGACAACAGAGATTAAACAATATATAGTTGAAAATTATTTATTTTTATTAGATAGCAAAGGCATTTGAGGCTTTTTAATATTACGGTTATTGAAACCCAACCTGTGTAAGGTGAAGATCTAAAAACGTTGGCAAATGTCTCCAAACTTTTAAGTTCAATAAAACAGCAGAAGCACAAAAAATGAAAAGCAGGGAGTAAACTCTCACTGCAGCAAAGAAAAAAAGAAGTAACCATAACATCAAATCCAGTCTACATTCAGGTCAACTACACATGCTGAGTGATGATAGAACTGTCGATAGGACTCTGTAATGTATAGACACAAAGCGATGGCCCCCTGTAAGGGCTCATACTGCTGATGCTGCTGCACTCACATTTATAACAGTGGGGTAATACAGCAAAGTAGTTGTACTTTGTTACTGTACTTAAGGATATTTTTATGTACTTGTACTTTACTTAAGTAAAAATAATAATGCATACTTTTGGTTTTACATTGTTACATTTTGTGGCAAATGTCTGAACTTTCTATTCCACTACATTTCTACAATTTATGCAGTTACTCATTACATTTTATGAACACAATTTACTGAAAATCTTACATGAAAAAATAGCTCTCCTACCGATTGCGTTGTTGTGTTGTTTGCCATTGCATCAGGTGGTTCTATTAGCGCCAATGATGGCAGAGCATGTGTTTGGCTGAATCTTAGTTTCGATTTGTGTGGAAAGTACAGATGTTAAAACTGCGTATGATGTTCATCACCAATTTTTCATCAAATCTGTCGAACCTGAGTGACAGTCTAAGTATCATGACTCCGTTAGCCTTTCTGTGATTAAGTATAATATGCCAGCCTTTGAATTAACCTTTACTTATTTATGATGTGAATGTTGTATTAGCAGTCATTTTGATAGTCTTGTGACAGCCTAAGTATCATGACTCCGTTAGCCTTTCTGTGATTACACACCTGAATCACTTCCCTCACGGTGAATAACTTCGAAGTGTACTCCACCACAAACAATCTATTGTTTACATAACAAAACAAAACCGTCACTTGGGTTCTTTTCGGGATTCCCCACAGCTGCAGTATGGCCGCTGCGGCGACAAAAACAAAAACGGCTTCAATTGCTTCTTGCTATTGCGGTTGCGTCAAATCCTGAAAAAACCCAAGTGACGGTTTGGTTTAGGTTTCGTTTTGCTATGTAAACAAATAGATTGTTTGTGTTTGAGTACACTTTGAAGTTCTTCACAGTGAGGGAAGTGATTCAGGTGCGTAATCACGGAAAGCCTAACGGATTTGTGATACTTTTCTTATCACTCGGGTTTTACAGATTTGATGAAAAATTGTCAACGAACGTCACACGCAGCTTAAAACTAATACTGTGAAGTAAATCGTGTTGAAAGGACAAGTAAAACCAAACTTATGAGACACAGTAAAAACATAACTTTTCAGCAATACTGTCATTACGTTCGGTGCAGGAAGAGACGGTAAAAACAAGCTTCTAAGGGAATATGTCTTCATCAAAATGCCACAGCACAGACATTGAGAACACCCACTGTGTGAGTACTTTGAGTAAATTTGAGAGTAAATACTAAGTATTTTTATTTAAATAAGATTGTTGATGTAGTACTTCTACTTTTACTTGAATATATATTTTGCAGGATATTTGTACTTTTATATAAGTATGAAGCTTCAGTACATCCTCCATTTATTCCAGTGTTGTTCAGAAATATGGCTACAAATGAAAAGCAATCAAATCAATGAATATACAGGGTGGGGAAGCAAAATTTGCAATGAACATTTAGTTGTTTTTTCTCAGCAGGCACTATGTCAGTTATTTTGAAACCAAACATATATTGATGTCATAATCATACCTAACACTATTATCCATACCTTTTCAGAAACTTTTGCCCATATGAGTAATCAGGAAAGCAAACGTCAAAGAGTGTGTGATTTGCTGAATGCACTCGTCACACCAAAGGAGATTTCAAAAATAGTTGGAGTGTCCATAAAGACTGTTTATAATGGAAAGAAGAGAATGACTATGAGCAAAACTATTACGAGAAAGTCTGGAAGATACTATTAAAGAAGAATGGGAGAAGTTGTCACCTGAATATTTGAGGAACACTTGCGCAAGTTTCAGGAAGCGTGTGAAGGCAGTTATTGAGAAAGAAGGAGGACACATAGAATAAAAACATTTTCTATTATGTCAATTTTCTTGTGGCAAATAAATTCTCATGACTTTCAATAAACTAATTGGTCATACACTGTCTTTCAATCCCTGCCTCAAAATATTGTAAATTTTGCTTCCCCACCCTGTACACTCCTGATCAAAATTTTAAGACCAGTTGAAAAATTGCAAGAATTTACATTTTGCACTGTTGAGGATTAAGAAGGTTCTAAGTAGAGTTTCAAAATGCAAAAAAGAAGAAATGGGAGTGAGACAAAAAAAAAAAAAAAAAAATAGACGCACTTGGAGAGCGCAGACCTCCGCCAAGGAAGATCAGTGCCCCCGGATTTGGATGAAAATTTCAGGTAATGTTGATACTGGCACAAGGAACAAATGATTAAATTTTGGTGGTGATCAGGGGTGGGGGGGCCATTGATCTGGCTCGGCGGAGGTCTGCTCTGTCTTTTCTAGAAAAGCACTCGTAGAGCGCAGACCTCCACCAAGGCCGATCAGTGCCCTCCCCCCACCCCGATCACCACCAAAATTTAATAATTTATTCCTTGTGCCAGTATCAACATTTCCTGAAATTTTCATCCAAATCCGTCCATAACTTTTTGAGTTATCTTGCACACAGACAGACAGACAAACAGACAAACCAACGCCGACAAAAAACATAACCTCCTTGGCGGAGGTAAAAACAACAACAATTAAACTGAAATAAGCAGAACAGCCTTTAAAAGCCAAAATCTGTGCAAAAATGTGGATTGGTTTTTTGTCAGGTATTCACACTGTCATGACCTCCTGATGGCAAAGGCTAAAAAGCTTTCTCTCTCTTTGAATGTGGTTGGATTGTTGAGCTGCATAAATAAGGCCTCTCACGACACGCTATCGCTACTGAGGTTGGACACAGTTGGACAGTCCCATTCCTATTTCCTCTTTTTGCATTTTGAAACTCTACTAGAACCTTTGAAGATCCAACGGTGCAAAATGTAAATTCATGCAATTTTTCAACTGGGCTTAAATTTTTCATCAGATGTGTCGTCAGATACATTATTATAATTAGATATATTTCTCACCGAAAAACCAACCACAGCAATATTTATTTTGTTGGAATTTTTTGGTAAGAGTTACTGCCCAACACTGTATCACCTCTTGTTGGTTGTCTGCCCCTAAAAGTTTTTTTTTTTTTTTGATGAATCGTGTGTGTCGACGGTCCGACTTCAAAAACAAACAGGACTAAGACAAATGTATGAGCTCCAGAAAACTTCAACTTGGAGAAAGTATCTTCACCACACTCATTTTTCTTTTCTCTACCCCGGGCTGGTGTTTTCCAGTGACTCATTGTGTGTCTGTGTGAGGAGGCATCTGTGTGTGCTATTTAAGGCGGTATGGCCGCGGCGCGTGGCCTGCTGTGTCGGTCTGACTCTGATCTCCGGTGGGTGAGGTAGCTCCGGCTGTTTGGTTGTGACCTACCCATAAACTACCAGGATGCAGCGGAGGCAGATGCACAATGAACACTCTTTTAAAATCAGCACCTAATGCATTCTGGGATAGAAACACCTGCTGCTGAGCGCTTTCATCTCATGCCCTGAATGATCTCGTGTTATTGTCGGTTTCGGTTGGTCTGTCAAAAACGTCTTGTGAATAGCAGCTCCGTTGTGAAGTTGCACGCCAAATGTTCCCCCGAAGGCCCTTTAAGAGCATTTAGACTTTAAATTAAGAACAAAACAAAGGTCTGGCAGCAGTAAATGTTTGACCTAAGAGACAACCTCTCTACTCTTTTAGACTGACTGTGCTCAGGTCTGCCTTAACCTGACTTTCTTTGTCCCCAGTAGCTCCCAACCCATCTCAACCTATTGATTTGTGTTCTGTTCCTGCTGCTTTGTTTATCTGACCCAGGACTGGCTTGAATCTATCTGGAAGACTTCACTCAGAAAACACTTGCTCTCTGCTCTCCTTTCAAAACAGACTTGGCAGATTTGGGTTTCAAGCCAACACTAAATTGCCAATTTGCCACATAAAATACACCAGGAGGAATAGAATAAACCTGACACTGTGGTAAAGTGGGAAAAAGCTGCTCAGCCTCCCTATGTTTATCATCAATATTTTATTTCAATCAATTTCAGATTGTTTTTGTATAGTAAAATATGTGTTTTATTGCCAGTGACTGCTTACATAGTTTTTACGGAGGTGCAGAGAGAAGCTAAACTGTCATCATGGCAGCTATTACATTCTTAAATCTGACCTTTTTCTTTTACTTCCTCTTTAAAGGTCATTATCAGGTTTGGACAGAACATGCTTCTAACTTTGTAAAGTGGATATCAGACTGTCAAATCCAGCATTTTCCTACGCACCTTGTGTCATGGCAGCTCTGAGCAAAATGTCCTTGAAACATATGCTCTATCTTTAATTAAAGGAAATCTCAAGAAAGGCCTGAAGTAGCCCAAAGCATACAACTTCAGCCTGAGGCAACAGTTCTCATTTCCATAGAGGTGATCGTCACAAGTAATAAGGTCAGGGAATATCATTTGTACTTTTTGGTAGTCATGGAAGTCAATCATCCTACTTTCTCTTCAATACAGTGAGTCTTGTCTTATTTGTGTAGGTTTACACAACTAAAGTACTTGGTTAAGTTCAGGAAATTCAGGTTTTGGGTTGTGTGGATGTTAGATGTAAATATCATATTATATCAGTGGCGGCTGCTCGTCTTTCAGACAGGGGAAGCTCATTGTTGGCTTACATTAAAAAAAAAAAAAAAAAAAAAAAAAAAAAAAAATTAAGAAAATGCTCAGTGACCTTATCATACCAAGTAGGCGTCTTTCCCAGGGACTGGACCAGTGTCCTCTGAATGGCCAGCAGAGCTGGGCTGCTTAGATTGCCTTGGCCCAGTGTGTTGTGGGTGTAAGACTTCAGCCTTTTTAAACAACAGATGCTCCTTTCACTCCGACCTAGCCGACAGTTTGATTGATTTAACTATCTACAAAACGATATTAAACTCAAACAAGAAATGATTAAATTATGTAACTGAAACAAGAAAACGCTGAAATTATGTTAAATTGAAACAAAGAAGTCCAATGAGTGTGTTTTATTTACAGTGCAAGAAATGAACGAGTAATTTCATAGTAGTTTCTCTCTTGATTTCACAGCAGAATGCGCGATGTTATTAAACTGAACTGTGTCAGTGAAGGAGTAGATCTGAAAACAGCTGTCAATCAAACGGGATTCAGCCTTTCGACCAATCCTCCAATCAGCACGTGGGATTCTGGCATCCAGCCCGGCTGAGCTCCGCCCACAGCTCCATTCACCCCCCAGAGACGCCCGGCATCTGGGGGCGGGACAATATCGTGGCATTTATCCAATTACCGTCCAGTTTTGACGCAATGAAAAAAACTGTTCCACTCAGTCCCATTGAAGCCCATAGACGCCCGCAGTCTACGGACAAATGCACTGAGCAGAGATCGCATGAGAAAACAGCGCAACGGGAATGTATGAGAAGTGAACAACATCGCGTCTGTTGGTTTGTGATAAAGCTGATTCTGAACGAACTCATCTGTGAGATGAACGTGTTCTAACACATTTGTAGTCAATAAAATGTCAACACAACTGAACATATTTAACCATTTAATTTTCGCAATTTTAGGGGAAGCCGGGCTTCCCTTGCAGTCTATGAGAAATCGCCACTGTATTATATTATAATATTATACAACACTTGGGTGCACTGGTGTAGTCCAGGGTATTTTCCAGTATACCTACTTATTTTTCAGTCAGCATTGCGTATACCCACTTCTAAATCCCCCTGATGTGCACCATTCAGTAGTATCTGAGGCAAATTGCCAAATTTTTTCTCCTAGAATGGTGAAGCCATGACCCGCCCTACTCTGCCTCTAATTGGCTAGTACTCGCTGCCTTCACTGATTAGATTGGTTAACTTTAGACATGAGGACTAATGAGGCAGAGTAGGGCCGGTCATGCTGAGGAAAATATTGCTAACTAGCGCTGGCCACCTCCTGGAACCTGATTGGACACCTCAGGTGCCAGTGCCACCCCAGATATTTGACAGGTCACTGCACGTCTCGTTGAAAGATGTGCGATTATTGGAAATGCGACCGAGAAAGACAGAATAAATGTCTTTCAAGTGAGTGGCATGTATCAAGAGAACCTACTGTAACACTTGGACGTTTAGGTGTTACCCAAAAATTAGGAGGTCATGGATGAAAAAGCAAGATGCAAAGAGGGAATAACTCCACAGGAAGACAACTTCAACCACACAGCACAACACACTTCAGTTTATCTCTACACCGTATCCCTCCGCCTATCCATTACAATAGTCCCAATAACAGAAACCATATAGACCCAGTTAAATTCTACAAATAAAACTAACAAAGCAAAAATAAATAATCTTACACTACTTTCACTGAATACATAATTCTGGGGTAAGTTTTAAGGTGGTTTCAGAATGAGTCATTTTACATTCATGTAGCTGCTTGTGTGACCATTAATACCTATAAACTGCGCTTGATTAATTTTATAATAGAGAGCAAATATTACTGATGGACTTTTGGGTAAACTAAATGGAGTAGTCTTATGTCACTGTTTCTGAAACAGGGCGTTTTTCTGGACTACTTAAAAAAAAGGAAAAATTTAGAGTATACCCACTTCTCCAGGGACCACTACACCACTGCTTGGGTGTAAATTGCATGTTTGGCTGCAGATGCTTGGGTACAAATATAATACTTAGGGCAATGTTTTTCACCCCTGGGGTTGGGACCCCACATGGGGTCACCTGGAATTCAAATGGGGTTGCCTGAAATTTCTAGTAATTGATAAAAATAAAAAAAATAAAAAACAAACAAACTTGCAAATAAAAAATATATGGTGAGTTGACAGAGGCAATCCCAATCCATAAAAGACATGACAAACTCTGAAGCTGAAACTGAAGCACTGTGGTACTGCTTATCTTTCAAATGTTCATTGTGGTCGGTTTCAGATGCTGCAGCTCTTTCATAATTCATAGTTTGAGTTCTTGTTTGTTCAGTATTAATAGTCAGCCTTGTAAATCCAAGCTGGACTGACTGGAAAATAAAATTCTCACTTTGTGCAGTAATCTACACCTGGCTTTTCTGCCCCCGTCAATAATAATATACATTATATAGCCTAAATGTGTCTAAAATTAACATTTATTTGCAACATAGTATAGCAAACTATTAAATGATCAAAAACAAACTAATTTTAGCAAAAAAAAAAAAAGTCTTTGATTTGAATGTCTAGGCTCACCAGAAATTAGTGATGTTAAAATGGGGTCACAAGCCAAAAAAGGCTGGGAACCACTGACATAGGGGTTCCAATTCCTGTTAATTTGATCTATTATCATGGTAAAATTGTTTGTGTTTTCAATATTTATCATCATAAATGTCAAAGCAATATTTTCTTTCATGTTTAAAGCCCTTTTTTTATTATAGAAAGAGAGTGATGAAGAGACCAGATGGATACTTGTGGTTTGAAGTGATTATTTATGATCATAACATGGCAAATATTTCAGAAGTCTAGAGGTAGAACATGTATTCCTTTATTCGTTTTCCAAACCACTTTATCCTTTGGAGGGTGATGATAGTGCTGGAGTCTATCCCAGCTACCAACGAGTGAAGGCGGGGTTCATCACAGGGCTCAAATATACAGATGAACAACCATTTACTCTCACATTCACACCTAAGGGTGATTTAGACCAATTAACCTATTACTGTGCATATATTTGGACAGTCGAAGGAAGTCAGAGTACCCAGAGAAAACCCACACAGACACAGAGAGAACATGCAACCAAAGCAATACTGAAGCACTGATGGCAATGTAAACAGAATCAGTTTGAGACAAAATACAAGAAATCATTACAATAAAATGATTTATTTCAGTATAAAATGATACAGGGTTCCTGCAGGGTCTTAAAAAGCTTAAAAGTCTTGAATTTACAAATCTGCATTTAATACCTTAAAAAAGTATTTAACAGTATTGACCCACAAAGACCCAGTGCTAATTTTGTGGCAGTTCCCAAATTAAATTTTCACTAGATTTAACCTTTCTTAAGTGATTTATCACACTTTATTATAATACTATCATCTGTGTTTTACATTTTTTTTCAATAAAAATCATGTATTTTTATATATTTAATTTACTGATCATTTAGATGTTCATTAAAGCTCAGATTAAAGTTGAGGGTTATTATATCAGACACAGAGAAAACTGATGAAAAAGGTACTTTTTCAGCAAAGATATAAATAATTGAACTAAAATCAAGTGTTTCCATCCACTGTCACTGATCCAACCCCATGGGTTTTACTGGTGAATCAATGTTGTAGAAGACAACGGTGTTTCCATGTTCACTATGGAGCCTCTGAACATCCAAATAGGTCATATCTGATCACCATGAAAAAATGATAAACTGTATTTTACACCAATTATTTACATGTATTGGTAGGATTAGTAGTTCAGAAGTTATTAAACATTTTAGATCAGTAGATGGTTTTGATTGCCAGTGACTGTTTGGGTCTTTATGAGTTATATTTGATATGGTATCTCTTGTGTTATGTTGCCATAAACTTGTTGGCTGTATTGTGTTTAACCCTTTCATGCATAGTGGTCACTACAGTGGACAGCTATTCTACAGAAATTCTCTTGTTTATTCATGGATTTTGTTGTTTTAGTTCCATATCAGTCAACACATTGGACGCTCTTGCATCATCTCATACACTGACATTCATACCATTACTGTAACTTTGCTGTTCATGATCTACAGTGACATGTTTTAGTGTAAACCAATTGCTAATTTTTATGAGATTGTAATGAACAGATATTTTTTTGTTTTTTTTTTTTGTTTTTTTTTTTGCATGTTATCTCCATGAAGTAAATAATAACTAGTATTAGAGTATGTCTGAATGTGAGAAAACATCTGATTAGCAGCATTAAAAAAAAAAATTATTGCATACTTTTCCATATCATTGTCTGATATTAGGTTTTAAATACATGTTTCTTTGCTTCAAAAATTAAATACATGGTGTCCAGCTGAGTGGACATTTTTGTAACTTTTTGTAAAAAAAAAAATCAGTCACATTGTTGTTTTTATATCTAAAGAGGAATAAAAACACTCTGGAAAAATATCTTGACTAAGGCTCATTCATAATTCATGCATCAAAGGGTTAAATGTGTCTAGGAAATGTCATTAGTTGACTCAGTTCCACCTGATCCAACCTGACAATTTATACTGATGTTAGGAAACAGTTATCGATAACTTTGCAGCCCTTAGTGAAGAACGGTGAAAATCAAGGTGTTGGAGTAAATGAATACATTTTCCTAAATTCTAGGAGCCACAAATTTTTGCCAGTATAGCCATGAAATAGCCATTAAATTCTGTTCTAAGTAGTATTAAAAAGGTTTTGAAAAGTCTTAAATTTAACTTATAGAAACCTGTAGGAACCTTGTTGTAGTATGACATTTACTATTATGATGTTGTAGCCCAGCCCCCATTAGCAAAGAAACACATGAATTCACTGCATTACTTTTGTCCGTATTGTGTTCTATCTCTATCTCTTGAAGAAACACTAGTTAATGACCTTGATTCATTCTCTTGCTAGTTGCTGCTGTCGCTTTCACATGCTAATCCAGATCAGACTCTACCAGATGCAAACTCGATCCATTGAGCTATAAATGGTGTGATACATCCATAGTGGGTCGAAACACATTTACGCCACAAACAAACCCCACCAGAGTTCATTTGGGACCAGACCTGAGAACCTCTTCTAGTGGATTTTTTTTTTTTTTTTTTCATACAGAAGGAGAGAACAGTGGTGTGGTTTGATGTGAGTGGACAAACGCTGCAGACTGACATTTGTTCTGTGGAAGTAGTTTCTGAAGTCAATAATACGATGCACTCACTGATTGAAGAGGAATGTTCAGCTGGAAGAATTTACTCTGAATCATATGCAGTGTTGAAAGTCTTTATTTGTACCTTTGCTTTTTTTTTTAACCCATAAAGACCCAAATAGCCATTGGTAACCAAAGGTTCAAGGTTACTTTATTTGTACCCGTGGGTAGATTTGTTTTGCAGATGACGTGATAGCTTTTGGCATTACAGCAAGACATACATTGAACGTATTAGGCAGGTACTTGATCAAGTGTCCAGACCGAACAAAAAGTGCCCAGTGTTCCACCATTCATCAGTGTAGCAGCATGGATAAGTAAAAGAATAAAATAAATAAATGAGGTCAAATAAACAAAAACAAGATGCAATTAAACACGAAAAAAACCTAGAGAAGATAAAAACAGTCTGGGATAAAAACCAGGATAAGAACATAAAATTAAAAAATTTGAGGTCACAGTAATAATAAATAGAGCAAAGAAATAGAATAAACTAGAAGCACTCGGAGAGCGCAGACCTCCGCCAAGGCAGATCAGTGGCCCCCCCACCCCCAATCACCACCAGAATTTTATCATTTGTTCCTTGGGCCTGTATCAACATTTCCTGAAACTTTCATCCAAATCCATCCGTAACTTTTTGAGTTATCTTGTACACAGACAGACAGACAAACCAACGCCGGCAAAAACATAACCTCCTTGGCAGAGGTAATAACTAAAATAAGTAAATAAAGTGCAATGTCACTATTTCTTATTGAGCTCAGTGACGGCGACAGGAACAAAGCTGTTTTTATAACGCTGTGTCCTGCACCTCGGGACAAAAAACCTCGTCTAGAGGAAAGGAGCTGAAATTCACCTCGTAAAGGATGGGAGTCATTATTAAGAATTGATGAAGTCATCCTCTGTACCTGTTTAGTGTACAGGGAGGTGGGACAAGACTGGGACTCACCAATCAGGCGACTGGACCATCTAACTATTTGATTCAGTGAGTTTCTCTCTGCAACTGAGGTCTCACCGAACCACGCCACCAGGCAAAAAGATAAAACAGACTCAATAAAGGAACAATCAAACAAGGTTAAAATGGTTCAGTCAATGTGGAAGTGTGCCAGTTTTCTAAGGCAGTGAAGGCGCTGATGGCCCTTTTTACACACAGATCTGCAGTTTTCATTAAAACTCAGTTTTTCATCGATTATAGTCCCGAGGTATTTGTATGATTGCACTTGCTCTACTGTCTGACCTTTAATTAAAGTGACTCCGTGCCTGTCCTTTTGTTTTCTAAAATCGATGGCCATATCTTTTGTTTAAGATATGTTCAGGTGAAGGCAGGACTCCTCACACCACTGGACAAAGTCATCAGTGACAGGGCTGTGACTGGTCTCCTCCTCTTTGAGAAGGCTGATGATAACTGAGTCATCGGCGTACTTAATGATGGCCCTGTTTTCATATTTACTCTGACACATATCTGTGTAGAGAATGAATAGTAGTGGTGACAGGACACAGCCTTAAGGAGAACCAGTGGAGGAGAACACTGGGTTGGACAGAACCCCATTTATCCTCACTCTTTGTGACCTGTCCATTAAAAAGTCTAAAGTTTACTTTATTTATTTGTATCACACATGTAAATAGTTACAGTCCATAGAGCACAGGTGTCAAACATGTAGCCTGGGGGCCAAAACCGGCCCGCCAAAACTTCCAGTCCGGCCCACGGGATGAATTTGCAAAGTGCAAAAATTACCCTGAAGATATTAATAATCAAGGGCATCAACTTGAAAATAATAGCATGATAACCTATAAATAATTACTCCAAATTTTCTTCTTGGTTTAAAGTGTAAAAAAAATAAAATGACATTATTCCTATAAATAATGGCAACACCAATTTTTTCTCTTTGATTTATTGCAAAGAACATTCAATTCTGAAATCCTTTAACAATAAATTAGCAATAAAATGTCAATAACCGGAACAAATATGAACAAGCTGAAATATCTGAAGAAAAATAAGTGCAATTTTAACATTATTCTGCCTGTTTTGTGCCTCAGTAGATCTGATCTGTAATGCACATATATAAGTCATAAGTTGAGGCATAATACTGATAAAATTGTGCTAATTTTTCTTCAGAAATTTCTGTTTTTTGTTTTTTTTTTAGATTATTCACATCTTTTTTGTTTTGGATAGTTTGTAAAATGAAAAAATTTTCATAATTTAATGTTATTTTTTGTACTGAAAAATTTGGATTTGTTATTTATAGGCTATCATGCTATTATTTTACTGGTCCGGCCCACTGGAGGTCCAATTGGGCTGAACTTGGTCCCTGAAAGAAAATGAGTTTGACACCCCTCCTATAGAGTATAATGAACATTAAAAAAATAATTATAAAAAGGGTTATAAATATAAAAACAACATGCATGCACACACCCTATCTTCAATAACAAGTATAAAGATGCTGGTGCCCATATTTAACAACTGTAGAATCAGCATAAAAGAGTTAACAATTGTAAAAATCACAACATTTCTAGAGTGACTTAAACGCAGTATAAAATTCAAAATTGCTTTCCGTAACATCTCATAATAAGAGCAAACATTATTAAAACAGAACATACCACTAGCACTACAGCTACAATAAAAACCATGTATAATACGAAATGCAGCCTAAAATCCAGCCCATCAGATTTTTACTGATTTAAAATTGTTCTAAAAGCCTTTTGGTTAAAATGTGGGGCTGGATTGTGTTAAAAGCAGAGTCTATGAATAAAAGCCTTTACCCTCCACATGTTTAAAAATCATGTTTAAAAGAGTCAGTGTGGCGTCCTCCACTCCTCTGTTGGGCCTGTATGTGAACTGCATTGGATCCAGCTCATGTTCAGTCCCTTCTAGAATTGCAGTCGTAACCAGTTTTTCAAAGACTTTCATAACAACTGAGGTTAGAGCGACAGGCCTGAAGTCATTCAAGGTTTTTGGATGGCTGGATTTAGGGACAGGGACCACCACAGCATCTTTCCAGAGAGAGGGAACATGCTGTGTCTGCAAGGACTTATTAAAAAGCTGTCTGAAATACAGGACTGAGTTCATTAGCACAGGATTTAATAACACCAAAGCATCTGCTTATCTAAAATGTTTAATACCTGTTGATCCACTAATCCTATCAATACATGTATAAATAAATGGTTTAAAACACAGGTGTCAAACATGCAGCCCGGGGGCCAAAACCGGCCCGGCAAAGGATCCAATCCGGCCCCTGGGATGAATTTGTGAAATGTAAAAATGACACTGAAGATATTATCAGTCAAGGATGTTCAATCTAAAGTGGGTCGGACCAGTAAAATACTATCATAATAACCTATAAATAATGAAAAAAAGCAATTTTTTCTTTTTGTTTTGGTGTCAAAAAAGTAAAATTACACATAAATGTTTACATTTACAGACTGGCTTTTCACAAAAAATATGAACAACCTGAAATGTCTTAAGAGAAGTATGTAGTGTTTTAACAATATTCTGCCTGTTATTTAATGTTTTGTGTATTTGTAGATCCACTGTGATCTGTAAGTTGTGATGCACATGTGTAAATGATAAACTGAGGTGTAATATTGTTAAAATTACACTTATTTTTCTTAAGAATGTTCAGGTTCATATTTGTTCATGTTATGTTCAAGTATGGTTCGTAGATGTAAATATTTTAATTACGGAATTTTACTTTTTTCACTCAAAAACATAGAGAAAACTTTGGAGTTGATGTTATTTCTAAGTTCTTATCCTAATATTTACATTATTTTACTGGTCCGGCCCACATTATTTCATATTAGGCTGAATGTGGCCCCTGAACTAAAATGTGTTTGACACCCCTGGTGTAAAATATTGTTTGTGATCTGCGTAGATCAGTCGTTCCCAACATTTTTTGACTCTCGTGACCTCATTTTAACATCACAAATTTCTAGTGACCCCTGACATTCAAATCAAAGACTTTTTTTTTTTGCTAAAATTAGTTTGTTTTTGATCATGTAATAGTTTAATACACTATGTTGCAAATAAATGTTAATTTTAGATGACATTTAGTCTAAATAATGTATATTATTATGGACGGAGGCAGAAAAGCAAGGTGTAGATTACTGCACAAAGTGAGAATTTGATTTTCCTTGGTCAGGATATGTACAGTCAGTCCAGCTTGGATTTACAAGGCTGACAGTTAATACTGAACAAACAAGAACTCAAACTATGAATTATGAAAGAGCTGCAGCATCTGAAACTGACCACAATGAACATTTGAAAGATAAACAGTACCACAGTGCTTCAGTTTCAGTGTCACAGTTTGTCATGTCTTTTATTTATTGGGATTGTCTCTGTCAACTTACCATATATTTTCTATTAGAAAGTTTTTGTTGTTTTTTTTTTATCAGTTATTAGAAATTTCAGGTGACCCCATTTGAATTCCAGGTGACTCCATGTAGGGTCTCAACCCCAAGGTTGATTAACCAGTAAAACCCACGGAGTTGGATCAATGATAGTGGAATGACACTTGTTTTTACATTCCGTTAATGATAACTTTGCTGAAAAAGTCACTTTTTCTTCCGTTTTCTCTGTTTTTGATATAACAACCTTTCAGTTTACTCTGAGCTTTAATGAACATCTACATGATCAGTGAATTAAATATTGGAAAAAACATGATTTACACTGAAAAAAATGCAAAATACTGACCATAATATTACAACAAATGCTGATAAATCACTTAAGAATGAAGAAAAAATCATTTGGGAACTGACACAAAAGTAGCTCCGGGTCTTTATGGGTTAAAGCTATAGCTCAATCTAACAGAATTACTTTATTTTTACTTACTTCTTACTTATTTTTTCTTTACCTGGTCTGTCTGTCACTAAAACCTGAACTCTCCTTGTGATATATTCTGTGGAACCATCTGTGGAAAGCCATTTTGGAATTGCACTCAAAACAAAAAAGTGAAGTCTCTGATTGGAACAGCAAGGAACTCTGGCACATACTGAGGCACCCTAGATGCATGTTGTTAACCCAGATCCTCACATAAATCAATACTGAGGGTTGGACTTCACAGGTCTCCTCTTCCACACTGACAGGCTATTTGACACTGCTGTTTTTCTCAGAGCAGGAAACGTACATTTCTTACAATCTTGCAATAGACAAAAATAGAATTGTCACTAAAGCAGCCTTTCTGTTATTGGGCAGCTCATCCCCTCTAGTTCTATTCCTTATTCAGTGATGCAATTTCATCTCACAGTGTAAAAAAAACAAAAAAAACAGCAAAAAAACGGTAATATTCAGGGGTGCCAAAAAAATATTGTTAAATAAAAGAAAATAACCATCTCATGAAAATACGCTAATTTTCCATAATTAAAATCAGTCTTTTGCCCTAACTTTACATGACATTTTGCTTTTTTTTTCCTTTTTTAATGTTTAATAAAGAATATTTTCATGTATTAAAACAATCAAATTACCAATAAATATATACATAAATAATTTTCAATGAGACTAAGTTGTACAATCCACTGATAAAAACTGTATTTTGACAGTTTATCAGTGCTTATACATGTTATACATTCACAAAAATACATTTATTCAACAGTTTTGTTGTGAAACCTCCCGTAATTACACAAGATATTTGTCAATTAACAAACAAGTCTTGTTAAACTTACAGAACAAATACTTCTTTCATGGTTAATTGTCAGTAATTTTATCTTGTTTTATTATTATTTTTTACAGTATTAAACTTTAAATTAACAGTTCAATCTCATAAATAGAAAAGAAATATTTGTGAAATTACTATACATTTGCAAATGTATTTTAACTGTATTTTTCTCTGAAAAAAGAAAAAAAATCTTTTAAAAAATGGAAATTTTCTGGTTATTCACAGTTATACAGGGGTTGGACAAAATAATGGAAACACCTTCACCTCAAGATAATAATGCCCCAATCCATACAGCTAGAATTGTTAAAGAATGGCATGAGGAACATTCTAATGAAGTTGAGCATCTCGTATGGCCGGCACAGTCCCCAGACCTCAACATTATTGAGCATTTATGGTCAGTTTTAGAGATTCAAGTAAGACGTTGATTTCCACCGCCATCGTCTCTAAAAGAGTTGGAGGGTATTCTAACTGAAGAATGGCTTAAAATTCCTTTGGAAACAATTCACAAGTTGTATGAATCAATACCTCGGAGAACTGAGGCTGTAATTGCTGCAAAAGGTGGACCTACACCATATTAAATTATATTTTGTTTGATATTTTTAAGGTGTTTCCATTATTTTGTCCAACCCCTATAGTTTTTCATGTTATTTTACATTTGACATGTAAAATCACAGTCTGTTTTTGTAATTTCATTGATATTTTCCTGTGTCTTAAAAATACAGGAAAAATCTGTCAAATAAACAGTGAAAATTCCGTTAAATTATAGATTTTTTTTTACAGCGCAGGTTGTAATTTTTACTTTGCGGTTAAAATATTTCTTATGAGCTGCGTACATTGAACAATTTAAAAGGCATTATTTTCCAACATCACGAGAAGCTTTCAGTAGCTAAGCCGAGAATTCACAGCGTACAGAGTTACAGTATAAAGGAATGGCCTTGTCGGCAGAACACATCGATAGAAACCACAGAGAGAGCTGATCCAACATGATGCCATATGCACGGTGAGCAAAATTTGATACAACTGAATCCATTAAACATCGACTAAATGTCATCAATAAACCTGTACAGCACCACTGCAGACCTTGGATCGAGAACAGAACCAAAATCTCCCACAGCACGGACAAGAAAACTCCCACTACAAAATCCAGCCCAAGCTTTCTGCGGCGGAGGCATTTCCATTTATTCGAGCCAAAGCCATGTGTTTTCATATTCACATGCACCGTCCTTGTGTTTATTCATGAGTCTATGTTTACATCCAGAAAAAAAAAAAAAAGTTTTCCCCAAGAGAGGTGGGAAGAGTTAAAGAAAAACCAAAAAAAAAAAAAAAAAAAAGACTTAATGTTAGTTGTAATCTTCGCAGACTGACAGCTACTGCTTCTTTTTCTGTTTTTCCCTCTTCTACCCCGAGGCGGTGTCCACCCAAATTTGGAGGACAGTTATGTATTATTACTAAAAGACTGTCCTCATCAGCTCGTCTGTGCGTGGGTTGTGCACTGCTGATCCTCGGAGACACAGTCGAGTGAACGCCTCTCCATCACCTTTTATCTGAGCATCACATACAGCTGGAGGCAGAACAAACAGGCACAAAACTTCTACCCATTGATATCATTATTTGAAAACTTCAGAAAAAACGCTACGGCATTTGACTCCACACATTTGTAGTGGTGTTTTTGTTTTTTTTTTGTTTTGTTTTTTTGTTTGTTCGCACGTGATGACAAATCGTGCAACATGATTTAATCCACCCACAGTTTCATCCATCCATACTGTATGTACTCTGAGCGTGATGGTGTTTACCCATAGTCACGATGCAAAACTGACAATGATGTACAGGTCGTGATTTGGAGTTTTTTCTTTTTTTTTTTTTTTTTAATTATCAGCAGTTATTCTTAACACTTCTTGAGTGATGTTATTTGCACTCTATAAATGTCTCTCTGCCTGTCTTTGTTGTAGAATGAAATCACTAAAAAGTTTTTCAAAATACTAACTCATGTTTTTCTCTTTTAGACTTTATTATTTATACTTCATGTTTAGGCTGTATGAAAACTCTTGAAGTTATGTTTTTTACTAGTAGTTCTCCAGTGAAACTCTCTAGAGAGGTGGAATGGAACAATAAGTACTTTTTTCTGTAACCATGCACCAGAACCAAATCTTCACATCGATAAGAATTGAAAAAAAAAAAAAAAAACAACTGCTGAGTCCTTGTACGTACTGTACATACAGACAGATTTACAGTGTATTTGGATATTAACCCATAAAGACCCAGTGCGAATTTAGTGTCAGTTCCCACATTAATTTCTCTCTGTATTTAACCTTTCTTAAGTGATTTATTACCATTTATTATAACATTATCACCTGTATTTTACATTTTTCACTGTAAATCATGTATTTTCTTATATTTAATCTCCTATACTTAATTTAAATCCTCATTAAAGCTCGGAGTAAATTCAAAAATTATATCAAAACAGATAAAACTGAAGAAAAAGTGACCTTTTCAATCTGCTGCAGCAGCTCCTAAACTATGGAATGATCTGCCTCTCTATATCAGACAGGCCTCCTCTCTGTCTGTTTTTAAATCTCGTCTTAAAACCAATCTTTTCTCCTTGGCTTTTGAAACCATGTGAGATGTTTGAAGGTACTATCTTTATTCTATTGTTTTTATTTGGTAGTGGTTTATTGTTCTTATTTATCTATTTTATTTATTTATTCTGTTGTTTTTAATTGTATGGATTTTTAATCAGTCTTGTATTTTATTCTTTTATTTGGGTTTTATTTATTCTTCTGTATAGCACTTTTTCCTTTTTGTACAATTTCTATGTCTTTAAGTCTATTCTGTATTTTATTCTTCTATTTTGGTTTTTATTATTCTTCTGTGCAGCACTTTGGTCCGCTGCAGTTGTTTTAAAGTGCTTTATAAATAAAGTTGGATTGGATTGAAATATATCATAATCTGAACATAAATCAAATGTGTCCATCTACTGTCATTGATCAAACTCTATGGGTTTTACTGGTAAATCAGAAGTCACTTTTCCATTGGACATATACGCAAAACTTTACCAACATTTACTAAATGTTGAAAAAACAGAAGTGAGTAATGTCGGTTTTCCATTAAATTGCAAATGTGATGATTTGTTTATTTATTATCTCGAGATGACATGAGATGTCATTGCATAAACATGGCGTTGAACATAAATATGGTGTTGATTTACAGATATTTTCATCATTATTATATATTACCCGTCTCTCTCGTACTAAATTTAAAAAAAAAGATTCAGTTTCCTGCTGTGTCCACACATACTGTGCCATGTTTCTTTTAAAACTCTTCTTCTTTGCTTGTTGTAACATCCATCAACATCCAAAATTTTTCATGTGACTCTAGTTGCAGAAAAAGGTCTTTCCATTGCAGTTTTGTGTGATATACCAATTGCACTTATGCCTGAAAAACCACCTCTTGCCAGCGTAAAAATGAGAGTTTTGATGAAATTGTTGTTTTTCCATTAGATAGATTTTTATGCTCAAGTTATATTCAGGCAATTTGAGGGTCAATGGGAAAGCAACTACTTTTGTAGAAGATGACAGTGTTTCCATGGTATCTACGGGGCCTCTGAACGTCCAAATGAGTCATATCTGATGACCATGAAAAGATGACAAACTTCATTTTACACCAGTTATTTCCATGTGTTGATAGGATTAATGGATCAAGAGGTATTAAACATCTTAGATCAGTAGATGATTTTGGCTGCTGGTGTCTGTTTGGGTCTTTATGGGTTAAGTAAAGCTGTGACATTTCAGAAATCCATTGCTGGGTCTGAGGATGATATTAGAATAAATCCACAAGCTGCTGTCCAGAGACGTCAACACTAAACCTCAATGTTTTTCTAATGCCACTCATGCTAATGCAGAGTTCCCTGCATGCATTTCACTATTTCACTATGTGAGTGTCAGAGATAGTGGCCGGCAATCTGAAAGGCTCTCGTTCCTCCTCTGGTCAGCTGATGGCTCTGACTCTGGACCCCTTTCTCCCATAACCTCTCTATAGATCTGCCAACTGAAACCCAGAGAAAAGTCCATAGCAATATATTTCCTAGAAGTTGACATTGTTTTCATGTTCACTATGGAGCCTCTGAACATCCAAATGGGTCATATCTGATGACCATGAAAAGATGATGAACTGTATTTTACACCAATTATTTACATGTATTGATAGAATTAATGGATCAACATGTATTAAACATTTCAGATCAGTAGATGGTTTTGGTCAACGATACATGTTTTTATGGGTTAAAGTACCTCAAGGCTAAACGCTGATATATAATGTATCAATTTCATGCTTCTTTTCATTTCATTTCAAATGCAACATCCTTCACTCACCACTGCATTCTCTATGATTTAATGTGTTGGACATTATTAACTATTTGTGGACAACCACACTGGTTTATGTTTATCTGTAAAGCTGTGCTGGGTAAACTCCTAGAATACCTCAGCACCCTTCTGTCTGTTAGCTCTAGTAGTTACCGTCTCAGTTGCTTTTGACTGTTCCCTAAATTCTGACAGACTTTAGCAAAACTGCATTTTCCTACCAAGCACTGTGGTCATGGAATGATCGTCAAAAAACGCTTAAACTACAAACATTCATCTCTGTTAATGATTCAAAAGTACGTGAAGCAGGAATGCCACAGTTTTTCTTGAAAGTCCATTGTGGTTGAATAGTTGTGTCTCATGTATGTGTTTTATATAGTTTTGACTTTGATATTTCTAATCTGAATGAAACTTCCCGGTTAAAGGTAGGGTAGGAGATATTTTCCTGGAGCATTTTTTACTATATTGCTTAAAATCCCCTTCACAACCCGATTGCAGCCAATTGATGAAATGCTCTAACACAAAAATAAAAAAAATTAGTCACATGTGGAACAGGCAGGACTGAAAAAACACCATCCAGTCATTAAAATGATTGAATGGTGATATGTCTATCAAACTCAACTGTCATTGTCCCTCCCCCCTCTGTGCATACCCCTCTTCATTCTCAGGCTTCGGGGAGGAAGTCTGAAGAAAGGGGTTTGGAATTTTGAATTGTGTATTTTCAAAATGTAGCTTGCTCAAACTGTTTTTCCAGGATCTCCTACCCTACCTTTAAATAAAGGTAAAATGAAATACAAATGTTTCTGTTTTTCTGACCTGACCCTTGTAGAAACCCAAGTTTACCACATGTTTTATACATAAAGACTATGGAGGAGGTCATAGTTTAAATAAAATGTGTAATTTTACATCAGCTATGACTTCCTCCATAGTCTTTATGTTGAGCAGAAGTGAAACAGCCATGACGGAGGCCTGTGACCTTTGCCACGGCCCAGATACCAGATGCTGGCGTCACGTGGCATCGTCCAGCTGGAGGGATCAATGGCCTACATCGCAGCTGGTCAGAGGAGGCTTAACCAGACCAGCAATTAACCTGCAAATGTAACCCACATCATGGCTCTGTTCAGTGTCATCTACCCAGAGGATGTCTCCATTGTCTCCTGTGTGTGTTGTATGTTCAGCCCATGTAGGATGTAGCAGCTGGGGATTGTTGCACAGCACATGAGGAGGTTTTTCTACAATTCTTGAGAGAAAAGAAAAGCAATTTTGACATTTTGGGCCAATCTGATACATAATAACAATTCAGCAGTTTTTGTGTTGTGGCTGCTAATATATTATTTTCAAGCTGTTTATTTTGTTTTGTTGGTATTTAGTCCCTTGTGCCTGGAAAACAAAGATATTTTTCAGTGATGACAAATTCATTTGTACACATTGGTTGTAAACAACCTGTAACAAAACAGAAAAGATACATTTTGTCATGATGGAGGGAGCTAAAGACAGGAGACAAACTTTATTTCACTTTAACCCATAAAGACCCAGTGCTACTTTTATGTCAGATCCCAAATGATTTTTTTCTTTATATTTAAGCTCTCCTAAGTGATTTTTAATCATTTATTATAAAATCATTATTTGTATTTTGCATTTTTCCAGCAAAAAATTGATATTTTACTATATTTAATTAATGTACTGATCATATAGATGTTCATAAAAACTCTGATTAAAGTTGAATTTTAGTATATCAAAAACTAAGAAAAGTGAAAAAAGTGAGTTTTTTCAGCAGGGACATCCTTATCCTTTATAGGGTACACATAGGAATACTCTGAAATTCAAAATTTCACCTCAGTGTGTTATTGGAGGACCTAACAAGAATATATTACTTTTGTGATTTTTTTGTTTTGTTTTGTTTTTCATTTTTGATTTTCAGGCAGAAAATTTAGGTCAATGAAGTTGCCATATTATTTTATTTACTTATTTATTAGGGACAGTGCACATTAATGAACAGCTACAATTGCAGCTGTAAATATGCCAGATTGTAGCAGCAGAGCTAATTTACATCTGTAGTCCCTAGGCAGGTGACAAGAAAGACAAATATTTGGTTCCTTGCCCATAAGTGGGGAAAAAAAAAAAAAAAAAATCCAAGTAATGTTTGTATAGAAAATACAAGAAAACACATGTAAGCTGAAATGAAGAGTAGAACATTAGACGAACTTAAGTGCTGACATAACACCTATCAACATCCACATTATCCCTTTGAACATCATTCCTTACATTAGTACCATTACTTAATGGTATCTAACAAAGCGGTTATACACTCACTGCTAATGCAGAGGTGGACCTTACAGACCCTTCATTGTTGACTCACTATCTTCACTGTTTCTGTTGATGTCACTGTTTTGTAATGTATGTGGAAATTACTAAAAATAGTCACTTGCTCGATAAAAGGATTAACGGAACATAAACCCAGTGCCTCCATCCGCTGTCACTGATCCAACTCCATGGGTTTTACTGGTGAATCGATGTTGTAGAACAGGGGTGTCAAACTCATTTTCTTTCAGGGGCCACATTCAGCCCAACTGGACCTCCAGTGGGCCGGACCAGTAAAATAATAGCATGATAGCCTATAAATAACAACTCCAAGTTTTTCAGTGCAAAAAATAACATTGTTATTAAGTTAATTTTTACATTTTACAAACTATCCAAAACAAAAAAGATGTGAATAATCTAAAAAAAAAAACAAAAACAGAAATTTCTGAAGAAAAATAAGCACAATTTTATCAATATTATGCCTCAACTTATGACTTATATATGTGCATTACAGATCAGATCTACTGAGGCACAAAACAGGCAGAATAATGTTAAAATTGCACTTATTTTTCTTTAGATATTACAGCTTGTTCATATTTGTCCCGGTTATTGACATCTCATTGTTAATTTATTGTTAAAGGATTTCAGAATTGAATGTTCTTTGCAATAAATCAAAGAGAAAAAATTGATGTTGCCATTATTTATAGGAATAATGTCATTTTATTTTTTTTACGCTTTAAGCCAAGAAGAAAATTTGGTGTAATTATTAATAGGTTATCATGCAATTATTTTCGAGTTGATGCCCTTGATTGTTAATATCTTCAGGGTAATTTTTGCACTTTGCAAATTCATCCCGCGGGCCGGACTGGAAGTTTTGGTGGGCTGGTTTTGGCCCCTGGGCCGCATGTTTGACACCTGTGTTGTAGAAGATGACAGTGTTTCCACATTCACTACAGAGCCATGAAAAGACGACAAACTGCATTTTGCACCAATTATTTACATGTATTAATAGGATTAATGAATCAAAAGTTGTTTAAAAGTTTGGATCAGCAGATGCTTTTGGTTTCCGGTGGCTGTTTGGGTCCTTATGGGTTAACGGGACATGACAAGACTTTATAAAGATGATCTCGCATGTGGTCAACAGGATGTTCATCATAACAAACACTGCTCAAGCTGAACAGAACCACCCGAACAGAACCGGATACGGAACCGGATACATCTGCCATTGACATATGTAAGTGTCTGATATCGACTGACAGTGAAAGGCCAGGGTAGGGCTTTAAACTCATGATTGAACTCACTGATTGGCGAACAGTTCAAGACAAAAAACTCACAACATCCCCCCCGATTATGTGGATATACCGTCAATCACCAATCAATGCAAGTAAGGGCAAAAATCATTTCATTTATTGGAGAAAAATTCCTTTGTGACCCCCAGAAAAGTATTTTGTATAGAATAAATGTTTTGCGGATGTTCACTCAAGGCTTACATTAATTATACAGACATGCTTATAAATATCATTAGCATTGTTATTGCTTTCAACAATAGTTCAACGATAAGACAGTAGGATTAACTGTAATGAACATCTGAATATTTAAATAATCAGTGACATTAGCAGAGTGGTCACGCACAACATAAACATAGTCATAAAACACATTAACCACTGTCTTTTAACTCTGTAAAGCCTGAACTATTAAATCACTGACAGAAAATTCCAGTTCTTTGAAACTTGAGCCTGTATTGGTCCTTCTGAACAACCATTTTCATGTATGAGTTTCAATTTTGTATTATATTTGATACATCAGGTCTCAATGCTCAAATATTATTATTTTTGAACAAACAAAAACATAATATAACACAAACATGTCAAACAAATTGGTAATTTGTTTTCAAAATTGACAAAGTTCTGCCTCCTTCCTCATTAATGACAATCTTCAAGTGTCACTGGAAAGACCTCTGGTGAATGAATCCCTCCCTCCTGGTGGATTATCCATGTATTGCATGTATCTAATTGTATACATCAGGTTTTTCAAGAAAAAAAATCACACTGATCATGTAGAGCACAGGTGTCAAACATGCGGCCCAGGGGCCAAATCCGGCCCGCCAAAGGATCCAATCTGGCCCGTAGGATGGATTTGAGAGATACAAAAATTACACTGAAGATATTAACAACCGCGGATGACAAATCCTTTTAATTCTGATTTCACATACAGACCAAAAGATATTACGTAGGTCAGACCAGTAAAATACTATCATATTAAACCTATAAATAATGAAAACAGCAAATTTTCTCTTTTAGTGTAAAAAAAGTAAAATTACATAACAATGTTTAAGTTAAAAAACTGTTATTTTACATAAAACATGAATAACCTGAAATGTCTAAAGTAAATGCAATTTTACCAATATTCTGCCTGTTATTAAATGTTTTGTGTATTTGTAATTGTAATGCAAGTTGTAATGCACATGTGTAAATGATAAACTGATAATCTGAGGCATAATATTGTTAAAATTGCAGTTGTTTTTCATAGGACATTTCCAGTTGTTCATGTTATTCCGATTTTTGTGGATGTTAACATTGTCATAATTTAATTTCACTTTTTTTCCCACTGTTATTATTTTACTGGTCCGGCCCACTTGAGATCATATTGGGCTGAATGTGGCCCCTGGACTGAAATGAGTTTGACACCCCTGATGTAGAGGGTTTCAAAACTCATGGGGTGTCCATGATCAGATGGTAAGCGGGTCATCCAATAACCGAAGGGTTCGTGGTTTGAATCCCGCTCTGTCCATGTGCTGATGTGTCCTTGGGCAAGACACTTCACCCCCCCTTGCCTCCAGTGCTGCTACTCACACTGGTGTATGAATGTGTGTGACTGTTCAGTGGTGGTTGGAGGAGCCGTAGGCACAGATTGGCAGCCACGCTTCCGTCAGTCTGCCCCAAGGCAGCTGTGGATACAGATGTAGTTTACCACCACCAGAGCGTGAATGTGAGAGCGAATGAATAATGGATCCTCTGTACGCGCTTTGAATATGCGTTCATAGAAAAGTGCTGTTTAAATCTAATCCATCAGTATTATTATTATTCAAAACTCATGTATCAGATGTGATACGTTTGGCGTTATAGGGTTAAACACGGTCTCAAAACAGTTTCCCAAAGCCAATTTCAGTCATTAATGCCAAAGTAAATTGATAGAGGTTTTCAACTGATATATCCGTGCATCTCAGGGTAAATCCTCCACAAATCACCAGAATTTAGAATTTTTTTTGCAAAAGACAAACTGTGATTTGCATCATCCTTAAAGAAAATAAAGTAGTTATCCTGGTTAACATTACACATAGTTTCATCATAATTACATCACAAAATGTCAGTTCTTTCCATTGATGTAATTGTTTTTATCTTAGACCTTGTCATATATGAGCAATCTGCATTTGAAATATAGGTGCGAAATCATTTATAAATTAGAACCCATTTATTTCTTGTACAAAAATAATACTAATGTGTTTCAATGTGGAGATGCACAGCTAGATAACAGGCTTTGAAACACAAACTACTTTATTTAAATTTTTTTGTAAGCTATAAATTTGTCAATATTCGACTATAGGTCTTCTTTTACATTATTTAAAGCCATTAGACATTAGTTAAAGTCATCTTGTACCATAGAACAAATCTAGGAAATGTTATGCATTTATTATGAGTAGCTCAAAAGTAATAACTTATTGAACTTAGTTTTTCTGGACTGCTTGTTTTCACAGTAAAATCTGTGTCAAGCCCCAGTATGTCAGAATGATAGAAGGCTGAATTTTGTTTGTTTACTATTAGGACTTATAACATTATTTTTTGGTCTGAATTGAAGCCTCTGGTGAATTGTTTTCTTTGTGTTATTCACCACGTTAAAACAAGTACAGACTCGTTTTATGTTTCTTTGAGCTATTTCCTGTAAATAATGTAATCAAATCATACATCATTATAATATAGACCAAAAATTCTGATCAAATGCATAATTTTTAATGAAATAACAAAACAAGTGGTTCCAGGCACAACAAACCCCGCCCCTCGCACATATTGTAGCTTTTTTTGGCATCGATCCAGCTGATGTCATTACATAGATGCATGTGGCAAAGTTATAATAGCTTTGGATTTTTCATTATAGTTTAGTTTTATTTACTTTTGACTTTTTTTCTCTAATTCAGTTAGTTTTAATTTGTTTTTAGAGCAGGTTTGCTAGTTTTTATTAGTTTTCATTTTTTTTCTAAATGCTTAGTTTTAGTATTCATTTTAGTTTTATCGTATCTTTTCTCTTCTTCTCTGTCAGATTCAAATAAATCCCAGACAGGACTCTGCTGCTTTCTCCCAACTTTAGTCTCCATGTTTCCAGGTAGAGTGGGGACCAGAAGACGACTGGAAACCACAAATGACCACAAGTGACGGACCATGAAGTGCAGTATGGTGCCACCAGCTAAAATTGCTCGAGCTAAATAAATCGATTTTGTATCAATCCGACGTTGACAAAGACGAAAACAAAGGGAATTTTAGCTGTAATTTTTATATGTTTTAGTTAGTTTTATAAGCACACATACAGTTTCAGCAAGTTGTCGTTTTTTTCTTTTTATCATAGTTTTTTTTATTTCAGTCAACAAAAATGTTTTTTCAATTCTAGTTTTCGTCATTTTGTTAGTTTTAGTTAACAATAATAACCTTGGCATATGGTGCTGTCATCATATCAATTGTCTCTACATGTGTGCCAAGTTTGAAGTAAATTGAAACAAAATTGATGTTTTTATGGACATTTGAAATTTCGGCCATTATAAGCAAATGGGAAAAAAAGATTTTAAAAAATTCATAAAAAATGTAAACTTTGACCAACATTTTGCAAAATATGATGACATCTATTTTGGGTCACTGGCAATCTATAAAACCAAATTGGTATAAATTCAACCAATAGTTTTGTTGCTACAGATATTTGAAATTTCGCCCATTATAAGTGAATGGGGGAAAAAAAATACTTCAAAAATTCATAAAAAATTTTAACTTTGACCTATTTTTCCCAAAATTTTATCAAATTATTCTGGGTCACTGGCAATCTATAAACCCAAATTGGTATGAATTCAACCAATAGTTTTGCTGGTACAGACATTTGAAATTTCACCCATTATAAGTGAATGGGAAAAAAAAAATAATAATAACTTTGACTTACTTTTCCCAAAATTTTATGAAATCTATTCTGAGTCACTGGCAATCTATAAACCCAAACTGGCATGAATTCAACCAATAGTTTGGCTGTTACAGACATTTGAAATTTCACCCATTATAAGTGAATGGGGGGAAAAAAATTAAACATTAATGAAAAATTTTAACTTTGACTTACTTTTCCCAAAATTTTATGAAATCTATTCTGGGTCACTGGCAATCTATAAACCCAAATTGGCATAAATTCAACCAATAGTTTGGCTGCTACAGACATTTGAAATTTCACCCATTATAAGTGAATGGGAAAAAATATTTTAAAAATTCATAAAAAATGTTAACTTTGACCTACTTTTCCCAATATTTTATGAAATCTATTCTGGGTCACTGGCAATCTATAAACCCAAATTGGTATGAATTCAACCAATAGTTTTGTTGCTACAGACATTTGAAATTTCACCCATTATAAGGGAATGGGAAAAAAAAAATAATAATGAAAAATTTTAACTTTGACTTACTTTTCCCAAAATTTTATGAACTCTATTTTGAGTCACTGACAATCTATAAACCCAAATTGGCATGAATTCAACCAACAGTTTGGCTGCTACAGACATTTGAAATTTCACCCATTATAAGTGAATGGGAAAAAAAAAACTTTAAAAATTCATTAAAAAAATGTTAACTTTGACCTACTTTCTCCCAATATTTTATGAAATCTATTCTGGGTCACTGGCAATCTATAAACCCAAATTGGTATGAATTCAAGCAATGGTTTTGCTGCTACAGACATTTGAAATTTCACCCATTATAAGTGAATGGGAAAAAAAAAAAAAAAAGAAAAAAAGAAAAAAATTAACTTTGACTTACTTTTCCCAAAATTTTATGAAATCTATTCTGAGTCACTGACAATCTATAAACCCAAATTGGCATGAATTCAACCAATAGTTTGGCTGCTACAGACATTTGAAATTTCACCCATTATAAGTGAATGGGAAAAAAAAAATAATTTAAAAATTCATAAAAAATGTTAACTTTGACCTACTTTTCCCAATATTTTATTAAATCTATTCTGGGTCACTGGCAATCTATAAACCCAAATTGGTATGAATTCAACCAATGGTTTTGCTGCTACAGACATTTTAAATTTCACCCATTATAAGTGAATGGAAAAAAAAAAAGAAAATTTTTTTACTTTGACCTACTTTTCCCAAAATTTTATGAAATCTGTTCTGGGTCACTGGCAATCTATAAACCCAAATTGGCATGAATTCAACCAATAGTTTGGCTGCTACAGACATTTGAAATTTCACCCATTATAAGTGAATGGGAAAAAAAAATACTTTAAAAATTCATAAAAAATGTTAACTTTGACCTACTTTTCCCAATATTTTATTAAATCTATTCTGGGTCACTGGCAATCTATAAACCCAAATTGGTATGAATTCAACCAATGGTATTGCTGCTACAGACATTTGAAATTTCACCCATTATAAGTGAATGGAAAAAAAAAAAGAAAATTTTTTTACTTTGACCTACTTTTCCCAAAATTTTATGAAATCTGTTCTGGGTCACTGGCAATCTATAAACCCAAATTGGCATGAATTCAACCAATAGTTTGGCTGCTACAGACATTTGAAATTTCACCCATTATAAGTGAATGGGAAAAAAAAATACTTTAAAAATTCTTTAAAAATTTTAACTTTGACCTACTTTTCCCAATATTTTATGAAATCTATTCTGGGTCACTGGCAATCTATAAACCCAAATTGGTATGAATTCAACCAATGGTTTTGCTGCTACAGACATTTGAAATTTCACCCATTATAAGTGAATGGAAAAAAAAAAGAAAATTTTTTTACTTTGACCTACTTTTCCCAAAATTTTATGAAATCTGTTCTGGGTCACTGGCAATCTATAAACCCAAACTGGCATGAATTCAACCAATAGTTTTGCTGCTAGAGTGTTAACAAACCAAACCAAAATCAATACCCCTTGCCTCCCGTTCAGGGCGCAGGTTAAAAAAAAAAAAAAACCACCCTCCATTGAAACCCCCTGTTTCAGGCTGATAATGGGCTGGTGCTGACTGTAAGATGAGCTCATGGTAAAAGTCACTGTAGTTTTATGGAAAGAAGCAACAATGTGGCCTAATGATGGTGTTTTGTGTCAGTCATAGCTGGGGCTCAAGAGCTGGAACACCCAAAATAATCACATGCAGTTGGGTTTTCAGAAGCCTGTGTGTATACCTGTGTGTGTGTGTGTTCCTGTCAGACAAAGAGAGTATAAAAACAAACAGATCTAGGTAAATTTGGTCTTGTTTACGCTGGTGTGACACAGGTGCAGCCAGTGCGACATTACCTGTCAAACTGTAAGTCTGCGGCGTCGTTACAGTATGATAGCTGGATGCGTTTGTGCTGCCTGTATTGAAATCGAAACTATTTTCATCCTGCAGCCTATTCTCAGTTTCTAAAGAGACAGATCAATCACTGGCGTCTGCCACAGAGAGCATTCAGCCCACTCCAGGTCTTCTCGTTGATGATGTGGGCGTCACAGTGAAAAGCTCACTTGCACCCACTTATATGTGTAACAACTTGACTCATTCTTATAACGCTCCTCCTCCTCCTCTTCTTCCTCCTTTTAACGTTGCAGCATCGACTCAAAAGATGACATTGTGTTACGTTTTTTTTTTTTTTTTTTTCTTTTTTCCCCTTTTCAGCACCAGCATAAAGCTAAAGCATAAATTCGATCATGGGTGCCATCTGCACATATTTCATCCTTCTTTCTGTTCTTACAAATGTGCATTCAGCATATTTGTGATCACATTCGCCACTTCTCCCACAGGAATGTACCTTCGCACCATGGCTACCTCTGCTGCAGTGGATTCCTTTTAAATTGATTTTGCTGGAAAGCTGGCCTGCGGATTGATAATTCAGCATGAGTTTGACAGCTGTGTGGCCAGATAGAGACTTGATACACAGAGGGAAGCAGATATACACATAAAACTCATGTGTTTCTTTTTTTTTTTTTTTTCTGCACTCCTACAGATGCCAGCCCTTCCTCTGAATTATCAATCAATTCGGTAGTGATAAAAAATTTATGTCGTTATTTAAGATCAGCTTTTTCGCTCGCACTCTCTCTCTTTTTTTTTCTTTTTGTGGAGGCAGTGTGTAAATCATTACATGAGAAGAAGAAGAAGAAGAAGAAGAAGAAGAAGAAGAAGAAGAAGAGCAAGGCTGCAGAGCAAGAGAGAGAGAGAGGGGTGGGGCAAAAAAAAAGAAGAAAGGTTGAGGAAAAGTGAGAGAAAAAAATAAAGAAAGGGGATGACATTCACCAGTGGGGGAAAAAAATTAAATAGAAGAATTGATGGGACAGAGGCTGGCTGTCTCCGATGGTAAGAAGGAGAGAAGGTCAAGGGGATGAGGGTCCGCTGCTCCACAAATTACCGCTCAGCTACTCGTTGGCGTTTCCCGATAATTTGCAGCCTGAGGGGAGAAGGAGATCGTTAGTGATTGTAGGGGATAGATATGAGAGGGGAAATATATTGCTATGGACTTTTCTCTGGGTTTCGGTTGGCAGATCTATAGAGTGGCTATGGGAGAAAAGGGTCCAGGGTCAGCGCCATCAGCTGACCAGAGGAGGAACGAGAGCCTTTCAGATTGTCGGCCACTAGCTCTGACACTTACATAGTGAAATGCATGCAGGGGAGTCTGCATTATGAGTGGCATTAGAAAAACATTGAGGTTTAGCGTTGATGTCTCTGAACAGAAGCATGTGGATTTATTCTAATATCATCCTCAGGCCCGGCAATGGATTTCTGAAGTGTCACAGCTTTACTTAACCCATAAAGACCCAAACAGCCACCAGTGATCAAAACCATCTACTGAACTAAAGTGTTTAATACCGGTCGATCCACTAATCCTATCAATACATGTAAATAATTGGCGTAAAATGAAATTTGCAATCCTTTAATGGTCATCAGATACGACTCATTTGGACGTTCAGAGGCTCCATAGTTACCATGGAAACACCGTCATCTTCAACAATATTAGTCGCTTTTGCATTGACCCTCAAATTGTGTGAATATTACTTTCGCATAAAAATTTACCTGATGGAAAAATAACAATTTTGTCAAAACTCTCATTTTTATGCTGGCAAGAGGTGGTTTTTCAGGCGTAGCGCAATTGAGGTTTGAGGCTTAGTGTTGACGTCTCTGGACAGAAGCATGTGGATTTATTCTAATATCATCCTGAGACCCAGCATTAGATTAAAGACCCAAACAGCCACCAGCGACCAAAACCATCTACTGACCAAAAATGTTTAACCCTTTCATGCACGAATTGTGAGAACCTTGATTGTGTGAGTGTTGAGTGTTTTTATTCCTCTTTAGGCATGAAAAAAAAATAATAATGCGATTGAAATAGTTTTTTATGAACCTATTTTTCATGGAGTTGCAAAAATGTCTACTCAGCTGGACACCATGTGTTTAATTTGTGAAGCAAAGAAACGTATTTACGGATGAAATAATTTTTTAAATGTTAATCTGATGTTTTGTCATGTTTTAACAAACTCTAATACTAGTTATTATTCACTTTATGGAGATTATATGTAAAAAAAAAAAAAAAAAGAAAAAAAGATGTTAATGACAGTCTAACAGCAATAACAAGCACCTGATTTACACTCAAACATGTTAGTGCAGATCAGTTTTATCCAGAACAGCAAAGTTTCAGTAATGGTATGAATTAGAGTGTATGGGATGATGCATAAACGTCCACTGTGTTGGCTGATGTGGAACTAAAACAATAAAATCCTTGAAAATATGATAAGAGAACAGCTGTAGAATAGCTGTCCACTGTAGTGACCAGCATGCATGAAAGGGTTAATATCTGTCGATCCACTCATCCTATCAATACATGATGCACTCACTGATTGAAGAAGAATGTTCTGTTGGAAGAATTTACTCTGAATCCTATGTAGTGTTTAAAGTCTTTACTTGTACCTTTGCTGTTTTTTTAACCCATAAACACCCAAACAACCATTGGTAACCAAAGCATCTACAGATATAAAATGTTTAATACCTGTTGATCCACTAATTCTATCAATACATGGAATTAATTGGTGTAAAATACAGTTTGTCATCTTTTCGTGGTCATCAGATATAACCCATTTGGACGTTCAGAGGCTCCGTAGTTACCATGGAAATACTATCATCTTCTAAAACAGTGATTCACCAGTAAAACCCAAGGATTGGATTAATGACACTTGTTTTTACATTCATTTGCTGAAAAAGTCACTTTTTCTTCACTTTTATGAACCATCATGCACCATGCGACCATACAAAGCAAAAGTGAAACTTTAGATGCTTTACTAATTCCTCTAAGCCTCCCACTTTTGTGCAGCTCATTTTCCTTTTCCTTACCTTCGGAAACTTTTATTTGAGGGAGCAGAACATGTGTTTGAGGTTGGGAATTTCAGTCCCTTTCAATTCAGGACGTTTGTTTTTTCCTGCATTTCATTTTTTACTCAGTAACGGGGGGTTTTCCAATGCAGCGAAGTAAAATATTTGGGTCAAAATGTACTTAAGTAAAAGTAAAATGATCTATTTCAAAAACTACTTTAAAAAATTACAAATTACTCACTAAAGCGACTCAATTACAGTAACGTGAGTAAATGTAATTTGTTACTTTCCACCTCTGTGCATATCAATGTGATCAGTAAATTACATACAGGAAAATACTTGATTTTCAGTGAAGAAAAATGCAAAATGCAGTGGATAATATTATAATAAATGGTGATAAATCACTGAGGAAAGGATAAATATAGAGAAAAATTAATCTGGGAACGGCCACAAAAGTAGCACTGGGTCTTTATGGGTTAATTCTGATTTCAGATTTGGAATCAGCAGGTGATTGAGTCAGCATAAATGTAGTATATACAGCATTTTTCAGTTTTTTCTCTTTTGTAAAGATGATCAAAATAAGTCAAGGGCCATGAGGACTGAAAAGAAAAACCCGTTAAAAACTAACAATGTTATAAACCAGTGTTTATTATCAAAACTGATTATATTGAAATACATTACATGCACAGAAACTACTTTATCCATGTATCATCAAAAACAAACACCTGTGTGTATTAATTACTGATCACTAGTGTTTTTAATCACCTGCATTTGTCCGTTAACTTTAATTCCAGATATTCTGCATTTATCGTACATTTCTATTTCGTTGGGATGAATAATTCCTTAATTACTCTGAGGTGCATTTGCATAAATGATGCTCAAACTTTTATAGTAATAACCACTGCTATACTCAAACCGTTAAAGCAAATGAATAATAAATAAACACTGTCTTATTGTGTAGTGTCTCTATGCGGCTACATTTACATTTACTTTTTACTTTTCTGTTGTCAAGGTAACCATAGTGAGAAGTATTTCTGGGTTTTATTATATTGAGCTAAATGTCTGGCACTGATCAAACAGGAAAAATGAAGATACTGTATAGTGGCACATATAGAGAGAAACATCACAACCTACTGCAACAGAACCAGCAGTCGCACGTTACGTGCTATGAATCATGTACGCTTTTAGCCACTTGTGAACATGGCGCTTTCCTCCGTAATAAATCTTTACAGACAATTTGTCCATGCTCTGCTACTCATCTAATAGAGAGGATAGGGCTCTGTGGTAGAAGGGTGAGATCTGAGGGAGGAGATGGATTGTGTGGCTGGGAAAAACCAGTCCCAAAGTGAGAAAGCCTTTTCTTTTTACAGTGTAGTTTATCTTAAATCTGATTATTTGAGTTCTCATTTAAATAAAATAAATCAGCGTTTTCACAGATGGAAACGGAGCTTCTTTTTGCCCACACATTATCTTCAAGTTATTCAGTAGTCACCTCATTAAACCCATAGATCTGTGTTTTTCAACCTTGGGGTCGGGACCAGACGTGGGGTTGCCTGGAAATCAAATGGGGTCGCCTGAAATTTTCTAGTAACTGATAAAAATTAAAACTCACTAATAAAAAATATATGGTAAGCTGAGGGAGACAATTCCAATCCATAAAAGACATGACAAACTGTGAAGCTGAAACTGAAGCAGTGTGGTACTGTTTATCTTTCAAATGTTCATTGTGGTCGGTTTCAGATGCTGCAGCTCTTTCATAATTGATATGAATCAATCTACACCAGTGTTTTTCAACCTGGGGTCAAGACCCTACATGGGGTCACCTGGAATTCAAATAGGGTAGCCTGAAATTTCTAGTAATTAATTAAAAAAAAAACAAAAAAAAACAACAACAACTTACTAATAGAAAATATATGGTGAGTTGACTGAGACAATCCCAATAAATAAAAGATATGACAAACTGTGAAGCTGAAACTGAAGCACTGTGGTACTATTTATCTGTCCAAATGTTCATTGTGGTCAGTTTCAGATGCTGCAGCTCTTTCATAATTCATAGTTTGAGTTCTTGTTTGTTCAGTATTAATTGTCAGCCTTGTAAATCCAAGCTGGACTGACTGTACATATCCTGACCAAGGAAAATCAAATTCTCACTCTGTGCAGTAATCTACACCTGGCTTTTCAGCCTCCGTCCATAATAATATACATTATATAGACTAAATGTTGACTAAAATTAATGTTTATTGGCAACAAAGTATAGCTAACAATTACATGATCAAAAACAAATTAATTTTAACTAATAAAAGTCTCCGTTTTGAATGTCTGGGGTCGAAATTTGTGATGTTAAAATGGGGTCACAAGCCAAAAAACGCTGGGAACCACTGTCATAGACCTAGGGCTACTTCTGCGGCACTTTCCAAATTAAGCTTTCTCTATACTTAACCTTTCTTAAGTGATTTATCACCATTTATTATAGTATTACCTCTGTTTTTTGTGTTTTTTCAGTGAAAATCTGGTATTTTCTTACATTTCATTTACAGATCATGTAGATGTTCATAAAAGCTCAGGTTAAAATTGAGGGTTATTATATCAAAAACAGAGAAAACTGATAAAAAAAGTGACTCTTTCAGTAAAGATATCAATAACAGAATCTAAAAACAAGCATCTGCATCTGTTTCCACGGTAACATCCAAACGGGTCATATCTGATGACCATGAAAAGATGAAAAACTGCATTTTACAGCAATTACTTTAATGTATTAATAGGTTTAGTGGTTCAGAAGTTATTAAACATCTCAGATCAGTGGATGGTTTTGGTCTCCAGTGGCTGTTTGGGTCTTTATGGGTTAAAGACAAGCATTACATTTTTTCTGATTTATCTGTAATTGTACAAATAATGCAAATGTGTGTATCCTCTGCAGCTTTATAGTATGCTTTACCTTTGTCTTCGCTTTTCGAGGTGAACAGATCAGATTTTTTTTCCCCCTTTTTTTTTCTTTACCATAGTCAGCAATAAGGTCCAGAGAGTGATGGAGTGTCCATCTGCTCAAATCTATTGAACCTGTGGACAAGCAATTCATTTCTCTGCCTTCTAGACATTTTGTTTATAATAATAGACAGATGCCTCCAGTCCTTTTACGAAGAGATGAATGTCTGCTGATATCTAGGTCAACTGTTGTATATGTCAGGCTATAAGTGGGTCAAAGTAATGTGTATCTAAAAGATTGATGTATTTATGTCACCCCTCTACCTTATCAGGTATATTCGTAGCAGGTATTTGTGTGAAACGGAGTATATACTGTACGCGTAGGTAGAACGTACGCTGATGCACTGCTGTTTTCATTATCTTTCCTCCACAGCCATTGAGCTCCCAGTCACACACACACACACACACACACTTATCCATGCACACTCAGCACACACATCCGGAGAAATATACCCCGAGACAAGACAGCAACAGAGCTGACTGTAGCACATTGCTACACTTTGCGTTTTCCCTCATGGGTGCTCTCATGTACTGTCACCCAGGGCCTGACTCAGCCGGCCGCCGCCCAGCACCGCCACCACCGCTACCGCACCTGTAGTCAACTCACAAGACCATATCACCTTAATTTATCTCTCGTAGAAATGTAATTATTTCACATCATCGTGTTACCCTCCCCTGGAAAATTCGTTTTGTTGTCTCACAAATATGTGCCGACCCACTGAGAGTGCGGCTTTTTTAATAGCTGGAACTCTGCTGCAGACACTCGCCGGAGCTGAATTAATGTGCTGCTCTGCTCTGCATGTGTTTGTGAGAATTTTGCGTGTGTCTGTGTTTGTTTGTTGTTGTGGCAGTCGGTGTTACGGCATGTTTTGGCGGAGGCTTGCACCGTCCTCTCCACTGGCAGACTGACATGCTCCTGGAGCAGATGGTGCCGACTGAGAACACGAACACTGCCATGCCCTTGGATGCAACAAGAAATATCTTTTTCTTTATTTCTATTCAAATTTTAATCTTCTCTTTTTTTTTCATTCCCCTTTCCTCTTTCATGCTTTTATTTTTCTCATTATATACTAAAAGTTTAGCATTTGGCCTTTTCATTTGCTCCACATTATCCACTCCAGTGCTATGAATATGCAAATAAGCAGTGCTTTTTTGCTATACCATGTGTTCTGTGTGTTTGAGTGGAGTTTGTTTGCTTCGGTGTCCCGCTGCTAAGCCCATGACCTATGACCACCGACTACTGGGAGAAGCTGTAAGAGTGGCTTAGCCTTCATTAAGTATGTCTTTCCTTTCCAAGCTGATTATTGTTGCTAGTAGTTAACCCGAGGTTGAACATGTGACCTAACCAGCAGCCAACTTTCTCCAAGTCCTCCCCAGATGTCACAGCAGATGCTTGTGCTTCTCTTTCTGACGCAACTGTGATGTATTATCTGCCCTTGAATGGCTGTCTGTCAGTTGTCTCATTGTCTTAACGTGTCTGGTCATCTATACACCTCCTCACCTGTACGCTGTCCCCGTTAGCCATTAACCTGCATCAGTTTTCCATCTGTCCGTCAACACAAACTTCTCTGCAATTGAGAATTTTTCTTCTTCCTCTTGTCCTCATGGAATCCATCTGTCTGGTATACTCTCTGCATCCTGTCCGTATAGGTCTCCATCTTTGTAATTAGTTTTGTCTCACTGCCTGTCATTTTTAACAGGAGGTGATTGACTTGGCCCTCCGCAGGGACAACATCCACACTCTGCTTTTGGATGACGGGAAGACACATTTCCGGCCATTTCACAGTTTGATGTTTTCATCATACTGCTCTGTTTCGCAGCATGTTCCATTTTTCATTGTGCTGGGGTGATTGCGGTCATCAGTCATGAGTATCCACTGAGTTTTCATTATCCTATAGCGCTCGGTGCATTTATATCTTTTGAGACCGTAAAATACATTTAACACAAAAATCAAGAGGTGAAGCGCTCAATGGGAACATCTGAAACGACCTCAGGTCAACCTCCACGGCGCCCAGACGGGGCCTGTCTGCGATGCTGTGCGTTGCATGTTGATGTGTGTGTCTGTGTGTAATCATGTTAGTGGACACAGGCCACAGATACAGAGGTCATCACATGGAGAAATCAGTACCAAGGGAGAGAAGGGATGCTGTTGGTGACGCTTGTGGAGAAGTTCAAGGTAAACCTGGTAAATGAGACTCCGTGCAGTTTCAGGACGATATAAACATGAAATCAATTTGCATCATTTTTCTGGAACCTTGCAAATTGGATGCACAGTAAGTGGACGTAGTAACCATTGGCGGCTGTGCGAGAATTGTTCGGTAACCGTGCGATCTCAAGATTCGGTAACATTCCCTGGCCCCCTAGATCGCCAGATTTGTCCATTTGTGATTTTTTCTTGTGGGGCTATCTCAAGAGTAAAGTGTACACGACTCGACCAAGAACTCTGGATGAGTTAAAACAGAGAATTCAGGATGAAATTCACAGTATCCCAGCTGAGATGTTGCAGCGGTCAATGAGGAATCTCAACAACAGATTTCAAGAATGCATTCGTACAGGAGGACGCCATCTACAGGAAGTAATTTTTAAAAAATGAAAATTCCATCATTGTTTCTTAAGTGGCATGGTTTAAGGTTTCAATTACTATGAATAAAATATTTTTCTTCCATCACTCTTGGTTTTATTAGATTGTTAAAAAGTTCACGTTTTTTTGTCACCCTGTATATTTCACGATATAAATCAAATCACTATTTTTGTCAAGCTTAAATTTTCTGTTACTTATAAGAGTAAGATAAGGGTGGAGAGAGAGAGAGATGTTGCAGTACGTATGGAGAAGTCCCTCCCTCCGCTCTTAAAATTATCCCCCTGTTTTATTCATCTCCCCCCAGACCCCCATCTGAAGATTTATTGACCCCTGTCTTACAAGCGTCTTAAGTTTCATTTTCACTTTTAAGGCCATATGGTTTGCTTGTGGTATTGCAGTTGGCACAGACCACAACCCCCTCCCCATCCGCCCCATCTACTGACCCATGCATACCTCCGTATTCAGCTCTGCAGGCATAACTGGCGTAAACCGAAAGTGAAACAACATGCTTTGAAAATCCGACTCCAGGCTTCTATGCCTCTGTTGTAAGCATGAACCAAAATGTTTTGCTTGTTTGTTTATTTATTTATTTCGAATATTGCAATAAAATCAAACAACAAAATAATTATATAAAAAGAAAGTAAACCATTCGAAAAGGAGCGGGATGAAGTTTAACCTATAATCTCCCACCCCCTTACTCCATCCTTCACCTACCCTAAATTCTTATGTCAGATTCCCTAAGTAACTCAAAAGTCCTCACACGTCAGACTAAATTCTGACTAGGCATAAAACACAAAATCGCTGTACATATCAAGGATAGCCTGCAGCATTTCACATTAAAATAAACTATGTCCTTTCTATAACTGTAATGGTGCACATATCAAAACAAAAATAAACTGTCCATTTCATGACAATAATACACAAATCAGAAACAAAAGTACCGTACCCTAAACCTGTCGCCCAAGTTCTCAGTAAATTTTTCTCCTGAGGGAACACTAATTACCTCCCTCTGCAGCCCAAATATTAGTATGTGTGCTACAGTTGTTCTTACGCCTGTGCTGTGTGCGTAACCTAACTTGACGTTGCTCTAGTGTGATTGGTTCGGTGCGGCGCTACTTAATTATGATTTGTTGTTCTTACGTCTGTCAAAACATGGACGGATGAATTCTATTGAAATTCCATCGAGCATGTTTCTTATTTCTATTGAGGAAAAGTTATATTGTGATATTTATAGTTATTGTTTTATCGCCCAGCCCTAATGTCATATCTACAGCTTGTAGGGCTTCCTATTACTGTTGATTTTAAATATGATCATGATAAAAATGTTCATGTCAGTTGTCAATAATTATAATGAAAAATATCAAATCACTATTTCTTTTCAGTTTAGAGACTGATTTTTCTTCCTGAGTGATAGTTCAAGAAACCAGGTTATTAACCCATAAAAACCCAGTGTGGCAATTACAAAAAGGAATTTTTTTCTCTATTTAACCGTTTTTAAGTGTTTGATCACCATCTATTATAATATTACCCTCTGTATTTAATGTTTTTTAAGTATCCATCAGGTATTTTCCTGTATTTAATTTACCCATCATGTAGATTTTCATAAAAGCTCAGATTAAAGTTGCGGGCTATTATGTCAGAAACGGAGAAAACTGTAGAAAAAGTGACTTTATCAGCAAAGATATCACTAACTGAACATAATTTAAAATAAATTATAAATTAAAAAATTATAAAATTATAAATTATAAAATTAAAAATTATAAATTAATAAATTTCAGGGCTTTTGTTAGTTTTTTTCTGGTGAATCAGTGTTGTAGAAGATGACAGTGTTTCCATGTTCACTACGGAGCCCCTGAACGTCCAAATGGGTCATATCTGATGACCATGAAAAGATGAAAAACTGTATTTTATGCCAATTATTTACATGGATTTATAAGTTTGATGGATGAGAAGTTATTAAACATTTTAGATCGGTCAGTGATTCTGGTCATCAGCGGCTGTTTGGGTCTTTATGGGTTTCATCCATTTGTTTATTTCGTTCATGGTTGTGCATTTCATCACCAGACATTCAATAATCATCAGGTGAACAAACATTCGCACACCCATGCTTGAAAAGGAGCAGGATGAAGAAAATCTTACATTTCCTGCCCCCTTCTAAATAATAATAGCCTTAATGGTTAACTATACACAACTAGCTATAAAGTCACACTGTATAAAGCACAGGTGTCAAACATGCGGCCTGCCAAAGGTTCCAATCAGGCTCGCAGGATGAATCTGCAAAGTGCAAGTTAGGGCATCAAACTCAAAAACAGTATTATAATAATCTATAAATAATGACAACACTTACACTACCAGTCAAAAGTTTGGACTCACCTTCTCTTTTACATGGCATGAGATGGACCACAGATGGCCAACAAGTGCTCAGCATCACTGGGAACTCCTTCAAGGCTTTGGGAAAACATTTCAGGTGACTACTTCATTAAGCTCGTCGAGAAAATGCCAAGAGTGTGCAAAGCAGTAATAAAAGCAAAATGTGGCTATTTTGAACAATCTAAAATATAAAACGTGCTTTGAGTTATGTCACACTTTTTTAAATTCCATAATTCCATATGTGTTCATTCATAGTTTTGATGCCTTCTGAGAGAATCTATAATGTAAATAGTCATGAAAATAAAGAAAAACCAGGTGAGTCCAAACTTTTGACTGGTAGTGTATTTTTTTTCTCTTTGATTTAGTGCAAAAAACATTAAATTATGAAAATGTTTACATTAACAAGCTATCCTTTAACAATAAAATATGAATAACCTGAACAAATATGAACACCCTGACATGTCTAAAGAAAATTAAATGCAATTTTAACAATATTCTGCCTGTTACTAAATGTTTTGTGCCTTTGTAGATCTGATCTGTAATGCATATGTAGAAATGATAAGTTGAGGCATAATATTGATAAAGTTGTACTTATATTTCTTAACAAATTTCATTTTTTCAGGTTATTCACATCCTTTTTGTTTGGATAGTTTTTAAACATCAATATTGGCATAATTTAAAGTAATTTTTTGCACTAAAGCAATTTGGAGTTGCCATTATTTATTGGCTATTATGCTATTATTTTACTGGTCCGGCCCACTTCAGATTAAATTTGGCTGAACGTGGCCCCCGGAAGAAAATGAGTTTGACACCCCTGGTATAAAGTCAGACCAACCAAACAAAATACATCCAAAGATAATACAAGATGAATACAAAACCAAGTGCAAAACTACATATCCAGGAAGTACAAAGCAAACAAAACATAGGTAAATGTATACTTCACGAAAAAATGCAAAACAATTACGATACTAGACCAAAATAAGTAAATAAATATGTCATAAGATGCAAAACACATAAGTATTTTTATAAGATGTAGATGAAAATGTACACAAAATTGACCGTGAAGACAAAATATAAACATTTATAGCAATAAAAACCTGTTATGTCATTTGTGCTTTTTTCTTTATAGCCAAGTTAGCAATGAAACACCTGAATTCTATATTTCTCAATACTTTAGTAAACATAGTATAATGCTGCCATAACTGGATGTGGTTACGGCCTTAATTAGTTGTTTTTAATGGACCTTTAGAAATAGATGTAGATTGACTGCAAACTCTGATTATAAAGGATGTCTCCAGTTTTAATGACTGTATAAATATCAATCATTAGCAGTGAATGATATTTTATATAGGTCATAGAAATGATGAGCCATGATCGGTTCTGCAGAAAAACTGTGATTTATGCAATGTTGCGGTGACATAATTTGACATCAATTAATCTGAAGGTAAATGGACTCTTGTTGGGCTTTATCTGGAGCCAAATTGTGATAATGAGTCCATGAATCCAGGAGAATGAATTCACAGTGAATGCACATGAAATGGTTTAATGTGCATGTTCATGTTGCCGTGACAATGAAAATACCTTTTATTGGTCAGCACTAGTAATGATGTCCTAATGAAAAATGAGTGATTTGTATGCAGGCCTCTAACGCATTGTGATTTTATATGTGAAATTACATGCTTTATCCCACATGCATCATTTATATGATACGCTGCGTTTAGTGCTCAGTTACATCCCTGAACCCCCCTTTTTACAGATCATTTTATTAGAGGAGATTCATAGCAGGTTGTCTCACTTCAACAAACTGTATAAAATATGGATTTTTTTTTTCCCTGCCTTCACTTCAATTGGAAATTTAAACGACGTCTTGAAAGCTCGTCCTTGTATCTTGTCATCTTTGCGGTCTGTCGCTGTTTTTCACTACCTGTTAAAAGATGAGATCATCATGATTAACGACAGGAAATCCCAGGAAACACTGGAAAGAGGAAAATATGTCTTCACAAATACGGCTAATATTAACAAACGTACACAGTCGCGCTTAACTGTCCCTTTATGCGGCCCAGATTAGGGGCTGTTGATTGAACACAGACAGTTTTAATCCGACCAGATGCATCTTTCATTCCTCTCCGCTGAGGTTGTTGCTCCCTCCCAGTAGATCAGCTGATACAGTAGTAACGCTGTTTTCATCCTCCCTTGTACAGTGGAGATTGTGCAGCCTTTGATTCAGATTGAGCTCAGGATCATCATCTATTACCGCTCCCTGATTATGGCAGTGTCCGCACACAGTCTGCTCACTGAAAGCATAATGATCCTGTCTTCTCCTTCCCCACCCATACTTTACACACTAATGGACTGGGCCGCCGGCAGTCTCCCAGCATCCCCATGTACTGTAATTGGGGGTTACTGTACATGAAGCAGACTTGAAGAAGGAAAAATAGGGCAGTGGTGCATGTAGTAAAGTCAGCCTTCATATAGCAGTTTCAGTTCATGGTTGATACGGGCTTTTTCTGCTGTTAAAAATAAAATATGCATCATTAAAATACAGTCTGTTGTACTGTATATGTTTCATTTAACACCAACAGTTGTGTGTATGTGTATGTGTGTGAGCTTCAGCGCTTCAGAGAATGATCAAAAGAGCAGGAGGACATGAGTCGACAGCAGGGTTTTTTCTTTTATCTCTAATTTTATATCTACGTGCCCCATGGGAATCATTGTCACCAGTGTGTGTGTGTGTTTGTGTATATGTATTGATGTGCGTCACACCGATAACAGGAGAGTTTATGTTTCGGGGGCGCTTCTGCTGCATATTACTTCAATTTCTCCCAGTCTCACGGCCGCGTAGAGTTTATTAGCCAATACTGGATGAAAGCCAGGTGTGTTTAAGTCGGCTGGGCCTCTGTGGTTTTCGGTAAGAACTCACTTATATTGTATAACTGTCCTCCATTTGGCAAAACACTGAGGAGGCCCTCAGGTAGATAATAATGTTTAAGACTGTATACACTTCAAAACAATAACTGTGTCCATCATATTCGCTTTTTACACACACACAACTTCTATTAAAGCGTGTGTGTCACATGCTTTGTAGTCACTAAGATATCCTTGTATGTTACAGATGTATAACGGCTAAAATTTGCTTAAAGGTCTTATTTCTGTCTTTGTGCATAAGAAATCAATATAAGTGAATCCCCAAAGGAACTTTGTGTTGGTAAATGCAAGTTATGCAAATTTACAGGATTTCAGTTCTGTTGCAACACGTTGATGGTCATATGAACTATGTTTTCAGCTCAAAAATGTCCAATTTCATCTCAATTAATGCTATATTTTCATGTCACAAATGGCCAAGTTATATTTTAACTGAATTTACCTGAAAAACAAATATTCTATTCTTTTAGATTCCCCAGTTTTTCTTACAGATTATATCCTACATATCACATGTTTTATTTTTACAGGTTGCAATATGGAGTATGGTGCTGATCCATCCCGCTTATGTTACGCCAATACATACATTAAGAATGTCACACGTCACTTTTTAAATCAACAGTTGTCTAATAATAAGCATTTTTATAAAGAAATAACAATTCTATATTGTTATTTACTCTTAAGTATGATGATAAACTATACAATAAATAATTATGATGCTAGTTTTTGCACAGGGATCATTTGTGGAAACGGTGACATGGCTGCCGAGCATCAGTATGATGGGATCTGTAACAACCATGTCACATCCGTCCACTGCCACATTTTGTGTTTTTGTGTCAGCTGTTATTGTTTTAGATCCACAATACTAACATTTATGAATAAGAGGATAATTAGTAATACTAAGTATATAAGTTTATTACTAATGAAGTACTGGTACTGACCAGATCATCATGGGTAATGTCACGTCCGTCCACCAGCAAAAGTTTTCACATACACGTGCTATTCAAAATCCAATATTTCTGAAAATAGAGCTTCCACTGTCAAATAATATCAGTAGTCTGTGCACAAATGTATTAACATTATTTCAACACAGTTCTATGCATTTCTTACAACTTTTTTTTTTTTTACAAAAATGGCCACTCGTTTGACCCCCTAAGTAAATTTCAGCCAATAAATATGCATATTATACATATCTAATATCTAAATATATTGCAATATTTTAGAATATATTAAGAAATGTATCCTTATTTATGTTTTATTCAAGTTTTTCTATTTTTATTTTTAATATGTATATTTATTCTTTTATATAAAGACTGTCATTGTTCCTGTTGTGCACTGAGCCATTGCATCATAATTTAATTTTCATGCAAATCTTAATGACAAATAAAGTATATCTAAGTCTATGTGTATCTCTGTTGAAAATGATGCAGTATATATCAGAATCCATTGCAAATGATCTGATTATGAAGCCACTTCCAGTATGATACAATGTGATGTGAAGTTCAATATAATACAGAATAGATTGTTTTATTTAGTTCTTAAGCAGACCTCAAATCATTAAAAAAGAGCAGTTTTTGCATCGCATTAGCCAACACAAAGTCCCCACTTGTATTTACTCAGCAAATAGTTGAAATCCCTCCACTGGATAATTACTGCAGTGATTAAAGTTTCATCTGTACCAAGTTCTTAAGCTCTAACTGATGCACTGAGTAGCTTCTCATTTCTTAAACATGTCACAAGACATATCCTGTGGTTGTGGAAAAACATAACTGTGCTTGGTTAAATTAATGGCAACAAGAACAACAAAGAGGAATGTTTAAAATACTGAAATAGGATAGTGGGTAGTCATGACAGATCAAATTTAGGGAAGAAATGTGGTTGGGAATAAAATCTTTAAAAATTGATTACATTAGAACTCACCTCTGTGTTTAATAATGAAAGTAAGAGTATTTTTACAGGCATAATGTAATGATAACTCAAGGGATTCTAACCAAACAGTTGGGTAGACTTAACACACTTATCAGCAGGGTGCGATTTGTTGGAGGGAATGAGGGGGGAAATCAACCCGCCACCCCCCTTTGGTTTTTACATCCCTACTTCTGCTCAATGAGTTTGATCCTTGGGGGGGACACCCAACCAACTGAAATAACAGGCAGTTTGTGACAGTTTTCTTACACCTATATCCTACATTACTGGCACTAATGTTCACCTGAACCGAACTTTCAGCAGTCTCAGAATTCGTGAACCTTCATGGGGCCCAGCATTTGTGGGGGGCCATAGAGCAAGGGAGGGAGTCCAGTTGATACAGGGTAGAAGTTGTGAAAATTTTGAGTAAGATCCGTTGTACACTGAAAAAAATAACTATTAACATTTACTTAGAAAAATCCTCGTAAGTTTTTGCAGGATGAAATTCTAATTAAATTTTACTATTCTAAATCAAGTAAAACTCTCTTGCCTTTATCAAGTAAAATCTAAATGGGATTTGTAAATAAATGTTACACTACAAAATGTGTTTTTTTTACACTTGGTTATGTGAAATAATGAAGTGAGGTTTATGTGATTTTTTTTTATATTTCTGTGTGTGTGTAATAGAAATGCTAAGTAACTTTTATGTGTGCTGATCATTTACAATAATGGATTACTTTAATAAATGTTATTTATATTTTATCTGTTGTATCAGTATACTTATTCTTATTACAAAAAGAATTATTAAGCACTTTATTTGTGTAATAACTACTTCATTTGTTAAATTTTATTGAATTAATATTAAAAATCAATAATATAAAAATGCCAACGTTTAACAACAACTTTTTTTATTGACAATCTTTTTTGTCAAAGTTTTACACTTGGAAAAAACATTGAATAAGCAATTATTATTGTAATTCTATTACAAACCTAATGTCCTTTCTGAAGGCACAGCTGTAAGAAATGGCTGTATATGTTTTACAACTGTATTAACATTCATGAACAATTATTAGCATTTAGTGCAACAAATGATTGCAGTACAGTTTTGGGCATTGCTGTAAATATAAAGAAAACTTAAACTAGATAAAGAACCAAAAAATAGTCTAAGGTCTGCATGAAAAGGGACTTCCAAAGCAGAAAGACTTATAAATAAAATTCAATATCACACCACTTTAAAACATGTGCAGGTGTTACACCATAACAAAACTAGTTCTATTCCTCTGTTGTATAAAATAGAGGAATAGAACCTGAGAGCTGGACATTGAAAGTATGTAAAGGTTCACTTTCATTTCATGCCAGCGTTAGTTACATTACTTATGGACCCTACCCCCACATATATAACTATACCCCACCCCCCACCCCCCGCGCTCTGAAAAAAACTAAAAAAAACAAAAAACAACTCTATGTATGGGACAAATCGCACTCTGCTTACCAGTAAGACTGGACTGTGTTTCAATGGAAAAAGCTCATGTGGTCTGATGTGTCCAGATTGACCCTGTACCAGAGTGATTACCCATCATGCCTAGTGCCTACAGTACAAGCCTGTGGGGGCAGTGTTGTGGTTCCTATGGTCAGGTCTATGTTCACCAACATTATAAAATGAGGTCAGTTGAACCTGAATGTACTGAATGACCTGGTTTAACACCAGTGGGTTATTTCCCATTCTAATGATACAGACATATTCCAAGATGACAACGCCAGGATCCGTCTGGTGTGTGAAGAAAAGTTTATTTTTTTGTTTATTTGATATTCTTGTTTTCATTCTTGTTTCTTTTTAACTATAAAAACACTTGACTCTTTAACAAAAGGTCTATTCGCAGGTCCTTTGTGCAAAAACCAGTCTTACACATTTATTTTATTTATTTTATTTAACCAGGTAAGTTCACATTTCCAATAATAACCTGGCCAAATGATATCTTCCAACTATACATGATAAAAACCTGAAAATGAAAACTACCGTTAATCAGTCCGTCCTTCCCATTCTGTCATCCGTTATACTTCACTTCTATAACACATGTTGTCCTTTTATTTATTTATTTTTTTACACTCAGTGGCAGAGATGATTAATGGTCACATTACTATATTACATGACAGCATAGAGCCTGGCATAATTTTAAATCAGCAGTTACAGACGCAAATCAATGCATTCTGTTTATGTTTTTTTAATGAGACCACACTTAACTTGAACTTTAACCTATAAAGACCCAGTGCTACTTTTCTGGTAGTTCTCAATTTTTTTTCTTTGTATTTAACATTTCTTAAGTAATTTGTCAGCATTTATTATACTGTTATCTTTTGCATTTTTCCAGTGAAAATCCGATATTTTCCAATACTGAATGTGCTGATCTTACAGATGTTCAGATTTAACATGAGGGTAATTATACCAAAAAACAGAGAAAACTGAAGAAAGAGTGACTTTTTCAGAAAAATATATCATTAATTGAACTTCAAATTAGTGTCTACAACCACTGTTTAGTCATTTGCAAAGCGTCTTAAGTTTCACTTTCATTTTGTATGGTCGTACAATGTATAGTGGTTTATAATAGCGAAGAAAAAGTGACTTTTTGAGCAAAGATATCAATAAGTGAATTTAAAAACAAGTATCATTAATCCAATTCTATGGGTTTTACTGGTGAAGGTAAATAGATGACTGTGTTTCCACGTTCACTACGGAGCCTCTGAACGTCCATATGGGTCATATCTGTTGACGAACTGTATTTTACACCAATTATTTCCATGTATTGATAGGATTAATGGATCAACAGGTATCATACATTTCAGATCAGTAGATGGTTTTGGTCGCTGGTGAATGTTTGGGTCTTTATGGGTTAATCCCAGTGCACAGATGCAAATTGATAAATCTTACCATCCTGGTTGAAAATGCTCGCTATAAATATCCTCATGTGTATTTTTCATGATAAATTGTGGCTGATGTGAGCACAGTGAGTCCTCTGGGCCTTCTCTGTAGAATTAATGGAGTAAAAACCTGCATAAATGGAATATTATTTGGTGAGATGTCTACATCAGAAGCGCAAACACAGCAGGGTGGAAAACACAGATTTCACAGTCTTTTGCCGCTCTCAAGCCTCTTTCCTCTGGCATTTCGCTTCATTCTCTCCCAATTTGTCTAAAATGAGGCGGTACATGTCTGACCTATAGGCAAGTACACTTGTTTGTTTGCACATGCTAATACCGGAACAAGAAAACACATGCATACACAAGCCCTCTGACACACACACTTTTACAGAATGCTGACTATGTGGTCCCAGGTTCAGTGGTAAAAGTGCTGTGGATGGCTCCTCAGAGAGAGGCGCGCTCAATGCCTCTAATGATGTGCATTCCACTCGAGACGCCGCTGCAACATAATGAATGTTTGATGGGAGGTGAGCGAGTGGAATGAGCCCCAAAAAGGAGAACAGAGATATAAATATGACAAAAGAAGAGTCTCAGTCAGGCAGAGAGAGAAAGTCTAATAGGACTGATAAATATCTCTTTCTTTCGTACTAAAGGTTAGCAGCATCAAAAGTGTTGCAAAGGATCCGTTCACCTGCTGTATCCTGATGGAGAGATGAAATACAGCCACATTATTCAGCTGTAACAGGGCAGATTCTACTATAAATAATGTTATGCTTGAATTGAACATTTCATTACAAGTTGTAAATGCCAGTGCCAGAGTTACAGGATACCAATCATCACGGTTCAGTCTGAAAAGGGAAAGTCATCTTTCGCAGCTCACTTCCCATCACAACTCTGAGCCACATGCAGAGTTAGAATTTAATTGACGGTGCCACTGTAATTTCCTCTCTGTCCCTTTAGTGCAGGGCATGCAACTAAACCTGGGATCTTCTTCTTTGGACTTTTAATCCCTCTGTCTTCCAAATACATCATGCATGACTGCCTGCACTCCAAGCCTGTGTGTGTAAGTGTAAATGAGCGCGTCTCTTCGCAGCCAGGATTAGCAGGCTGTGTATTGCTGAAGTCTGTCCAGAGTATTCACAGTGGGAGTGAGGAAATGAGGCGATCAGTGGCCAGACTGTAATCAGCAGTGACAGCCCCCCCCCAGGATCACCTAGCAGGTGACTTGGAGGGATGCTCCACCCAGCTGCCATGTTGTTATTGGAGATGGTATCATTCGGATTTTGAAGCTCTTAATAATAAACATTTAATAATCATTAGTGGAAAAAACATCCCCAATAGCACATTACATTTGTAATACAATGGTACCCTGACTCACAAGTTTAATTTGTTCTGTGACCAAACTCATAACTCAGTTTGCTCTTATGTCTAATCAATTTTCCCCACTGAAATTAATTGAAATGTCATTAATCCTATAACGCCAAACGTATCATATTTGTTACATGAGTTTTGAAGCCCTCTATATGATCAGTGTGATTTTTTTTTCCCTGAAAAACCTGATGTATACAATTAGATACATGCAATACAGGGATAATCCACCAGGGGGGACAAATTCGATCACTAGAGGCCTTTCCAGTGACACTACAAGATTATCATTGATGAGGAAGGAGACATACCTTTGCCAATTTTGAAAAGGAAATACTAATTTGTTAGACATGTTTGTGTTATATTATGTTTTTGTTTGTTCAAATATATTAATATTTGAGCATTGAGACCCGGTGTATCAAATATGATACAAAATTGAAACTCATACATGGAAATTGATATTTGAAAAAAAAAGTTTTTTGGTTGTTCAGAAGGACCAATAAAGGCTCCAGTTTCAAAGAACTGGAATTTTCTGCCAATGAGTCAATGGTTCAGGCTTTACAGGGTTAATCTGTTCCAGCCCCCCAAAAAACACCCCAATTTCACACCTAACTTATAGATAACTTATACCAACGAAAGCTCAGTGTATTGTTTGTGTTGTAGCCATTCATTCATTCATTCATTTTCTGAACCCGTTTTATCCTCACTGGGGTCACTGGAACCTATCCCAGCTACTTACAGGCGAAGATGGGGTACACTCTGGACATGTCACCAGTTCATCACAGGGCTGACATATAGAGACCAACTATCACTCTCACATTCACACCTATGGGCAATTTAGATTAACCGATTAACCTATCAGTGCATGTCTTTGGATGGTGGGAGGAAGCTGGAGTACCTGGAGAGAACCCACGCAGAAACAGGGAGAACATGCATCCATGTTTGCTCACTACAGCATCTTGCAGAGTACGAACAGTTTCCTCCTGTCAACCCCATTTTTATATAATCTACCGGCCGCTCCGGAGACACATGTGGCTCTTTCATCCCTCTGCTGTGGCTCCCTGTGGCTTTGGAAAATTAATAATGAGTTTTTAATTTAAAAGTATTTTATAAAACTCATTATTAATGTAATTCTAAATTTGAAGATTATGGTGATATTAGGTATTACTGGTACTATCTCCTACTGTCGCTGTCCGGGGGGGAGGTGCTGAAATGCTTTGCCGCATGTCTGGAAGAGGTGAAAAGAGGTCATACCCATGGTTAGGAAAGAGAAATTTGGCAAAACAACTGCACAAAAAGCTCAAAATGCAAGCACAACACAACAGAGATGCTTCCACGGCGAGGTAACCACATGAAATAAACGAGTGAGACATGGGATGCTGGGTGGATGTTGTGCCAAGTAAAGGTGACATATCTGAAGCTCGCTCGTAACTTGAACTTTGACTCTCAACTCAAAGCAAAAAAATCTACCTGGCACCGGCTTGTAAACCCAGAAAACTTATAGGTTAAGGCAGGGGTGTCAAACTCGTTTTAGTTCGGGGGCCACATTCACCACAATTTGATCTCAAGTGGGCCAGACCAGTAAAATAATAACAGTGAAAAAAGTAAAATTATATTATGATCAGGTTTACATCAACAAAGTTTCCTTAAAAATATGAATAACATGAACAACTTGAATTGTCATAAGAAAAACAAATGCAATTTTAACAATATTATGCCTCAGTTTATCAGTTTATCATTTATACATGTGCATTAAAATCGCACAAAACATTTAGTAACAGGCAGCATATTGGTACAACTGCATTTACTTTTCTTAAGACATTTTCGTTTGTTCATATTTGTTCAGGTTATTCATGTTTTTTGTAAAATCATAGTTTGGTAATGCAAACATTTTCATGTAATTTTACTTTTTCACACCTAAAAAACAAAGAGAGAATTTGGAGTTGTCATAATTTATAGGTTATTATGATAATATTTTACTGGTCTGACCCACTTGAAATCTAATTGGACTGTATGTGTCTGTATGTGGAACCTGAATTAAAATGATTTTGACACCACTGATTGTTAATATCTTTGTTTAATTTTTGCATAAATTCATCCCACGGGCCAGATTGGACCCTTTGGTGGTTTTACACCAAAGGGTAAAGTTTTACACAAGTTTTACACAAGCAATAAAGTGTTCTTAGGTCCTCCAATAACAGGTGACATTTTGAATTTCAGAGTATTTCTATAAGTACCCTATAAATCAGTGTTTTTCAACCTTGGGGTCACCTGGAATTCAAATGGGGTCGCCTGAAATTTCTAGTAATTGATTCAAAACAAAACAAAACAAAAAAAACTTACTAATAAAAAAATATATGGTGAGTTGACAGAGACAATCCCAATCCATAAAAGACATGACAAACTCTGAAGCTGAAACTGAAGCACTGTGGTACTGTTTATCTGTCAAATGTTCATTGTGGTCGGTTTCAGATGCTGCAGCTCTTTCATAATTCATAGTTTGAGTTCTTGTTTGTTCAGTATTAATTGTAAATCCAAGCTGGACTGACTGTACATATCCTGACCAAGGAAAATAAAATTCTCACTTTGTGCAGTAATCTACACCTGGCTTTTCTCCCACCATCCATAATAATATACATTATATAGACTAAATGTCATCTAAAAATAACATTTATTTGCAACATAGTGTAGCAAACTATTACATGATCAAAAACAAATTAACACTTTCATGCATACTGGTCACTACAGTGGACAGCTATTCTACAGCTGCTCTCTTGTATATTCATGGATGTTTTTTTTTTTGTTTTTTTTTACACATGTCTTTATTAAAGTTCTAAGATACTACATATCTTTTCTGACATGAATTGGTAACAGTGTGTAGATCTCCCCTGAGCGTAATAGTTATAGTTTTCACGCAAGTTATCAGTGAATACATGTTTCTTTGCTTCAAAAATTAAACACATGGTGTCCAGCTGAGTGGACATTTTTGAAACTTCATGAAAAATAGGTTCATGAGAATTTTTTTTATTATTATTCCTTTTTTTTTTTTTTTTTTTTTGACTTTTTTAAAATGTATTTTTCATAAGAAATGTTTCAGTCACATTGCTTTTTTCATGTTCAAAAAGAAATGAAAACACTCAGAGAAAAAATCTTGATTAAGGTTCTAATAATTCATGCATGAAAGGGTTAATTTTAGCAAAAAAAAAAAAAATCAAAAAAAAAATCTCCTTTTTGAATGTCTGGGGCTGCCAGAAATTTGTGATATTAAAATGGGGTCATGACAAAAATCACTCATATTCACTATTTACAGCTTCAAGATTTTAATAAAATCATTCTGAATCACTGTGTAGTTATAAAATCCAACACGCTTATTGACCTCACTGAAGCACGGGATTGGCCCCATATTTAATTTTTGCGAAAATGACCAAAAATAGTCACTTTTCCAATAAAAGGTGAATCATGTGGTCTTCCCTCTGCCCTGTTATCCATGGATGCTGTTTTTTCTGAAGCTTATTCTTGAGTGAGAGCCCCTGCGCCTCTGATCAGACATCTGTCCTCTGCGTAACCTCACACACTTGCCTTCTTTTTATATTCAAAGGCAAGACAATTCTCTACATAATTCCCCAACTGCACTTTTCATGGTGCCTTAGTAGCAGCTGCAATGAAAAAGAGGGTTTGTCTTATTGAAGTAAATTACCATATGGATGGGAAAAAAAAAAGAACAGTTTTGAGAGGCTCGGATCACAGTGACAGGTGACAGTGACTCACTTGTCTTATAACGCTAACAAGATTTAGAAAAACAGTAGAAGCATAAGGGAGAAGATAATTAGTGTGTGGAAGAGAGTTGAATCAAATTGTGTTTGTGCTCATGTTCGTCATAAGGGTCAGAGGAAGGTCTCACACACAGACCTGGTGAACGCATGATGTGTACGAAAAGTTTTGTAAATGTGTCCACAGTCGTCTGGTTCGCTGCATGTACTCTGTTGGAATAAGAAGGAATAAACCCAGTCCTGCATGATTTTCATTCTCCTGCCATCCTCGACTGTGAAACAATAACTGCCTCCAAGCTGCAAGCACACTTTTAAAATGACATGTTTTGACACAGACGAGTGTTTTTTTGTGTGCAGTTTTCTTTTCTTGGTGTTCATTCATTTAACACGGTTCCTCGTGTGCACTTGTTCAACCAAAACAACTTCTCTCCTAAAAGTGGTTTGCAAAAACACTTAGAAAACTCACTGCCACTCAAGAAGTCCAGCAACACAGTTAACCCTTTATACCAGTGGTTCCCAACCTTTTTTGGCTTGTGACCCCATTTTAACATCACACATTTCTGGCGACCCCAGACATTCAAAACAGAAACATTTTTTGGCTAAAATTAATTTATTTTTGATCATGTAATACCTTGTTATACTATGTTGCAAATAAACATTAACACTCAAGAATAAGCTTCAGCAAAAACAGCATCCATGGGTAACAGGGCAGAGGAAAGACCACATGATTAACCTTTTATTGGGCAAGTGACTATTTTTGGTCATTTTTGCAAAAAATTAAATATGGGGCCAATCCCGAGATTTTATAGAAATTTTGAAGCTGTAAATAGTGAATATGAGTGATTTTTGTTATGACTCCATTTTAACATCACAGATTTCTGGTGACCCCAGACATTCAAAACAAAAACTTTTTTTTTGCTAAAATTAATTTGTTTTCAATCATGGAATAGTTTGCTATACTATGTTGCAAATAAACGTTAATTTTAGAGGACATTTAGTCTATATAATGTATATTATTATGGACAGAGGCAGAAAAGCCAGGTGTAGATTACTGCACAAAGTGAGAATTTTATTTTCCTTGGTCAGGATATGTATAGTCAGTGTAGCCTGGATTTACAAGGCTGACAATTAATCCTGAACAAACAAGAACTCAAACTATGAATTATGAAAGAGCTGCAGCATCTGAAACTGACCACAATGAACATTTGACAAATAAACAGAACCACAGTGCTTCAGTTTCAGCTTCAGAGTTTGTCATGTCTTATATGTATTCTGATTGTCTCTGTAAACTCATCATATATTTTTTATTAGTATGTTTTTTTTTTTCTTTTTATCAATTACTAGAAATTTCAAGCGACCCCATTTGAATTCCAGGTGACCCCAAGGTTGAAAAACACTGATTTATAGGGTACTTATAGAAATACTCTGAAATTCAAAAAGTCACCTGTTATTGGAGGACCTAAGAAGACTTTAACACTTTTGTGAATTTTTTCAATTTTTTTTTATTTTTATGTAAAAAATCAAGGTCAGTGAAGTTACCATATTTGGTTCCTTACCTGTAAGTGGCAAAAAAAAAAAAAAAAAAAAAAATAAAAAAAAAAATATATATATATATATATATATATATATATATATATATATATATATACAGGGTGGGGAAGCAAAATTTACAATATTTTGAGGCAGGGATTGAAAGACAGTGTATGACCAGTTAGTTTATTGAAAGTCATGAGAATTTATTTGCCACAAGAAAATGTACATAATAGAAAATGTTTTTATTCTATATGTCCTCCTTCTTTCTCAATAACTGCCTTCACACGCTTCCTGAAACTTGCGCAAGTGTTCCTCAAATATTCAGGTGTCAACTTCTCCCATTCTTCTTTAATAGTATCTTCCAGACTTTCTCGTAATAGTTTTGCTCATAGTCATTCTCTTCTTTCCATTATAAACAGTCTTTATGGACACTCCAACTATTTTTGAAATCTCCTTTGGTGTGACGAGTGCATTCAGCAAATCACACACTCTTTGACGTTTGCTTTCCTGATTACTCATATGGGCAAAAGTTTCTGAAAAGGTATGGATAATAGTGTTAGGTATGATTATGACATCAATATATGTTTGGTTTCAAAACAATTGACGTAGTGCCTGCTGAGAACAAACAACTAAATGTTCATTGTAAATTTTGCTTCCCCACCCTGTATAAACATAAAAAATACAAGAAAAACACATATAAGGTGAATAGAACATCACTTTTATAACACTGCAACAACATAAGTGCTGATCCAGACCCCTGTCCACATCCACATTTCCCTTTGAACATCATTCCTTACATTAGTACCATTACTTCATGGTACCTAACAAAGCAGGTACACTCACTGTTCATGCAGAGGTGGACCTTACAGACCCTGTAGACCACATTGGACCTGAAATTGTTGACTCATTGTCCTCACTGTAACTGTTGCTGTCACTGTCTTTTAATGTGTGCAGAAATTACCAAAAATAGTCACTTGCACGATAAAGGGTTAAGTCTATAATGCTTGTTTTTTTTTTAAGCCTTATTAGAGAAATATCCATGATCATCTTTCATGATATTGTAATTTAGGTGCTCTGTGACGATAGAGTTCTGCTGCAGATAATCTATTCTGTGACACAGATTTTGGGAGTGAGATGAGTTTATGATTGACAGCTGTAATTGCCAATGGCTGATCAGATTCTGTAAGATGCAACCTGGACGCAATTCTACTGCTGTATTTTCTGTCTCAATGCAGAGGTTTGGAGTCATAGTTTCACTTCTCCATAATAGCATGAAACAGCATCAGTTCACCAATATTTATATTTATTCCTTTGATTTAGACCTGAGAGGAGTAAGCTGCAGAGGGAAGACGAGCACTTTCATATTTAACATTGTTTTCTCTGTGATTTCAGCTCCTGCAGCTTTACTTTTCTCTTTTATTCCAGACTGATAGTGGACGGTACCAGACCAGATCTCACAATGTGTGGACTAGGTCTGGACGTGTGAGACTACATGTATGATGCATCACCATAACATGCGTCTCTCTGTTCATCTATCGTTTCCTATCACCTCCTTTTATTTCGAATGCAGCACAACAATCTGACACATTTTGGCAGGATGCAAGGATGAACTATAACAGGTATTAACCCATAAAGACCCCAACAGCCACTGGTGACCAAAACCATCTACTGATCTAAACTGTTTTATACTTGTTGATCCACTAATCCTATCAATACATGTAAATAACTGGTGTAAAATGCAGTTTGTCATCTTTTCATGGTCATCAGATATGACCCATTTGGACGTTCAGAGGCTCTGTAGTAAACATGGAAACACTGTCATCTTCTACAACATTAATTCACCAGTCAAACCCATGGAGTTGGATCAGTGACAGTGGATGGAAACACTTCCTTTATGTTCAATTAATGATATATTTTGATGAAAACATCAGTTTTTCTTCAGTTTTCTCTGTTTCCGATATAATAACTCTCAACTTTAATCTGAGCTTTTATGAACATCTACATGATCAGTGAATTAAATATAGGAAAATACATGATTTACACTGAAAAAACACAAAATATGGAGGATAATATTATAATAAATGGTGATAAATCAATTAAGAATGATTAAATAGATAGAAAAATTAATTTGGGAACTGACACAGAAGAAGCACCGGGTCTTTATGGGTTAAAGGTCATGGTCACTGTGACATCCATCCATTTTCTGAACTGTTTCATTGTCAAGAGGGTTGCAGGGGTGCCAGATCCTATCCGAGTTTTCCAATGGCCGACATCCTGGACATGTCACTAAGTCATCACAGAATTGACATACACAGACCAACAATCATTCACTTACAGGGTGGGGAAGCAAAATTTACAATATTTTGAGGCAGGGATTGAAAGACAGTGTATGACCAATTAGTTTATTGAAAGTCATGAGAATTTATTTGCCACAAGAAAATTTACATAATAGAAAATGTTTTTATTCTATGTGTCCTCCTTCTTTCTCAATAACTGCCTTCACACGCTTCCTGAAACTTGCGCAAGTGTTCCTCAAATATTCGGGTGACAACTTCTCCCATTCTTCTTTAATAGTATCTTCCAGACTTTCTCGTAATACTTTTGCTCATAGTCATTCTCTTCTTAACATTATAAACAGTCTTTATGGACACTCCAACTATTTTTGAAATCTCCTTTGGTGTGACGAGTGCATTCAGCAAATCACACACTCTTTGACGTTTGCTTTCCTGATTACTCATATGGGCAAAAGTTTCTGAAAAGGTATGGATAATAGTGTTAGGTATGATTATGACATCAATATATGTTTGGTTTCAAAACAATTGACATAGTGCCTGGTGAGAAAAAACAACTAAATGTTCATTGTAAATTTTGCTTCCCCACCCTGTATATTCACACCTATGGTTTATTTAGATTCGAAGGAGAACCCATACAGACAGTGGAAGAACATGCAACCTCCTGCTGTGAAACAAAAGTGTTAACCACTGTGCCACCATGCCGCCACTGTGGCCTCATTTAGGGTGTTTTCACACCTGGATTGATTGGAACCGTTGTTCCGGAACAAGTCTTTGGCTTCATTCGATTGGGCGTATGTGAAAGCAGTAATCGTTCTCCGTTCCAGAACAAAACAACTGAGCTGAGACTGCTTGGAAGAGGTGGTCTCAGCTCAGTTGCAAACACTCCGCGGAGTGGTTTGTTTACAGTGTGAACATGACCACAGTGACTGAAACTGGCAACTACAACTTTTTCTATCACTCTGAGAGGGGCCGGTTCCAGATAGTCATATATGAGCTGGAAATCAGGAATATGACGGGGGTACTTGCTGCTGAGGATATTATATGAGGTTAGGGTTAGGGTTCTGTACTGTACGTACCTCACAATGACTATGCCAGTGTTTTTCAACCTTGGGGTTGGGAGACCATGTGGGGTCGCCTGGAATTTCTAGTAATTGAGGAAAAAAGACAACAACTTACTAATAAAAAAATATATGTTGAGTTGACAGAGACAATCCCAATCCATAAAAGACAAACTGTGAAGCTGAAATTGAAGCACTGTGGTACTGTTTATCTGTCAAATGTTCATTGTGGTCAGTTTCAGATGCTGCAGCTCTTTCATAATTCATAGTTTGAGTTCTTGTTTGTTCAGTATTAATTGTCAGCCTTGTAAATCCAAGCTGGTCTGACTGTACATATCCTGACCAAGGAAAATCAAATTCTCACTTTGTGCAGTAATCTACACTTGGCTTTTCTGCCTCCATCCATGATAATATACATTATATAGACTAAATGTCATCTAAAATTAACCTTTATTTGCAACATATTATAGCAAACAATGACATGATCAAAACCAAATTAATTTTAGCAAAAAAAAAAAAAAAAAAAGTCTGTTTTGAATGTCTGGGGTCGCCAGAAATTTGTGATGTTAAAATGGGGTCAGGAGACAAAAAAGGTTGGGAACTACTGGAGTATGCGCAGCTCATACGACCATACAAAGTGAAAAGTGAAATTTAAGACTACTAATTCCTCCAAATCTCCTGGTGTTGTGCAGCTCATTTTCTTTTTCTCCACCTTCAGAAACTTTAATTTGAGGGGGAAAGATGTTTGTTTAATCTCCTAAGACCCAGGAAATGTCAGCAAAGTACAAGCTTTTTTTTTGTTTTTTATTAAATAAGTGCCTATATTGGAAACATGATGCAACAGTTTTTTCAGATACAGTTTTTAAAATTTTTATGGAATGTCCTTTGTGGTGGACAGTTTTCTTTTCTTTTTTTTGTATAAAGTTGTGAAACTCTTGTCAACAAATGTGGACAGAAAACCCATAGCTGGGTCTTAGGAGGTTAAGGGGGCATTGCCTACAACCAGGCCTGACTCTGACTATGATATGGTGCAATGTCACAAACATTACCGTAAAGCAGAGCAGCTGTGTCGAAAAAGACGTAAACAGACAGTAGGCTTCCACCTGTTTACATGCGGGTGGTGTTGGGGGCATGAAGCAGTGTGAACACAAACCGAAACAAGGTGATGCACAACACTGTAACACGTTTTAATACTTTACTCCCTGAATCAGAACAGAATTCAGGTGTGAAAACCCATATCAACTATACAAAATCTGACAAATTTCTTCCGGGAAATATTAGAACCAACTTTCACTTTTACTGATTGATGACATGATTACATTTTGGTGGCCTGGGTTAAATACTGTCGTGTCTTGTCAGAACACACGACACAATTATGACTTGTAAATTCCAGAATGCTACAAACAGGTGATGATGGACACATCTGATTAAACTTGTGGTTCTTGTTAGCATTTATTATAAAACCAAACACCTGCTGGCAGTTTTGACATTTCAGTGTGCCCTTTAAAGCACTTCTTCATCTCAATCTAAAGGACCAGATCTAAGCCCAGTATTAGACTTGAATCAAATAAGGTTAAGATTTGACATATATACAGATGGTATGGACAACCATTTCAGTCAACTTTCTCCTTCCTTTGTGTTATGTAATTGTTATTGTCATTAAAATCCACCTTATTATGTGGAAAAAAAACTCTCAGTCCTAAAAACTACATGTTGAAAAAAGTTTTAATGAACACATAGGCTATGCAATGCAATGTTTCTTTGTGGCATTTTTTTTTTTTTTATTTTATTTTCAGCCTTTTTAGTGGCAGAACTCACCTCCTACAAGGAAATGTTTTCACCAAAACAACCCCCCTTCATACTTTGCAAAGTAGCAGCTGCTTCCTCCTGAGCTTAGCACTGCAGAAGACCACTGTGTTTAGTTTTAAGATGCATAAATAAGTACGATGACAAATAAATATAGTAATGACAATGAGGGCTGTTTGTTTATGGATGATGTTGTATTGATAATTATGCTGTAATTATTGAAGAAAATGATTGAATTGTTGAGTCTTTTTGTATGACGGTACTGCCATGAACATATTGTTGTGTATAATTTGATTACTGCATTATATATTTGTTGTGGTTGAATGCTATAATTAGGAAAAATGTGTTTTTTTATTGTTGTATTAAGTTAGTAATAAAGGTGTAAAACCACTTGAGGGTTAGGATTAAATAAGTTTATACCTGCATGCAAAATTTAGACTTGCACGTACTTGAAGATAGATTCTGTTCATTTAGTTGTTATTTTGTTTTTTGTCTTAATTTGCTTCATATTCTTTATTTTGTTTCTTTGCATGTTCGAAATGAATAAATACGATTTTTTTTTTTTTTACCATACTAGAATGATAATGATTTCAGCCAGATCTTTTTCCAGCATTGGCATAAAGTATGGAAATCAGCCTGGCTTTGTGAGATGCACAGATGGGTGTCAAATTAATGGAAAAATCAGATGCAAATTGTCTTCTGGGATTAGAGTGAACTCATCCGTAGGGCACGAGGACTCACTGTAAGGTTTGATAATCATGAAAAAGATCAGAATTTTACATTGTTACCTCCGCCAAGTGAAACGGCAGAGATTATGTTTTCATCAGGGTTTGTCAGTTTGTCAGTTAGCAAGATAACTCAAAAAGTTATGGATGGATTTTCAGGAAATTTTCAAGAAATGTTGATACTGGCACAAGGAACAAATGATTAAATTTAGGTGGTGATCGGGAAGGAATTTTTTGTTTGTTCGTCAGTCTGTTAGCAGGATAACTCAAAAAGTTATGGATGGATTTGGATGAAATTTTCAGGAAATGCTGATACTAGCACAAGGAACAAATGATTACATTTTGGTGGTGATGGGGGAGGGGGGCTGATCTAGGGCTGCTCGATTATAGAAAAAAAAATAATCACGATTATTTTAGCAATAATTGAAATCACGATTATTAAAAACGATTATTTGTTAACCTTAAAGTTGTTTATTTTTTTCTTGCAAAGCAATGTAAAATATACTCTTTAAACATAAATAAAGCTTTTAACCACTAAAACAAAGTATGTTCACTTTTGTATGAAACAAAAAAATCTTTGAATGCAAATAAGTGTACTGTAAATTCAAGTATGTTTCCTTTTGTAAATAAATAGTGCACTGTAATTAAACTGCTATAGACTTGCCATAGAACTGTAGCAATAAAAAAAAAAAAAAAACTCACGTAAAGTGCAAATTATAAATTCAAGTTTGTTCAATGTAGTATGAAACAGTAAATTCAGTGGCGTGCCGTGAGGTTTCAGTTCAGGCCTTCTGTATACATCAGCCATCTAGAAAACATACGTTAGGGTTATACGGGTTAGGGTTAGGCTAATACGGGAGTTGCAGCGTAAAGAGATTCGGAGACTGAAGACTGCATTGCGGACGAAGTTGTTTTTATGCGTTTTAGTTTTTCATAAGATTACGATAAAGGTGGCGGTGGTTAAACTTTAAATGGTTAAAAAGGTTTGTTGTGCTAGCGGTCGGTGCGGACACAACTACGAAACACTTTTTGCACGTGATGTGTTTTTGCTCTTCGTCTTCTTCATCAAACTCAAAGTGATTCCATACAATTGAATTTGACTTGCCTTTTTAGGTACAACTTTCCTCTTGGGGTGGACCTGCCGGTTAGCTGTCAGCAGTAGTTTAGAGGGGGGCGGGGCAGAGCAGCTCATGGTAGCTTGCGTGCGCTCGAATTAAAACAACTCAAAATTAACAATAGTTTTTTCTCGATTACATAATTTTTGTAATCGTTGCGTGTAATAATCGAAATTGTAATTGAATTTCAATTAATTGCACAGCCCTAGGCTGATCTATTGTGGTAGAGGTCTGCAGTCTCCAAGTGCTTTTTTATTTTTATTTTTTTTATTTTTTTTCCTTTCATTTGCCTCCCATTTGGTAAACCAGTCACAGTTTTACTACAGGTTTCTCCAACATGTATTGAATTAAACAACTAAATCGCAATTCATCAAAGACCGTTTCACTGGAATTGGACTGGAAGCAAAAAGGCACATAGGAAATTACAACACATTTACATTCCAGCTGTGAATTTACTGTATTTTTCTTCCTGCTTGCAGCAAGCAACAAAGAAAAATGTCTGTGGTGTTTGGTTTACTAATAAGTCGAGTGAATGTGCATTGAATTCCACTAAACTCAGGCAAAGACATGAATCACTTTTGTCACTGTTCACAAAGAATAGCCAGGCCTGATGCAGAAATTGACTGCTCACTTGTGCTCCTTATAGAAACAGTCCTGCCTCAGCACCCTACTGTTTTCCATTGCAATACTGAGCAGGTGCACCCCGGCTACTATTATTTGGAAATAAGCCAGAAGAAAAATACAGCATGCCTTGCCATCATATTTCCTCTGCTGAAGATGATTGTGAAAGGGTGTTTTTTTTTTGTTTTGTTTTGTTTTGTTTTTTTGGACTGGGTAAATCTGGGATATTGACTTTAAACAGCAGATACTCACACTTCATGGGTGTTTACATCTGTTAGAGCTTACACATTCGTCACAGTTGAAATCATTACACTGACTGATTGCTTTAAATGAATTCCATTGAATTCCAGCTGTGTTCTGTTGTCCGTTCATTCATTACAATATCAAATTACTCAACTAAAAACTCAATACTCTGTTAAAGCCAATATACAATGTTATATTCACTAATTACCTCATTTGGTTTTGTCTCAATTTCTAAATAAAATTAAAATAAATCTAACTGGATTTTTGGGAACTCACTTTTTCTCCATCAAATCAGCGTTCCTAAAGTTCAAACCATCCATGTCTTATTCATCACAGCATGACAAAGCCAATCTGGCCGGTATTAAAAGTACCTTTGTTTGCCACTGAGCAGCACAGCAGCATGAGTTGCACACATGAGCTGTGGTCGACTCAGCAGACGATTTGACAGATTTTTACGAAACTACCAGCAGATGACCAACTGCTCTTTAAACAAAGCGTGACTGGGTGAAGGTTGACATCTTTTCTGTCAAACTTTGGTTCTTTTTTCTTTTTGTTCGTTATAAAACTGTGACTTCATAATCTATATTGACCATTATGCTATTGAACACAAAACTCTCCCATCCAACTGTTAACACTTTTAATACACAAAGTACAGAAACCTTTTTGTTAATCTATATGAAGAGATGAGCAGCAGATTTGTCATAGTTGTAAAGTCTTTCAGCTTTAACTACCATTCACAGTGTTGTCATGGGATACAATGAAGAGGATCAGAAAAAGCCTTTAATCGAAGCTTTGAGGACAGAAGTTATCAAGGCAACACCTAGATGGCAACAAGTAGCTCAACAAAAGGTTTCTAATAGTCACTGTTATACACACAGATGGTAAAGGTTTGTAACCCTTAGGGTGCAGAACAGCTGTGAGAATGTCCTCATATGTGTGTGTTATCAACAGAGCTTACACAAGTATACTGAGGTGTATTTAGTAATCCATGACAATCCTAAAGCCAAGGGGGTTAAAAACAGAGGGGGCTCAGTAGGGATGGGAATTGATAAGAATTTAATGATTCCGATTCCATTATAGATTTTGCTTATCGATCTGATTCCTTATCGATTCTCATTGGGTGAGTGAATAAACAAACGGCTGTGTTTGCATTAACTGTCGTTTATATTTCCATCTCTGCACAGAAAATATTATGTATACAGTATGCACAAACAATAACAGTTGACGCCAGGTCCAGTTTGGGGGGGGTTGTATGGTGTACGACCGTACAAAGTGAAAGTGAAACTTAAGACTCTTTACTAATTCCTCTCTGTCTCCCGCTGTTGTGCACCTCATTTTTCTTTTCCCTACCTTCAGAAACTTTTATTAGAGGGGGCAGGACGTTTGTTGCCCCCCCGAGAACCGGGCCCGAATGATGCCTTGGTGCTTGCTGTGCTGCTAGATTTACTAGCATTGCTAAGTAGCATACCTAACATGTGACATTCCTGCAAATGAATTGCATGCTGTATGGACAAATACTTGATCATATTGGAGGGATTTTATTCCCCCCCTTCAAAGAAATGGAAGCTTTCCAAGTGTTAGAAGTGGCCCTGGTGTCATCTTTATTGCATTAAATTTAACCATATTGGAGCATTTTTACATTCTAAACCAAAACAGTGCACTGTACGTGTGACGTCATCACACATGTGCAACAAAGGCAGAATCGTTAAGGAGGCAGGCAAACAATTCCAAGGAACTGAGCTACTGGGAACCAGCTCTCAAAAAGCACTGGTTCTTGATTCCCATCCCTAGTGCTCAGTGTCTGTAATGAATAATAAGGGTCATTCAGAAGCCTTTTTCTATTGTTTTTTTTTTTTTTTACACACACATGTATATATATATATATATATATATATATATATATATATATATATATATATATAGAGAGAGAGAGAGAGAGAGAGAGAGAGAGAGAGAGAGAGAAAGTTGGATCATCTTTATGGTTTAAAACTTTGACTTGATATAATAATTGTATTATATATATATATATACATATATATATATATATATATATATATATATATATATATATATATAAATCAGTCAATTCTGATAATTAATATCAATATTTTATTCAATAATATATGAGGAACATTAACAACGATGAACTCATTACCTTTGATCAACAACCTTCTTTTTCAAGTGTTTGACCCTTTTTCTAGCCCTGTTTGATGCCAACACTTTTGACTGTATTTTACTTTTTTAATACTCTTTTACACACCCTCCACACACTTGACCACACTGTATTGTATGTCCAACACATCCTTTCTATTACCATTCTATTGTTTTACTTGCTCCACCTTTCAGTTATTCAAACCAGTTTCTGTAAATTCTTAGGGTTGGTTCCTCTGGGAGAATCCACCATAAACTGTACATGGTTTATTCTATCGGATAAACACACAGCACATCTATGGAGCCTTGATACTGAATTTCTTCAACACATACTACCTGAGGTGTTGACAGAAGTAAGATGTCAAAAACCCAAGGCTGGGTTTTACCCCCAAAAGTGAATCGCTAATCTGGATGTTGTTTCAAACTTTGTCACTTTGTTGGAGTTTGTGGCCTTTGTAAAACTTTTTTTTCCGCTCTAGCTGATCCAAGTACTGTGACATTTTTCTGCATTTCTTATTTTAAATCAGTGAACACTGCAGTTGCATCTTCATTCTACACCAACATTTCCACCTGTCCCCAGTAAAAAACACTGTCAAAAAACTCAATTTCCATTTTTTCCTCACCATTTTGACACATTTGTGTGCACAGATTGGAAATGTGAATAAAATCCACCCACAAAGCCACCAAATTTTTCTATGGTTATCATGTGTACTTACTGTTTTTGTGTTTTGTTTTGTTGTTTAGCTTACGGCCGACAGGCCATAAGCTATTGTCATCATGCGGCGTCCGTCAACATCGTCGGTGTCTGTCGTCCGTTACAAAAATTTCAATCGTCTTCTTCTCCAAAACTACAATTCTGATTCACTTCAAACTTGGTATACAGCTTCTTTATTATGATGTCAGCAAAAGTTAGTGAAATTATTTGGATCCGATTCTGGATTTGGTGCGACTTTGAAAAATTTCCCCATTATAACAGATAGGAAGTGGATCGATGCAATACCTCAGTAAATATAAATGATATCAAGTGTAAATTTCTACAGTCCAGCCCTGATGTGGAGATGACCAAAACATAAGGGCCACATGCTGATCAGGATCTTCTTCTGGATCTGGGAACTTACAGAAAATTTAACATGGGCTCTTATGGGGAAAACATTTCAATTGCCTTTTTCTCCGAAACTCCAGTTCTGATTAACTTCAAACTTGGTATACAGCTTCTGTATGATGATGTCAACACAATCTCAACCGCCTCCATGTGTCTCCCCCTACTCCCCCCTTCTCCCCCTCTCCCCCAGTCTCTATCTCTATCGCTCTCTCTTTTTCCCCTTCTCTACTCTCTCTCTTTAACCCCAACTGGTCAAGGCAGACGGCCATCCTCCAGGAGTCTGGGTCTGCTCGAGGTTTCTGCTGTTAAAGGGAAGTTTTTCCTCACCACTGTCACCAGTCACAAGTGTTTGCTCCAGGAGGATTCTGTTGGGTTTCTGTAGAATTGACTTAGAGTCTGGTTTTGACCAACTCTATATATAAAATGTCAAGAGATAACTTTTTTGTGATCTGGCGCTATATAAATAAAATTTGATTGATTGAGTGATTTAATTGGTTTTCCCCTGTAAGTCGCTTTGGAAAAAAGCGTCTGCCAAATGCGTAAACATAAACATTAACACAAGGTATTGAAATTATTTCGATCCGGATCTGATTTTGGATTTGGTGCCACTTTGAATAATTTTCCCATTATAACAGATAGGAAGTGGATTGATCCAATAAATCAGTAAGTATCAATAATATCACCTGGGAATTTGAATTTTTTACAGATCTTATCGGAATATGACCAAAACATGGGCTATTTCTGTAATATAATAAATACACAGAACTGGGTGATAATAAATGGCATCTGGATACATTTCCCAAAGCTTTTAATTTGGCCGGTAAGCTACAGGGCCATTGGTCCTATTTTTTTTTTTTTTTTTTCCCATTTCAGCTTCCTTTTATTGTGCCACATACATATATATCAATATTGTCCCAACATTTGGCATTAGCTTCTATTTTTCATATATAATTCAAGCATAAGATAAATCACTTACACTGAAACTGTCATCAAGGGCCAAAGAAATAACTCTGGATCCATAGACTGTGTGTAGAAATCCACAGTGACTCACAGAAGGTGTTGTTCAGACTTAATGACTAAGTTGTTTGTAACTTAATCTTTGTTTTCCAATCTGTTCATTCTGTTGGCAACAAAAACAAAGTATTATAAAATCTTATGTACCGGTAATCTTCTGCATCTGTCTGTTGTTTTTTTTGTTTTTTTATCTATGTGCAAAACGTTGTTTATTAAAGCTCAGTTTAGAAAGAAAGATTTAGATAAAGTGCCATCACTGGCTGAAACAGATTAAAGTACATAATGGCACTTCTTCAAAGACAACCTCACTCAGCCTCTGTCTCTTTCACACGCAGACACATGCATTATGTAGGTGTAATCTGCTCATGATGAAGCCAGCCTTTGTCAGCATTACTCTCTTGTTCACAGTTTTCTGGCAGTCAGCTTGAGGTTTACATAATCGTTGGTGAGCCATGCTGCTTCCACAGCACCTGCCACAGCAACCTGACTGACCAAGGCATGCTGGGAAAGCACGCGGTCAGAGCTGTGTGAGGAAAAAAAAAAAAAAAAAAAAAAAAAGAGATGGAAGACAAGCCAAGAAAGACAAAGAGAGATGATGACAGGTGATAAAAGGCCACATCTACAAGGAGAAAACGCTGTCAAATATGAACAAAAAGGAAAACAGCAGAAAGTGCGATAAAGAAGGAGCCACAAGAACCTTTGAGCATTAAAGTAAAGAAAGAAAAAAAAGATGAAATACATGCATCCATCTATTTTCTGCACCTGCTTGTTCCTTATGGGTCACAGAAGCGCTGAGGCCGTTCCCAGAGGGATGCAGTTTAAAGGCAACAAAACCCCTTAGACCACATGCAGTTTCCTGCCTCTAAGAAACTGTCTTCATAGTACCCACAAATACATTTTATTTCTTCAAAATCAAAAGTTAGGTATCAATGCAATTTTGCAAGTGGCAAAAATGTTGAATGTGAATAAACATAAACAGAAGTTGTTAACAGACAATATAATTTTCTGCCAAAAAATCCACAATAATATTAACCCTTTCATGCATGAGTTATGAGAACCTTAGTCAAGATTTTTTTTTTTTTTTGGAGTTTTTTTTATACCTCCTTAGGCATAAAAAAAATTGCGATTGAGTTTTTTTTTTCATGGAGTTACAAAAATGTCCATGCATTTAATTTTTTAAGTAAAGAAATATGTATTTAAAACCCAATATCAGAAAGTAAAATGAAAACAATGAAATAAAAACATTTTTAAGGCTGCTAATTTGATGTTTTCTCACATTTTAACATACTCTAATACTAGTTATTACCTCATATAATATGCAAAAAGCAACTCTTTTTGTCTAACAAATAACAACTGATTTACACTTAAACATGTTAGTGCAGATCAGGTTTATCAAGAACAGCAAAGTTATAGTAATGGTATGAATTGCAGTGTATTATGGGATGTTGCATAAGTGTCCACTGTGTTGGCTCATATGGAACTATAACAACAAAACCTATGAATATATAAGAGAACAGCTGGAGAAGAACTGTCCACTGGAGTGACCACAATGCATGAAAGGGTTAACTTGTATGATTAAAGTTTTTATTGCGCTCTAAAAAATGATTCATGGGGTTAGTAAGTTAAGCTTAAAATCAAGAGCTTTCTCTGCATAAAAAATTAAGTTTGTTACATGTACACATTTAAATCAGTTGATAAGTGATTTTATTAAGTTGGTCTAAATGAAAAACTGGGAAAACAGTCTTAACTTAATAACATATTGAGTTGGAACAGACATTTCTGCCTTTAAGTTAACAAAGAAGTATATTAAGTTAGTACAGCTTAAAAATCTTGTAAGCTTCCTCTAAAAGCTGAGTACAAAGCTGATGTGCCTGGACATGTTTTACTGACAGACCACGCCTACCACAAGAAATGGAGGGAAACACAGAAAAAAAAGGGAGAAACAAGATTTTGCACAGAACTTTACCAAACTTAATTATTCAAGGACTGAATAATACACATTTTGCTCCTTTCCAATTTAGAATTATAGTGTATATTGTTGCGTGTTTGCTGCATTGCATTGTGGGTATTGGGTATATTGTTGAAAATATGTTATTTTATGTGCAGGGGTTCAGCAGGGTTGTGGTGTTGGTGTTATTTTTGAGTTAATGTGTCCATGCTAATGTGTATTGGCCTTTTTGTGTTTATTTTTGTATTTTTATAGAACTGCACCATGAATAAGAGCCATAGGCCAAACAATGCAGTTCCTGTTTATTGACAACTGTAGTAGCGCAGTATAATTACTAGGCCTGTGACGGTACATGTACTGTATTAAACTCTTTTGGCTGAAATATGAAATAGCAGCTAATATGAAATAGCAGCTAATATAAGGTTAAAAAAAAACAACAAATAAGATGTGAACCTGGAAGGAAGAGACTGAAGACCCTCCAGCATCAGTCCAGTCCAGTTTGGATCAGTTCAGGTTCAGGTGAAAGACAACAACGAGGAAAGAGACGTTAATAAGACGGACGTTGTTTGGCCCCTATGAGCTACGGTAGTTCTAAAACACTTACACTAGCTCTGTCTGTCTGTCTGTCTGTCTGTCATGCACGCTGTATAATAGAGGAATAAATAGAACGTTGAAAGTATGTAAAGTTTCACTTTCGTTTCACGACAGCGTTCGTTACATTAGTTATGGACCACACCCCCAGGTATATAACTGCGCCCCCCCTACCAACCCAAAAAAAAAAAAAAAAAAAAAAATCCCCCGTGCACACAGGCACACACAAATACACACAGTGTCCTAAACAGTTTGTTCTCTGTCCTAAAATAAATAATTTGCTTCATTGTGTTGTCAGTGTTTCTCTTCAGTTTGTTTAAACAGAATACCAGTTTACCCTCTTGTTAATGTTGCACTTCATGTGGAATTTTTTGTTATTTTTATACAGAATGTGAACTGACAGAACTGTGATTAGATTTTTCTTGTTTGTTTGAAACTACCTTTAGGGAAAAGTGCAATACTAATGTTTAAAATACATTTAGTAATAATAATTTATTTCATTTTCTATTTGATTTGTAGCAGCAGAATTATATTATTCCTGTTTTTCTGTATTGTCTCCAGAAATTTGGGGGAAAATGTTAAAAATTCATAAATGCATTAATAGACATTTTGAGGGGTTTTCTTTCTTCCCGTACTGAACCGAAAAAAACCGAACCGTGGCTTTGAAAACCGAAAACGTACCGAACCGAAAATTTTGTGTACCGTTACAGGCCTAATAACTATTCACTGCTTGATAAATATAAGTTACTGTTGGTAATAAAATGGGAACAACAGTATTGTGTACAATTGAAATATTAACATGCAGACAGACCTAGTAATTGAGATGCATAGAGAAATAATAAGCAGTATGATCATATAACTGAAATTTCAATGTGGAATTTGTTCTGATGTACAGAAATAAGTTAGGCCAACTCAAAAAATTAAGGTAACTACTTGTATGGACATTTTTGAGTAGAATAAAAGTAAAACAATAAATCAGTTTAACTAAATGGAGTAGTTTTTACACAGTTAAAATTAAGTTGGTTCGATTTAATTAAGCTTGTAGAGTAAAAAGCAAATCATGTCATTTGTACTAAAGTAATAGAGTTTACCTAACTAGAGAAGTCTTGTGGCATTTAAGCAATTATGGCCAAGTTGAAAAAACTTAAAAAGATTAATGGAAACTGTTACATCATCTGTTTATATGTTGAGCCAACTTATCATTTTTTAGAGTGTGTGCGGTTTAGCAGCTTGTGTCACAGTCAAAGAAAGCCAATTTTTGGGGTAACGGATTGTTGAGGACGTGTGAGGACTGACAATCTTTACTCAAAGCCATGTTTTAAAATGTGGAACTGCAGTAGCCGCTTTTCCATTGACCCTCAAATTGCGCAAATATAACTTGCACATAAAAATTCACCTAATAGAGGAAAGGACAATTTTGCCAAAAGTCTCATTTTTCGATTAAAAGTTTTTGCGCTGGCAAGAGGTGGTTTTTCGGGCATAGCGTAAATGGTATATCACACAAAACTGCAATGGAAAGACCTTTTTTTGCGACTAGAGTCAGGTGAACTAAAAAACTGGATGTTGATGTACACTACAACAAGTGAAGAAGAAGAAGAAGAAGAAGAAACATGTTACAGTATGTGTGGACACACCAGGAAACCCAATCATTTTTTAATTTAGTACGAGATAGAGGGGTAATATATAATAATAATGAATATATCTGTACATCAACACCATATTTATGTTCATTGCCATGTTTATGAACTATGACTTCTCGTGTCATCTCACGATAACAAATATAAACAAATCATCGCATTTGTGATTTAATGGAAAAATTGACATTATACGCACCTCTGTTTTTTCGACATTTGGTAAAAATCGGTAAAGATTTCCACAGATGTCCAATGAAACAGTGACTAGTGACTGCATCCACCTCCCCCTGGACCAGTGGGGGCTGCTCGTTTTTCAGACAGGGGAAGCTCATTGTCGGCTTACATAAAAAAAAAAAAAAGTCAAGTTATTTAACTCTTTCACTGCCATGGGCCGATTAAATCGGCTTTACGAATACAACCTTTAAAGTGCCACGGGCCGATCAGATCGGCTTTGGAGAACACGCCATATTTGTGTACAAACAAACCATCCACCCCCATTTCTTCCTCACATTTCAATGACGTTCTTTCAAATCTTCTTGCAAATTACGATCACTAATGAATCGGCTGCGTCTGGTGCGTTTTGAATCTAAGTAGCAATCGGTCGGATGTTACCGAGCGGTTTTTGACCGAGGAAGAGCTCGCGTTTCGTTTTCTGCTTGGGAAATTTTATGAATGAATTTATGAATGAAATCATATGCAAATTAGATGGCCATTTTGTAGTAATATTGTAAACACAGCGATCTGTCAAAACAGTCCCATCTGCTAGAAAATGAGTTCTGATGACGATTCAGACTTCGATTATAAAAACGACGCGAAATACTGAAAAACGGCCAAATTCTGTGGCACTTTTAAGGCTTATTAGCCCCTTAACTGTCTGGCACTGAAAGAGTTAAACATAAATTCGGCCCTCCGTTCCTTTTTAAGAAAATGGTCAGTGACCTTATTGCACCAAGTAAACAAGAAAACGTTGAAATTATGTTAAATTGAGACAAGGAAGTACAATGAGTGTGTTTTATTTACAGTGCAAGAAATGAACAAGTAATTTCGTAGTGGTTTCTCTCTCGATTTCACAAGCAGAATACGTAATGGTATTAAATTGAACTCTGTCAGTGAAGGAGTAGATCTCAAACTAGCTGTCAGTCAAATGGGATTCAGCCTTTCAACTGATCCTCCAATCAGCATGTGGAAGCCCAGCGTCCAGCCCAGCCGAGCTCCGCCCACAGTTCCATTCACCCCCAGAGAGGCTGAGCGTCCGGGGGCGGGACAACATCGTGGCATTTATCCAATTACCGTCCAGTTTTGAGGCAATGAAAAAAACTGTTCCACTCAGTCCCATTGAAGTGCATGGACGCCGGGCGTTTACAGGCAAATGCACTGAGCAGAGATCATACGCGAAAACAGCGCAACAGGAATGTATGAGAAGTGAACAACATCGAGTCCGTTGATTTGTGATAAAGCTGATTCTGAACGAACACGTCTGTGAGATGAACGTGTTCTAACACATTTTTAGTCAGTGAAATGTCAACACAACCGTACGTATTTAACCATTTAATTTTTGTAATTTTAGGGGAAGGCGAGCTTCCCTTGCAATCTATGAGAAATCGCCTCTGCACTGAAATAAACACATCAAGAGGAACAGTCACATCTCAAGAGGGAAATTCATTAATCAGCGTTGTGGCTTCAGCTTCATAAAACATCTATTTACTTTTAATATTGTTTTATTTTAAGTCATATACAGTGTTTTATTATTCTTTGTAATTTTATATTATAATAACTTTCTGCAAATGTCAGTGTGGGTTCTGTTTAGTTTTTAGCCATTTCCTTATGTTCTTATTTTTAATGTTTTCACACAATAGCTTGAAAATGCAGCTTATGTCAAAATTTATCAGTTTTGTTTTGTGTGGTTTTTTTTTGCTCTTGGTCTCCTGTAATTTTGCTTTGGGCTCCATCAGGTTTTTCACTTAGCGTTAGCAAAGATGACAGTGTTTGTATTAATCCGTAAAAACTGTAGACATGTGGTGTAAAAATTGACTCATAATGTATTATTTAAACATTTCACACTCTTTTTCTAACCGCCAAAGGGCTTTTAGTGTATCAACCTGAACACACCCAGGAGACAGGATGCAAACTCTGTTCATGGGTTTCAAAGTCCTGGATTTTGCACATCTGCCATCCACCCAGAGCCATTTCTTTAGCTTTTCCCCCGCAGGTATTTCCTGAGAAATAATGTTACTTGAAACAAAAAAACAAAAACAAATGTAACATACACAGTTTTATCTTTATAACAAAATGTAATTAAAGTTGCCATTTAGTTACATGGTTTGTATAAAGAGAATGCAGTAAAAGCTGAATCATTCTCCCCAGTTCATCGCAGACCAGTGGGGAGTCCACTGTGGGAACCCCAAAGTGGGCTGTGTTTTTGCTCTGAGCCAACATGTGTTAGGACCAGAGACACAAGACTTGGACCCAAATGCACAACCAACAGACGGGAATAAAGTTAATGAGTGTTTATTAAACACGGACAGAATTAACAGTTCACAAAAAGGTTTCTTTAGAGAATCCTCGCAGGTTAGACAGCGTGAATTCGTCACGACGTCCGAATCCAGTGAGGGGAGCTCTCTGCCCGGGTCGGGAGCACACGAGGGGAACCCGACTAAAAACAAGCAGAGAAATGTCAGGGGACAGACCAGGTCATACACAGGAGATCCAAAAAACAGGCAACGGTACATGGGGGAAAAGCAAAAGCACAAACCGTGAGTCCAGGCAGAAAGTCGAAAACCAGTGTAGCAGAATCAGGCAGAGGTACCAATGGGGATCAGGCAGGCTCAGAAAACAAAGAACAAACCAGGTCAGGAACGAACAGACAGGCAGACGAACAGGTTCAGGGAATCGCTGGTAGGTAATCACAACACAAGGAAGGAATACGAACTGGCACAGGACAGGGGAAAACACAGGGCTTAAATACACAGAAGGGAGGGAAGACAATGAGACACAGGTGGAACAAATCAAGGCGGAGACAGGTAATCAACACAGGTGAAACAATCAGGGAGAGGAAGCAAAGACACCAGACATGACACAAGAGGAGGATTAACAAAATAAAACAGGAAGTGACACACAAGACAGACAAAACATACAAGAGTCCGGTACTGATATGACAACATGTTTCCCATCATAAACTGTATCAAACACTGTATACACTAGTTGCTTTTTCATTGACCCTCACATTGTGTAAATATAACTTGCACATAAAAATTTGCCTAATGGAAAAACGATTTTGCCAAAACTCTTGTTTTTTGATGAGAAGTTTTTTGCAATGGCAAGAGGTGGTTTTTCAGGCAAAGCGCAAATGGTATATCACGCAAAACTGCAATGGAAAGACCTTTTTTTTTTCGCAACTAGATTAATGCGAATTAAAAAAATGGATGTTGACGGATGTTACAACAAGCAAAGAAGAAGAGTTTTAAAAGAAACATTATGCCGTACGTATGTGTGGACACAATAAGAAACCAAATCATTTTTAAATTTAATACAGGATAGAGGAGTAATATATTATAATAATGAATATATCTGTAAATCAAAATGATATTTATGTTCATCACTATGGTTATGAAGTGACTTCTCATGTCATCTCGTGATGATAAATAAAGAAATCATCACATTTGTGATTTAGTAGAAGAACCAACATTACGCACTTCTGTTTTTTTGACATTTAGTAAATATTGGTAAAGTTTTGCGCAGATGTCCAATGGAAAAGCAACTATTGTTACATGTGTGTTTACATTTTTTACACTACTACATTTGCACATTTTATACTAGTATATACATTTTTAATTTTACCCTTTCATACAGTATATCTCTAATTCACATATAGATTTCGATTGCACACAATTTTACATTTTACATTTTTAATACATGTCTTTATCTTTTGTGTTGTTACATAGCAGTAAGTGCACTGTCGCTGGCAGAGACCACCTGCAATTTTGTTGTACAACCAGTGTAATGATAAAAAAGTCTATTCTATTCTATTCTATTCTATTCTATTCTATTCTATTCTATTCTATTCTCAGTGTTCTGAAATGCTGCTGACAGACAGAAAAGCCAAACATCAGTGAACAGAATGCCTACACTGTTTTTAAATTCAGCTCTGCCATGCAGACAGCTCCTCCACTGTCCTCTTTCTCTTTGTTTTCTTTACACTTTTTTCACTTTAATAATTTTGTTGTGCATCCATATGAACGTCTTTGCTGCCATTCCGCTTCACCAGCAGAGGAAGTTAAAGTCAAAATGACTCTTTGTTCTATGTGCTACTAACAGATACAGTAGAATCACATCTGATAAGCCAACTGTTACTTATTTGCCCGCACATGTACGCACCTGTTCTCCTCTGTGGATCTGCTTTTGATGATGTGATTAAATCATAGTACCTTCTGGATATACTGACTTCAGAAGACCAGATCATGGTGCCCCCAACATAAGACATACATCCATTGTGGCATAATTGATCATTCTGCAGAATCTGGCTTAAAAACATTGTTATTAGTGGCTGTTGGGACACATCTGCACCAACTCGCTTTTCAGCTTTTCCAGTCTCCATCCTACTCCGCACCTGCTTCCTCTTCACTCTCATCTCCAGGGACACCATCAAGTACTCGTTCTGTCTCATCTTCAGTGCTTTTCTGCCAATCCAGGTGTTTGCCTGCCTTTCCTCAACCAAAGTTTATTGATTCTTTTGTCTTTTTTTTCTTCAAATCCAACTCTCTTCTTTCTTTTAAGAGAGGACCGGAATAATAAACAGCATCTCCAAACCCACCATGAACAGATTTCCAGCTCTGCACTGTTTTGCAGCTGCTACTTTAGGTTGTTTGTTGTCATCAATTTCTATATGTGCCTAAATTTCTCATTCCCTTTTCTTTCTTTAGCCATCAAAGTGGAATCAATAATTCACAAACCTTTATATATTTATTGCCTCATGAGACACAAAGAAAGAAACCAAAGAAAAAAAGAAATGAGAGACACATGAAAGAAGGTCCTTGTGGAGATTCTACAACAGCAGGGGTGTGTGTTGGGTTTTTATCTACATATCTACATTTTTATTGCAGCAACTTAGTTTCATGAATAATCGGGTGCTGTTTGGGTACTGGTGTTTGCTAGATTTGTTCATTTTTGTAGTTGATATCAAACCATAAAATTTGACAACATCTGCAGAGGTGGTATGTTGGATAATGATCTCTTGATATCCCAACAATGTGATTTTTGATTGAAATTATTGAATAAAATGTCACAAGTAATGAAAAATTAACCCTTTCATGCATAGTGGTCACTACAGTGGACAGTTATTCTACAGCTGTTCTCTTGTATATTCATGGGTTTAGTTGTTTTAGTTCCATGTCAGCCAACACAGTGGACACTTATGCATCATCTCATAAACTGCAATTCATACCATTATTGTAAATTTGCTGTTCTTGATTGGTTCTTCAGTGGAAATATTTATTTTTTGCATATTATCTCCATGAAGTGAGTAATAACTAGTATTAGAATATCTTAAAATGTGAGAAAACATCAGATTAGCTGCATTAAACATGGTTTCATTTCACTGTTTTCATATCACTTTATGATATTGGGGTTTAAATACATGTTTCTTTGCTTCAAGAATAAAATTCATGGTGTAGCTGAGTGGACATTTTTGTAACTCCATGAAATACAGGTTGATTTAAAAAAAAAAATTCAATCACATTGGGTTTTTTTCATGCCTAAAGAGGAATAAAAACACTCAGGAAAAAAAAAATCTTGATTAAGGTTCTCATAATTAATGCATGAAAGGGTTAAAGCAAACAACAAAATTAACTTGGTATACAGTATGTCATTTATGTGTAAGATGAATATTTCTGGATCCAATACTGATCCCTGGGGTACCCCACAAGTAATATCTATATGAGTTACACAAGTTATTGCCGACACTTGACATTCAACTCAGTCCAATCCTTCTAATACCTTACACCTCCATTTTGTCAAGTAATACATGATGGTTCATTTATTATTATGATGATTATTTGACATACAAATAATGTTTTTTAATACATTTTATTTGGTGTGTGAATTTTTTTTTTTTTTTTATTGACGTAACCAGAGCTTCTGTTGTAGTACTGAAAATGACAAAATACCCTGATATACTAATAGTATGTAAACCTCATGTAACTGTACATACAGTATACTGAGTCCATTAGATTACCTTTTTCTCTTGGAGGACAAAAATTCAGATATATATTTCCCTTAAAGGGGTCATATTTAGCTAAACCCACTTTTATTAGTCTTTGGTACATTTATTTGTGTATTTGGACCCTAATAGTTCATAAAGTTTGAATTTGAACCCTCCAGGTGCTGCAAAGCTACAATATCTTCATATTCATTTTGGTAAAAATCGAGTGGATTTCTACAACCTGTTTTAATTCCTGCTTAATTTGTTACATCTATAACTAGTTACATCACAACATTTGCACATATAAAACATCCAACACTTCAGATGAACACTTCTCTGAGTACGTCATAATTGTTTGTCAACAGCATACTGAAACTTCAAGCCAATTACCTAAAATGTTCAATTTTTGGTTGAACAGGACAGAGCAGCAGAGTCAACAACCTGGAGGGGGTGGGGCATGAATTGGTTTATCTGCATTTAAAGGGCCAGTGCTCAAAACGTCCTTTCTGGTGTCATTACTCAGAAATAGGGTTGAAGATGGACCTATGGAGTTGAATTAATGAAGAATTCAGACCCAAGTATAGCATTTACAGTTTATGTAGACCACAGGGAAATGTTTTAAAATGCGTAATTCTACTTAAAAAAAAAAAAGCTAAATATCACTCCTTTAACACATTATACAGCTAAATTTAGTGCTGAATTGTGGAGTCAGACCATTAAATTATTTTACATCAGTTTTGTGTTCATCATTTTTTGGGCAGATCAAACAGTGGTTCATGGATGCACTGGATTGACCCCTTCCTAAAGGTTACTTTATTTGTGCCCGTAGGTAGATTTCTTTTGCAGTCTAGGTGACTGCTATGGTATTACAACAATACATACATTGAACATGTAAGACAGGTACTTGATCACGCTTACAGACAGGACAAAAAGACAAAAAGTGCTCAGTGTTCCACCATTCATCAGTATAGCAGCATGGATAAGTAAAAGAATAAAATAAATAAACACTGTAATCTTATTATAACTGTAAAAACAGTGAGTTGTACCCACTGCAGTGATAATAGGAATAAACTACAGAAACTACGGAATGTGAAGAGTGGCTGATTTTTGTATGTAACTACAGGGTGACACAAAAAAATGGGAACTTTTTAACAATCCAATAAAACCAAGAGTAATGGAAGAAAAATATTTTATTCATAGTAATTGAAACCTTAAAACATGCCATTTAAGGAACAATGATGGAATTTTCTTTTTTTTTTTAAAGTACAGGGTGACCCAAAAAAACGGGAATTTTTGAAGTGCGTATTGGCAGACATGAGCAAGTGGCAGCACTGCGAGACAGTGACCTTGAGCAAGTAAACAGACCCCCATTTTAGTAACCATTGGCGGCTGTGCGAGAATTGTTTGGTAACCGTGTGATCTCAAGATTTGGTAACCTTCCCTGGCCCCCTAGATCGTCAGATTTGTCCGTTTGTGATTTTTTTCTTGCGGGGCTATCTCAAGAGTAAAGTGTACACGACTCGACCAAGAACTCTGGATGAGTTAAAACAGAGAATTCAGGATGAAATTCACAGTATCCCAGCTGAGATGTTGCAGCAGTCAATGAGGAATCTCAACAGCAGATTTCAAGAATGCATTCGTACAGGAGGACGCCATCTACAGGAAGTCATTTTTAAAAAATGAAAATTCCATCATTGTTTCTTAAATGGCACGTTTTAAGGTTTCAATTACTATGAATAAAATATTTTTCTTCCATCACTCTTGGTTTTATTGGATTGTTAAAAAGTTCCCATTTTTTTGTGTCACCCTGCATATACACAAATAATATCATGAAATAGATCATGTTTTATTCTCTTTGATTAGTCATACATGTTGCTGATTTGTGTAAATAGGAGAAAAAAAAAAAGGAACGTTGTGTGAGTGTGAATAACATGGTTGGTTATCAGGTCTGTGTCCTCTGGCTCTGGTGGCTCAAACATGTCTGTCTGTACAAGGTCAATAAAGCTGCTCAGCGGAGCATCAATTTTTCAAGTCACAGTGGTATTTGCCACTTGAGGGAGGCTACACCTTTCCCATGATTGGGCATGCTTTTAGCACCTCCAGCCCACAGCATTTCAGAGCACGGAATAGTGCCCATGTTTTCACCTCTGAAACCAAAAGTCTAATTTAAAATATAGTGATACTTTAAAAACACACATTTTTCTGTCATGCTACAAACTGTCAGAGATTCACACGACATATAGAGCCATATGAAAGCCTTCTTAAAAACCTTCTTTTCTCCTTGGCCTTTGAAACCATGTGAGATGTTTGAATGCATTATTTTTATTCAGTTGTTTTATTTGGTATTGGTTTATTGTTCTTATTTGTTGTTGTTTTAAGATTGTACAGCTTTTTATGTTTTTAATCTGTTCTTTTATTTATTTTTTATTCAGGTTTGATCTATTCTTCTCTATTTTTATTTATGCATTTATGTATGCATGTATGTATGTATGTACGAGGGCCGTTCAATAAGTTCATGGCCTCACCCAGAACAGAACAACACAGACTGATAATTTATATTTTATTTTTCAACATAATCTCCATTTACAGCAATGCACTTGGTCCATCGATGTTCAAGCATCACTATCCCATCACGAAAGAATGTAACATCCTGTATTATAACAATCAGTATTTCTGGGTGAGGCCATGAACTTATTGAACAGCCCTCGTATGTATGTATGTATGTATGTATGTATGTATGTATGTATGTATTTATTTATTTATTTATTATCTATTCTTGTATTTTACTCTGTTATTTTGTTTTTTATTTATTTTTTCTGTGCAGCACTTTGGTCCACTGTGGTTGTTTTAAAGTTGGATCGGATTGGATATGAGACTCTGAAAAGGATAGTTTGAGTTTTTGTACACCTGAGAAAGGCCTGCCTAAAAACCAAAAATCATATCTGTTTATGTGTGTGTTATATTTATAACTAGTGCGTTGACCCGTGGGGATCCATGGGTTCTAGACGTGGTAGTTTTTATGCTGTTATGTATTCGTGCATGCTGTACTACATTTGTCCAGCAGTCACCGCATTCTGGCCATAGCAACATGATTGTTAGGGTATTGTAAGGCTATCCAAAATTACTAATATCTCCCAAAATATTGGCACCATCAACTTGCCGTTTTTGCTAGTCTGTTCCTTGATCAAAAATACATCAGTAAGCCAAACTGCAGCAGTCAGCTCTTTCCGAATTTTATATGAATCCCCGGACACACACACATGCACACAAGAAGCCAATTGGCTTTTATAATACAGATATTTGTGCCACTTTTCCTTGCTATCATACTATCTTTCTCCTTTGGGAACTGAAGCTCTGAAGCCTTTCAAACCCATCAGAGTTGTTGAACATTTAGAGCAATCCTGCAGCCTGTGTTGTTGTACCACTGTGGTGTTTTAACGCATTATTTTAGATTCAAACTGACAAATTGGCTGATCAAGGCAGCAGTTTATGAGGTAAAACCATCCCCACCATGTGAGTCCAGAGGTTCTGAACAGAGTGATTAAAAAGGTAGAGGTTGACCAGTCAGAAAATGAACAAGGTTTTGCAGAATCTGACAGGTGGACTGAACCCCTCTGATTAGAGGCATTAACAGTGATCGTACTCTACTTTGGTAGTAATGTGCAAGTGAAGGTTCAAAAAGTGGTGAGTTGAGTCATTTTCTCCTATTAAATGTGGTTTTGGTCTGTGATGAAGTGGTGCCACGTCCAGGGGGTAACCCATCTTCACCAATTTTTAGCCCATTTGGGATTTTAGGACTGAAAATCCCCACTTTGAGATGAGGTGCTTGAAGAGGAACTTATTTGTGCACAGATAAGAGCTCACACAGCAAAGAACAATCACACTACAGGACATACAAAGACCATAAGAGATTAGGACACTTACGTAAGACTAATCACTAATAAGAACACAACAGGGACACAGTAATATTTTTATCACTAGGATAGGCTCCAGCACCCTAGCAACCTTTTCAAGGAATAAGTACTTCAGAAAATGAATCAATAGAATAGAATAGAATAGAATAGAGCAGAATAGAATAGTCTTTTCTATCATTGCACTGGTTGTACAACAAAATTGCAGGTGGTCTCTGCCAGCGACAGTGCACTTACAGCTATGTAACAGCACAAAAGATAAAGACATGTATTAAAAATGTAAAATAGTGTGCAATCGAAAAATACATATACAAATTAGAGATATACTGTATGAAAGGGTAAAATTAAAAATATATATGCTAGTATAAAATGTACAAATGTTGTAGTGTAAACAATGTAAACACACATGTAACAGTAGCGGCTGTTACATGTCTAGAATAGAATAGAATAGAATAGAATAGAATAGAATAGGCTTTATATACAACATAATAAAAAAAATGTGTATATACAGGGTGGGGAAGCAAAATTTACAATATTTTGAGGAAGGGATTGAAAGACAGAAAGACTAACCCTAACCCTAACCCCTAACCCTAACCAATTAGTTTATTGAAAGTCATGAGAATTTAAATCTTCAAATCATATTTTACTGCATTTCTAACGGTCTTGTTGTCTACCTCAAGTTCAGTTGCCATTTTTCTCATGGATTTGGTTGGATCCTTTAGGATTTTGGATTTGAGAGCTTTAATAAAAGCTTTGGTTTGTTTTTTGTTGCTTCCTCCACTTCCAGACTTTCTCGTAATAGTTTTGCTCATGGTCATTCTCTTCTTTACATTATAAACAGTCTTTATGGACACTCCAACTATTTTTGAAATCTCCTTTGGTGTGACGAGTGCATTCAGCAAATCACACACTGACGTTTGCTTTCCTGATTACTCATATGGGCAAAAGTTTCTGAAAAGGTATGGATAATAGTGTTAGGTATGATTATGACATCAATATATGTTTGGTTTCAAAACAATTGACGTAGTGCCTGCTGAGAAAAAACAACTAAATGTTCATTGTAAATTTTGCTTCCCCACCTTGTATATATATGTATATATATATATGCAAATTAGATTTATACAGTATGACAAGGTAACATAATTTTAAATACAAAAGTAGTTTTAAAAAAAGAAAAGCTTGCACATATATTACTGTAAACATGCATGTGCAAGGCATGAAATACATGTCCCAAGAGTAGTTATTGCATGAATGAATAAATGAATGAAAATGCAGTGTTTTAGTTGTCTTTTTTCAATTGGACTATCCCCAACATTGATAAATTGATACTCATATCTATCTATCTATCTATCTATCTATCTATCTATCTATCTATCTATCTATCTATCTATCTATCTATCTATCTATCTATCTATCTATCTATCTATCTATCTATCTATCTATCTATCTATCTATCTATCTATCTATCTATCTAAATAAAATTATCTGTGTATATATGTGTGTATAGGTGTATGTATATCTCCCCTATCCAACCTGTGGCATGATCAGCATGTGCACAGCTGTGAATAGTATTTATAGCTTTTTTTTTGGATTTGTCTTTATTTTGATGTTGCTCTGTTTTTGCTCTTGTGTACTTTGCTGCTGTAAATCTGGAATTTCCCCATGTGGGACTAATAAAGGAATATCTTACCTAATCTTATTGATCCTTTCCATCACAGTCTGATCATATGAATACATTTACAGCTCACAAAACATGTTTTAATGTTTAGTATGACTTTAACTTGACAGCTCAACAGCAGCTGACCTCATGTATCCCCTTATCGTGTCCTATGTACTGTACAAGCTGCTCATTGTTTTCCTCTGCTCCATACCATTAACTCCAACAAACACTAATGTAACTGCTCCTTCACGAGGTGATCACGCCTCAACAGCAGGGATCCTCTCCAGAAACTCATTTCTCTCCATACTGAGTGCAGGTTTTGCCGGGGCTCTTAGGGATTGTTTGGAGGCTGGTGCAGTCAGGCATGGCGTTGAATGGGAATGAAGGGATTATGATGAGCTGTTAGCATTTGCCCTACACACAGACACACACGCACGTATTTAATGGGAGCCTAGGCAAACCAAATTAGACAGCCAAATTGTGCTCCTCTCCTGTCCTTTCTTTCTTCTCCAGAGCTATTGACGTTGTGAGTCTCTGAGGGCTCTGTCATCATCGGGGAGAGATGAGAGGATTGAGGAGCTTAGGTCCTCTGTGTGAGATGAAGACTCCAGCCCACTGAGACTGGGACAGAGAGGAAGAGGAGGCCTGTAGAAGATTAGAGATGAAGGTCATTTGGACTGTGTCTTACAAAGCTCATTTCCAGTAACTGCAAACATGACAGCCATATGAGTCATGTGAGAGAACATTGGAGAAGAAACGCCAACTGGTTTGAAAATGAGTGCAAGATTAAATTCAGCATGACTCACCAAATGTACACGTGGGACTAGTTCTGAAATGGGATAAAGAGAACTAGTGAGAATAATGTTTAACTTCCGTAATTTCTATGATGGCTGTTTTCGGTGGACTTTATGAGCTTGAATTTGATAATGAAGACACAGGGGAGTGCTTTGAGAGTCCCTGCTGAACTTTTGCCTCAATCCAGGTCTCTTGGTGGACTTTAACTTATTGAACGGGTTATTAAGCAGGGAAATTATTCACTAACAATATAGGCAATTATTATGAATCTAGAGTTCATTTCCTGCCTTCGTCGTCATGGCAAAGGTGCCTAAGAGCAGCAGCTGGTACTCTTCCAGCTCCATTCAGTTTTTTTTGTTTTGCATTGGCAATAAAATGATGATCCAGCTGAGGTAACCACAAAAGGTGATGTGAAAACTCTGCAAACTACTGGTTGAGCAAAGAGAATTGTCACTATTATTATGGCATCATTCTGCAAGACAGAACTGAAGCAACCTTCAATTTTTCAAGGTCTAATATGTAAGAGTTAGGGGGATTTAGGAGGGTCTTTTTGCAGAAATGGGATATAGTATTCAGAATGATGCTTTAACCCTTAAAGCTCTGGAAGTATTCCAAATGAAGCTGCTCTCTATGTGATTTATCACCATTTATTATAACATCATCCTTTGCACTTTGTATTTTCACATACAATGTAAAAAAAAAAAAAAAAAAAAATGACTGTAGAATTAACACCAAGAAGTTGTAAAATTGCAACATGAAAAAAACTGTAAGTGACAATACAAAGCAAAGTTGTTTATTTGAAAAGATTTTTGTGTAAACAATTGAATCAAATATAGCTGTAGTTTTTACAGGAAGAGTATGCTAACAAAACAAGATTTGTGCGTAGGAATGATGTATTTCTATTGTTTTTAGAAAATAAAATCGTAAATTGAAAAACAATGTGGTGCCGTTTAAACTGCAATGTTGAAATAACGGCCTATTTGCTTTTTTTTTTTTTTTTTTATAAAAAAAGTTATAAAAAAGTAAACATTTAACAATTTAGCATTTTAAATTTGTAAATGAATGGGTTGGTAGAGCGGCTCGTCCAGTAACCAAAAGGTTGGTGGTTCAAATCCTGGCTCAGACTGTCCATGTGTCAAAGTGTCCGTGGAAGACACTGAAGCCTAAATTGACCTGGTGGCTTTGGATACCATGAACGTGTATAAAATGCACTGAATAAGTCCAGTCCATTTACCAGTTAAATCCAGTGTTAAATCTACATGTTTAAAATGTTAAATCTACATGTTACTCCATAAATATGTTTACAGTTGGATGTGTTTTTTACAGTATTGCTCTGGAAACCACAGCTGCCAGTTTCTTTCCGTAAAAACAACAGGATTTTTTTTTTTACAATGTATTTAATGTACTGACCATGCAGATGTTCATAAAATCTCAGAGTAACTTCAAAGGTTATTATATCAAAACAGAGAAAAGTAGAGAAAATGTAGTATATTCCCTTATGTTTGATTATGTCAGATTATGTGATCACTCCTCTTTATCTTTTACCAAAATTAGACAAAAACTAATGGACCAATTTTTTATGAAATTTACTTGCACCAAATGACTAAAAACAAGGGAGGATACCTCATAGTTTGTGACCCTCCCACCCCCTGCACCCCACTGTAGAGGTCCTGAGCAGCTCCTTCAGCACCAGACTTTTACATCCCCTGTGCAAGAAGGAACACTTCCACGGTCATTCCTCGCCACAGCCATCAGACTGTATCACAGTACACGGTGACCCTCCACCCCCCCACCCCCATATCACTTCATGTATTTGTGCAGTCACTATGTGAATATGTAAATATTTTTGAATTTTATACTTTTGAGAACATTTATTTCTACCTGCCTTTCTTTTGCACTGGTGCATTGCTGTTGTATTCCTGCTGTAAACTGTTAAATTTCCGCATGGTGGGATGAATAAAGTCTTATCTTATCTTATCTCTTGTGGCTTAACAGTAAAATGGTACTAGAAGGCAAGTGGTCGTCTGGTTTTGGTGGATGTCTGTGCTCTTACTCATCTACTTTGTTTTACTGGATATAGAACATCTTGAAATGCCACACTGTGATTGACATCCTCCACTATTCCTGGATGCGTTGACCTGGAGATGACATCATGGTAGTTTCCTGCAGCGTTGATCTGATAACCAGCTAAACTGTGGGGTTACTATATCCACAGTGGAAAACAAAGTACCTGTTGCCAAAAGCAAGTAGAGCTGAGTCAAGTTGAGCCAGAACCATGTGGTGGTGGTTTGTCTGTCTGGACAGGTCATCCAGTCCATCTGTCTCTGGTCTCAAAGAAGATATTTAACGAACTACAGGACCAGGACGTCCTCTGACTTCATACCTGGCATACCGATACCTGAGATTTACACACATGAAAAGGAAAACATTGTCAATCTGTTGTGGATGTTTGTCTTTCTCAGTTGTTGAATCATAAATCTTAAGGCTGGTCATGTATCATTGGCTTTAACATTGAAAAAAACTTCTTGGTATTACTGAAATATGGATGGAAACAAGTTAGAAAATGTTGGTCATTGAAAAGTTCTGTTTTTATGTCTAAACACATGAATGAGGTGCATTTAAATGATCAGTAAATGTTAATGTGGGATCCAAAACCTCAACTCCTTTGTCCCTGTCGTGGATCCTGGGAAACGCCGGAGTAAGGGATCACTTGGCAGCACAAATTACGGTGGGAACAGCTGACCCCATGCCGCTACATTGCCATGAAGACCTGCTAAGAACCTAGAAATGTTAGGATGAAGGGTTGTTTCCAACAAGCCAAGCTTCGGCAGATCCTTAACATGAAATGGCATGACCAATCAACCAATCACCGTCAACAAGGTCCTCAATCGTGCAGAAATGCTAACCATCAAAGGCTACCATCCTCAAACATTGACTCAGGTGGTCAGGACATGTCGCTGGAATAGATTCTTCGAGACTCCCAAGAAGCATTCTCTACAGTGAATGACATCACCCCAAAGCAAAGACTCAAGGACCAACTCAAGTCCTCCCTCCTCCAAGCTGGAATCAAGCCTAACACCTGGGAAACAGAGCCCGCCAACATCATGGCAAAGAGCAATTCATTCCAGTAGTTCCACCTTTGAAGAGCAGAGAAAGACAGAGGAAGAAGAGAAAAGGAGGCAGCACAAAGCACTACCAATCCAACCAAAACCAGTGCCCGCCCTGCCATGCAATCAGTGCCTAAGACTCATCAGCCATGTCCAGTTTAAACAGAAATTATGGCACAGAATGAACCAAACTGTAACGTAGGCTGGCTGATTAGCGGTTGGAGGTAAGTCAGATGCGGAAGGAGAACAGGCAGAGGCAGGAAATGGCATAGTCCGCAATTTTTTTTAATGTTTTCAACAATCCACTTTTACAAACAAAGTGCAAGTCCAAATGGAGGTTAGAGAAGCAGTGTTCTCTCCAGCAGCAGAACCACAAAGGATGGAAACAGGCGCCTTATACAGGGTGGGGAAGCAAAATTTACAATATTTTGAGGCAGGGATGGAAAGACAGTGTATGACCAATTAGTTTATTGAAAGTCATGAGAATTTATTTGCCACAAGAAAATGTACATAATAGAAAATGTTTTTATTCTATGTGTCCTCCTTCTTTCTCAATAACTGCCTTCACACGCTTCCTGAAACTTGCGCAAGTGTTCCTCAAATATTTGGGTGACAACTTCTCCCATTCTTCTTCAATAGTATCTTCCAGACTTTCTCGTAATAGTTTTGCTCATAGTCATTCTCTTCTTTCCATTATAAACAGTCTTTATGGACACTCCAACTATTTTTGAAATCTCCTTTGGTGTGACGAGTGCATTCAGCAAATCACACACTCTTTGACGTTTGCTTTCCTGATTACTCATATGGACAAAAGTTTCTGAAAAGGTATGGATAATAGTGTTAGGTATGATTATGAGATCAATATATGTTTGGTTTCAAAACAATTGACGTAGTGCCTACTGAGAAAAAACAACTAAATGTTCATTGTAAATTTTGCTTCCCCACCCTGTATACTCTTCAACTAACTGGTTAAAACCACTACAACTCAACAAGGGATGTACAAATTTACATAAATGGTTAAAACAAACCTAAAAACCTCCATAAACCGAAGCCCACAACCATAAACCATATAAAACCCAAGCTATATACATAAAACTCTAAACCCAAACACCAAAGATAAATAGAAACCCATAAACCAATAAAACATTAACCCTGGCTCCCCTACACATTTCCCTGCCTTGGTTTAGCCCGGAACCCTCTTAAGGGCTGTTGTTTCTTTGGGGACTCTTAACTGATGAACTTGGACACAAAGACTAGGTAAGTACAAACACTAAAACACCATTCACTAAACACTTTAAAATCCACTAACACAAACACTAAACAAAGCCAAACTTAGATATTGCACATTTACATTGCACAGACTGCTCTGAGTCTAATTTATGTCTCCCTTTGTCTCCAGGGCTAAACAGCCATCAATTAAAGTGCTACAGTGCCACCGGGTCTAAACATGAAAAGGAAAGACAATAAAATAATCAATGAAGTGTACTTTTAAAATCAATTGTGTGCAATTATTGTAGTATGTCCAAATATGTTTGTTTAAAGTGCTGTGTGCTATCGAAAGTGCTAAATATGCAAGTTAAAGGTGGGGTACGAGATCTTAGAAAAACAATTCGAGCAAGCTACATTTTGAAAATACTCAATTCAAAAGTCCAAACCCCTTTCTTCAAACATCCCCCCGAAGAAACGCCTCCAGAGTACTTGCACGCGCAATGCTTGTTCCTGAGGGTTCACGAGTGCTGCACAGCAACAATTTACCGGCTATGGCCCTGGCTACGGCCCCCGACCCAGATCCATGCATGCCTCATTCAGTCTCCTCCAACACCCTCGCTCTTACAGAACAGCCCCAGTTCATACCTATCTGACTAATGTTACATTTCCTAGTGATTTATGTTAATGACAAAACAGTTTGCCGGTGAACTTTCCATACTAATATAACTAATATAGCCAAGCTCTGGCTTTGGCTTCATTTCCTGTACAAGTGCTCCAAGCCTCTGAGAACACATGATTCATGCATGAAGAGGGGTATGCGCAGAGGGGGAGGGACAAATGGCAGTTGAGTTTGATAGACATATCGCCATTCAGTCATTTCAATTGGGCGCTTAAAATGATTGGATGGTGTTTTTTCAGTCCTTTCCATTCCACAGGTGAGTATTTTTTTTTTTTTTTAATTATTTTTGTGTTAGAGCATTTAATTAATTGGTTGTAATCAGGATGTGAAGGGGATTTTAAGCAATATAGTAAAAAATGCTCCAGGAAAACATCTTGTACCCCACCTTTAAAATGAACAGGTGAAGGTGCTTGTGTTTGTACAAAGTAACAAACGGGCTGTTTGTTACACAAGCTCAGATATAAGTGGTGCCGCTGCTAAAATGTTAATCCTTTGCTACCTTTATGTGTCAGTGAACCTACATATGAAAATAACCTCCTTTTATTGTTTTGTTTCTAGGTCTTCTTCCAGCTGTTATTTGTTTGAGTTGATAGTATTAACCTCCATTAGTGTGCAGACACATCATCCACTTGATTACGTCTGTGTGTGTATGTGTGTGTACATTTTTTTAGCTTGTCTGAGATTGTTTGCATGCTCACTTACATGTGTAACATTGCTATAAGCTCTTTAAAAATACAGAATCTTTTAGCAGCTGCGGGGGGTCTTCAAATGTACGCATAATGAAGGCGACACACATGCACACACAGATCCACACACACTGCTCCGACTTAGACTCAGCAGAGATAAGCCATTGGATTAAACCAGCACCAAAATGTCTCTGATGTAGGGGACAGACAGTTACATAACAGGCAGAAATGCTGACCTGCTGAAGAGCAGCTCCCTGTGTGCTTTTCCATGATCTGGGCTCTTTTTTTAATATTTCTGCCTCTTTGCATTTTGATCCGTTTGGTTTAACTGGTCAATATGAAACAGCATTTACATACAGACTCTACGTCCTTGAAAGAAAAGTTGAGTTTTGAAGTCTCATAAGAACGCGAGCAGAACTAAATTTGAGGTTATATTTGGATGTACCTTTGCTTCAATGTACAGCAGCGTGTGCATACAAATTTAATCAGCTAGCTCTGCTCTTTTCTTTGCTGCCTGAATGCACTGATTCCTTACAGCAGTGCCATCTCCAAACCTCACCGCATTAGGATGTGCAGAAGGAACTCCTCCTGCAGGTTATACCTCAGAATAGCAGAACTCCCCTTATTATCTTTAGCTCCGTTACTATTCAGTTCATTTTATGTCTGCCTTTAGGGTGGATTATGCAGGTCGTTTAATCACTTCTCAGAATCTGACGTGTCTGTACTGTTCACTCTGACTGAACTGACTGGCTTCATGTGAGTAAAAGTAAGTAAAGGGGTAAATAGATGTTGATAAGGATGTGTCTTCATTCCTCAGGTTAAGGAAAAAAAGCAGTTATAAGGAAAGTGTGTGTAATAATAGTGGTGAGTTTCTGTAGTCTTTTCGTGGGCTTCCCTGACCTAACTGGAACACTCAAAATAACAACTCTATAGAAGCTGTATGTTTCTGAGTCTCTGCTCCACCAGACGCTTCTGTGCCTTTAAGCCCCTTTTCCTCTTCGTTGTTTTCTTTCTCCTGACCCTTTTTGTGAGTAAGCTGTCACAGTTTTTTTTATGTAAGTTACGTGAGCATCCGTCTTGTCTTCCAGCTTTGCTCTGCAGAGTCAAAGGGAATTCCTGAGCGGCACTCAGACTCGCCTCTGCCATCTCATCACCCACACAGCCTCTCCGCCTCCCAGCTGTTTTCCACTTTTCGTATAGTTTTCTTTATATTTGTTTTCAAAAATGCATTCGTACATGACGAGAGGAGTGCTCTTCAATACCTGATCTTCCACTTTAAACTTAACTGCGTAACTATTTGAAACAAGTAGTTCCTTGTTTAATAAACATCTAGAATATATAATGTATTTTCCAGCAAATATACTTATGCTTGGCAAAATGCACAGTCTAATATCACAGTTGGAAGTCATTAACCCATGGGCAGCAAGTAATGGGCGGCCGTGGCTCAGTTGGTAGAGTGGGTTGTCCAGTGACCGAAGGGTCGGCAGTTCGAATCCTGGCTCCGACTGTCCACATGTCAAAGTGTAACTAACTTGCTCCCAGTAGGGCCAGGCAGCACGTTGCACGGCAGCAGCCGCCCGCTGGTGTATGAGTGTGTGTGTGTGTGAATGGGTGAATGTGAGGATTTGTAAAGCGCTTTGGGCACCATGAAGGTGTAAAAAATGCGCTATATAAGTTCAGTCCATTTACCATAAAGACCCAAATATACCAAAACCATCTACTGAAGTAAAATGTTTAATCCTACTGATATATGTAAAAATAACTGAGGTGAAATACAGTTTGTTCATCTTTTCATGGTCATCAGATATGACTCATTTGGACGTTCAGAGGCTCCATAGTGAATGTAGAAACACTGTTACCTTCTACAACATTGATTCACCAGTAAAACCCATGGAGTTTGATAAATGACAGTACATGGATACACTTGTTTTATGGTCAGTTAATGATAGATTTGATTGAAAAAGTCACTTTTTCTTCAGTTTTCTCTCTTTTTGAAATAATAATCCTCAAATGTAATCTCAGCCTGATGATTAAAGTACATGATCAGTAAATTAAATATGAGAAAATACCAAATTTTCTCTGAAAAAATACTAAATAGGATGGTATTATAATAAATGGTGATAAATCACTCAAGAGAGAAAAAATTTGGGAACTGCACAAAAGTAGCACTGGGTCTACATGGTTTAAGACATAAACATTCATACATTTAAATGCACTCACATCTGATGCTTTTTGGTTTGGTTTTGGCGTACTGTTTGTCTTGTTAGAAACTTGGACTGATCAACAAGTTTCTCTGAGGAGTTGGAAGGCCACCATCTGGTCCAACTTGGGGGTTTTGGCCCTCTGTCAATCAGGAGAAACTCTGGCCCTGAATTGGATATATCCAGGACCATGGAGTAGCAGTTATTAGTCTGCACCATATGGATGTCCCAGACCAACTGGAAAACACTGGCTTTTCCGCAGACTCCTGGCATCTGCTGCTGGTAAAGCCCTCTCAAGATGCTAACTTCACAAGCCAGGCTTTGACAGTCAACACAACACGTTGTAGTTGCTATCTAATATTTCTAAAAAATGTATTATCTATCTGCACAGGCTCCTATTTTTCATCACACCACCTTATGTATTCAGCCCCTCTTGCCCCTCCTCTTCCTGATGCAATCACATTTCCATGTGCCCGCTCTGCACGTTCCCACCTGCACCCATAATCCACATGCAGACTAAAAGTGGTCTGACTCGTTTTGTCCTAATTTTACACAATCCCTTCATACTCTAAACCTAAAAAGTGGAATTTTAATCATCCATTATCACTACCTAACCAAGACACAATGACAGATTTCCCGGCCAAAGGTCACTTTTTGCATCTGTATGGCACTCTGCTTTTACTTTAGCATTCTGAAATTATTAATAAGAATATTTGGTCATATACGTTTTATTTAGCAAGTCCTTCATACGGTGTAAACGTGTTTGAAGTCAGTGCAGTTTTGAAATTCCACAAGTTTACTTTATTACCTCAGAGCAAAATTAATTCTGGGAGACTAATGTTTGGATTCCAGCTTATCACAAGACATATGTTTTTCTTGGACGTCTTCTTTCCCTCTCCAGGGATCGCTTCAGCTCAGGCAAATTATCATTCAAGTGATGACACTCGTAAAATGCTGACAGAGTATGTGCTCTACTGAGATTGTATTGATCCATCGGCCATTCACTTGAAGACGTGCAAGAGAGTAAACGTTTTAATATACCCCATGCTCGATGTGTTTTACAGTAATGGTGACGCTCACTCACAGTGAGAAGAGCTTCATCAGAGCTCTGTAGTGGAATGCTTATAGTTTATTTTGATTTTGCCTTTTCCAGAAGTTTGAAGATTAATTCTTATGGGTCCACAGTCACGGCCCCGTGACTGAATCACATGACATATTCAACATGTCGCAGCGTCAGAAGTCAGTCACATATACCACTGGGGGCAGTTGCATTCAAACGTTTGGACGTGAAACACTCTCCCACTTTTTATTTGATGTTGATAGAGCAAATACAACCAGAGATATGATGTTTTGAACCTGGAGCAAACAAATGTGAGTAGAAGTATGAAAATGAGGTGGGGGGGCGTTATATTTCTTATGATATCTTCGTAATTTTATGTCCTTTTTCAAAACAGAAAAAACTGGCAGAATCTGGAGATTCTACTCCGCAGACTGCATTAGTATTACAGGTAAGGGTGAGAATGACCCCCACCTGAACTGAATGTGGAAACCGAGAGGACCAGGGAGGAAAACCGTAGAAAAATCTTATGTAAAGATATGCTTTTATGGCAAATATTTGAGTATGGTTTTAATTTATTACAATTTTGATTTTATATACCTAATATTTGGAACCAATATTCACTTTTAAAGTCTTTGAAAAGGTTTGTGAAGCATCTTTGTGTTATTTATGCTGTAGTACGGATCGTATTAAATGGAAGATGAATGTGTGACTTTGACTAGCTCTAAAATGTCGGATGAACATCATAAATCATACATCATGAACCAAAATGGAAAAGAAGATGAGGAAATGTAATGTTATAAGTTGTTTGCTTAATCTTTACATTACAAGGTGTTTTGCTTGAAGAGTCTTTTTATTTTTGCAAGTCTAAGTTATATTCTGAGTTATATTTTCCAACTGTATCTTGTATTTTTATTGTAGAGGTACTGAACCGTCAGGTTTGATTCGTGTGTGTGGTTTTGATGAACTCACACCTGTCTGTGTTGAACTTGGAGAAAAGGTCCGATTCTAAGTAAAAGATCTAATTTTACAGCTTTAGAAAGTAATTGTGGTAAAGAGAGTCGAGCAGAAAAAACAGATTATGAACCTGGGGATTTTTTGTGGTCAAGAAATGCTTGACTAATTGTGCAGGTGTTAAGCAAGAGCGTACTTTTTGAAACTCTTTGTGGTTAAGCTATGCAGTTGGTTTGATTGACAGGTGTCCAGAGCGCTTGTTAAACTCAAGTGAACTTTCAACATGTGTTTTCTTAGAATTAGTGTGGAGTAACTGACGTATGACTGGCATGTTCTGCCCTGTAACTATCATTAACCAATAATGTGTATGATGAATTATGACACTGAAAAATGGGAGTCTCCAAGAGTTAGTAAAGACTATAAAAAAGTAATAAAGGAAACTTTTTTGGGGGGGCTTTTTTTCTTTTCTCTGTGAGACAAGTAGTGTGTTTGATGCCAGACTAATTGATAACTGACTTCTTTCTTTTTTGTAACTTTTTCTATTTTTGCCTGAAGCAATAAATCATGCTTTCTTTTAACTTTTTAAAACCTCAACCTTTCTTTTTGGTGAATTCTTCATTTCTCCTGGTTTGGTCCTTCAATCCGAAACATAACTGGTGAGTAAATTTTAAAAACAGGACCCCCCCCCCCCCCTTTGGGGCAGTCCGGATAAGTTGAGCTGGACTCCATTTTACGGAGTATTTGGAGTAAGGTGGAGAAACACCAGGCCATGTATTTCACAAGAACATGCAGTTTAAGTCAGGGCAAAGTGAAAATAGTTGCTCGGTGTATAAAGATTTTTCTGACGCAGTAATCCATTAACCAAAATAAATTGTGGTTTTTGTGATTTACTGTTACTGGCGTGTTTACAATGCAATAAATTATATACATTTTTCAAATCAGACTTTTATATTTTTTTGTGTGTTTTTTTGGCCTTTTATGTTGATATAGTAGGTTGAAGTGAAAAATTAATAGGCAGATGAGATAGATGAAGTTGTGCTGGAAAAAAAAAAGACACCAAACATGGGTATAGTAAACATTTCTTTATATAGTATATAAAGGCAAAATCAAAAGTACCCAAAAACAGCCAAAATAGGGTCAGATCCCTAAGAGTTAAGTTCAATCTACTTTATGTGATGTAACAGAACATGTAATGCTCATTGTTTTTATATTGTTTAACGGCTCAATATATAAAATTTATGTCTGGTAACATGCTTATGCCAAATTTCTGCTGAGATCTTTGATGTTCTGGGGGCAGATTTTAAAGTTTCACCCGAGAATACTGGAGAAAAAAAAAAAAGGAGAGTAGAAGAAACATGTGACTGGGGGTGATCTTTGCTCAGTGTGTTCAAGATAAAAAACAGATTCAGATTAAAACTTTATTTGTCTCCAGGAGGCAATTTAAGGCACATATGAGCAGCATGACTTGAAAAAAGGACAGTACTTATAAAAACAGGGCGCTTATTTAAAAAGAGCTAAATAGAAAATGTAAACAATACAGGACATAGAACAGCGTGAAAACCCTACAAATCATGCACATATCAGCAGATCATGACTAAACAAGCAAATCACAGATTACTGCATCTTATCTCAGATTAAACAGAAGACTTTTAACCCATTTTTACAGATTTGAACTCATTTTACATTTATGAATTTACAGTTACACGCATTTTTCAGCTTGTCATATAGGCATTAACTAACTCTGTAGGTTAATGGTAGCTAACATTCCAAACTGGAGAGAGGTGATGTCCAGCCCCTTCCAGTGCGCCCATCCCACAATGAAGGAACTAGCAACAATGAAATGAAAATCCATTAGTGGCAAGAGACAATAAGTTTTTGATATAAATGTGTCACCATTTACCCATATGATGGATTTTTGTTTTTACGGTAAAGATAAAGTAACCTGAAGCTTAGTGTGGAAACAGCTGAATGGACTGCATCTCTCATCGCACATGGTAAGAGATGCAATCAGCACCTAAAACGGTTGTTACTTCAGCGTATTTCACCATGAGGGCAATGTGAAAAAGCATTAAAAGAGGCAAAAATTACAACAAATCTGGTCACACTGACGCTGAAACATCTTCGGTCTCAGAGAAATTTCTCCTCCACAAAGCTTGAGTGTGTGATTTTTCTATGTGTGTATTTTCAGTCTGATAAGTCAACAGGTTTACCACTGAACTGCAACTTTCCTGACTTGGAAAACAATCTTTTCCATTAACAAACATCATATGTGTAAATGGTGGAATACTTCAAATAAGGTAAAATAAATGACTTGTCTCTCGCCATTGGCTGTAATACAATGTTTTTCTAGAATAAATGTCCCATGGAACACATCTGAAAGGGACGGGACTTTGGCTGTCTATGACCTCTGTAGAGGAAGAGAAACACTGTAGTGAGCAGAAACATGTTCACAGAAAAACAGACTTTTACATAAAAATACAAAATAGGACCATGTGTCCAGTAGACCAATGGCATATTTAAAGACATTAATTGACTTTCATTTGGCCTTTCAAGGTCACTCAAGGTCAAAGGTCATGGCACCAAATAAAAGCCCATATGTGACTTCCTATCTATTACCAATAGTATCAAAATCTTCAACTGTTTTGAAGTTATAGCACTTTGAAATTTTTCCCATTATGAAGCAATTCTTAAAATTTCAAAAATTCATTAAAAAAATCTAAATTTCTCAATTCTTTGAACAAAATTGGTAGACCTTGCCCCGAAGAACCTCTGCTATGAATTTCAATTGACTCTGGCCAACGGTTTTGGAGAAGTTTCTTGAAAAATTGTTTATGGACAGACGGATGGATGGATGGGTGGATGGATGGACGACAACTGATACCAATAGTCCATTGGACCTTCGAGCCATTGGACTAATAAGCTTATAGGCTGTTACCAAGGATACAGAAAACAAAAGCAGTCTTTATTACTTTAAATGCAGTCAGTTAATGTGAACAAACCACAAAACAGCTCAAAGTGTAAAACAGACCACAACAAACTTCAAACAGCATGGACACATCTCACATATTTAACCTTTAAGTGTGTTGATCTACCAGTTGTTTTATTTGCTGGAATAGATTGAAAAAATCCACATTGGTCAAGTCAGTAGGCAGCATTTTTAGCTTACCGGCAGACAGGCCGTAAGCTATTGTCGTCATGCGGCATCCTGCGTCATCGTCATCTGTCGTCTGTTACATAAAATTCAATCGTCTTCTTCTCCGAAACTACGATTCCAATTGACTTCAAACTTGGTATACAGCTTCTTTATGATGATGCCAAGAAAAGTTAGTGAAATTATTTGGATCCGGATCTGATTCTGGATTTGGTGCCACTTTCAAGAATTTCCCCATTATAAGAAATAGGAAGTGGATTGATGCAATAACTCAGTAAATATAAATGATAACAAGTGTAAATTTCTACAGTCCAGCCCTGATGGGGAGATGACCAAAACATAATGGCCACATGCTGATCAGGATCTTCTTCTGGATCCGGGAACTTCTGGAAAATTTAACATGGGCTCTTATGGGGAAAAAATTTCAGTCGTCTTCTTCTCTGAAACTACAGTTCTGATTGACTTCAAACTTGGTATACAGCTTCTGTATGATGATGTCAACACGGGGTGTTGCAATTATTTCAATCCGGATCTGATTCTGGATTTGGTGCAACTTTGAAAAATTTTCCCATTATAACAGATAGGAATGTGGATTGATCCAATAAATCAGTATCAATGATATCAAGTTGGAATTTGAATTTTTTACAGATCTGATTGGAATATGACCAAAACATGGGCTATTTCTGTAATATAATACATGCACATAACTGGGGGATAGTAAATGGCATCTGGATACATTTCCCAAAGCTTTTAATTTGGCCTGTAAGCTACAGGGCCATTGGTCCTATTTTTCATTTAGCCGTCCAGAGACTCAGCCATGTCAGAAATGCACTACTTATAGTAATTCGAAACAGCATTTTTATTAGTTGGGATAATTGGTAGTTCTAAATATTTAAGTATTTTGCACAACAGTAGAATTATGATTGTTTTTTTGTTTTGTTTTGTTTTTTTGCAATGTGCTTCCTTCTTGCTGTATATTTGTCCCTGTATCTGTAAAACCTAAATTGTATTTTCAAAAACACTACACCATATATTGAGCGTGATAAAATCTGGAGTTTCCATCATGTTCCTACATTAAGACATCACAAAGTAATATAGCTCTAAAGAAGGGTGTGGGTTGATTATTTAACATAAGGTCTTATAATTGGATGGAAATGGGAGCATGATGTGATTTGTGAATCGTCCCAAAGGGGAAGGACCTTGGCTCCAAAATGATGCCAACAGTATGTCTGATGAGTCGACTCCACTGTGTTGTATTTAGTAGGTTCCACTAACAAAACTATCAGATGACTTTGTTATGCTGTAGCTCTTAGCATTAGCTCACCTTTGACCCCTCAGGCTTATGTAGTCCCACCCCTTTTGTCCAAACATGGTCACTTCTGGCTCCAAACAGTCAACATAGCAACAAAAGCTGCAGCTGTGAACCCAGCGGTTGACGTCACAGTTCCTTTAATCCACTAATTATATACAGTCTGGTGTCAGTACACTCCTGAATTTTTCATGTTTTGATGTGTGATTTGCATGCATCTGCTCAAAGCTGCAGAATAAGTTGTGTAAAGACATTTAAATGGAAGACGAAGATTAAGAAGAAGCTAAAGAATTATTGACATGTTGAATATTAATGTGTGCGTATGCTTGCAACGTGTAACAATTGCTGATTTTGTCCATTTTTCTTATGTTATGTTACGCTTATATTAACATCTGTACTAAACCTGCTCCAAGAATTAGAAAAAAAAATGCACAGAAAATCCTAAACGTTGCTTGTTTCTGTTTCCCTGATAAAGCTGTGGCTGCAGCAGTAGCAGTCACATGAAGCCCCAACAGAGTCACATTGTGCTGTAGATGAGACATTTGACCTGACACCTGTCTGCACTGCTGTCTCGGCCGTGTGGATATAGGCCAGTGTCTGGTGTTCATCTGCTTGTTTAATTCAGTTTTAATTCATTACAGCTGAAATCCTTGCGTGATGTGATTGGTAGTTGGGGGTCGCGGCACATGGGGTAAAAGGGCAGCGATTGGACGGAATCCTCTGTTAAACCTGTGGAAGAAAGGACAGGACACTGCTATCCAGAATGATATCTGTGTGTGTGTGTGTGGGGGGGGGGGGGGGGGGGGGGAATTCATTCTGAATAATTCATTAGTGTGTAAAAAGTGTGTATTTCATTTTAAATGTATTATTATGTTTATTCTGTTGTTTTACTTAGTAGTTTTATTTCACTGTTTTTAATTGTACACCTGCTTTTATATGTTTTTAATCTATTCTTGTATTTTAGTCTATCATTTTACTTTTTAGTCTTCTGTACGACATTGTTTTAATTGTACAGCTGTTTTATGTTTTAATCTACACTGTAAAAAAACCTGTTATTTAGCTGAATTTTCACTGTTTATTTTACAGATTTTTCCTGTATTTTTAAGATAAAGAAAAATTTCAATGAAATGACAAAAATAGACTGTGATTTTACATGTCAAATGTAAAATAACATGAACAAAAACTGTAACTGTGAATAACCATAAAATTTCCATTTTTAAAAATATTTTCTTTCTTTTTTCACAGAAAAACACAGTTAAAATACATTTTCAAATGTATCTTAATTTCACAAATATTTCTTTTCTATTAATGAGGTTAAACTGTTAAAGTTTAATACTGTAAAGAAAATAATAATACTAATAATAATAATAAAATGAGATAAAATTACTGTCAGTTAACTGTAAAAGACGTATTTGTTCTGTAAGTTTAACAAGACTTGTTTGTTAATTGACAAATATCTTGTGTAATTACGGAAGGTTTCACAACAAAAATGTTGAATAAATGTATTTTTGTGAATCTATAACATGTATGAGCACCGATAAACTGTCAAAATACAGTTTTTATCAGTGGATTGTACAACTTAGTCTCATTGAAAATTATGTATATATATATATATATATATATATATATATATATATATATATATATATATATATATATATATATATATATATATATAATTTGATTGTGTTAATACATTAAATATTCTTTATTAAACATTAAAAAGTCAAAAAAAAAAAAAAAAAGCAAAATCTCATGCAAAGTTAGGGTAACAAACTGTATTTTAATAATGGAAAATTACCATATTTTTATGAGATAGTTATTTTCTGTTATTTAACAGTATTTTTTTGGCACCCCAGCTGCTGGAATATAGTCGTTTTTTTTTACGTTCTTTTTTTTTGTTTTGTTTTTACAGTGTATTCTTGTATTTTTCTTTTATTTTTGTTTTTTCCCCTGTCAGTCGCTTTGGAAAAAAGCATCTGGCAAATGCATAAATGTAAATATAAAAAAGGTGTGGATTTAAAGCAGTATTTTATTACAGTATCGCTATGTCTGCAGATCATTGTAAAGATGTGTTCAAACTAATGCACGTCATTTTCAAGTCATCCTTTTTTTTCAACAGATACAAGCAATAGTTTGTTCTAACTGTGTTTTAATGCGTGACTGTGTGTGTGAGTGTGTGGGTTGATACAAGTGCTGAAATGCTGAAAAAGAGTATTACATTTTAAATATATTTTTCATTTTAAATGTATTATTATGTTTATTCTGTTGTTTTACTTGGTACTTTTATTTCACTGTTTTCAATTGTACAACTGCTTTTATATCTTTTTAATCTATTCTTGTATTTTATTCGATCATTTTGCTTTTTATTCTTCTGTATGACACTGTTTTAATTGTACAGCTGTTTTATGTTTTTAATCTATTCTTGTATTTTTCTTTTATTTTTGGTTTTTCCCCTGTAAGTCTCTTTGGAAAAAAGCATCTGCCAAATGCATGAATGTAAATGTAAAAAAGGTGTGGATTTAAAGCAGTATTTTATTACAGTAACACTACATCTGCAGATCATTGTAAAGATGTGTTCAAACTAATGCACGTCATTTTCAAGTCATCCTTTTTTTTTAACAGACACTAGCAATAGTTTGTTCTAACTGTGTTTTAATGCGTGACTATGTGTGTGTGTGTGTGTGGGTTGATACAAGTGCTGAAATGCTGAAAAAGAATCACACATTTGCCGTCCTTGAAGACAGAGGTTAAGCTGTGAGGTCTTTTCAAACACTGGTGAGGTTCTCTCGCTTATTCTGTGAGGACGTTCACAAGGCTGCCTGTCTTTTCACAAATGGAAAACCCACACGTATTAAAACATCAAAGCCCGCTTGGTGCTATGTTGAACTGTGCAAAGATCCATGAGTTGCTGTATTTTCTTGCTGTCGATACGTGCCTTGAATACATAAGTGGGAGAGAGGGCAAGAAAGAAGGATGAATAAATAAGTGAACTGGGTTGGAGCAAAACTGACTGGAGTGGTTTTCTAACTGTGTTCCTTTTAAATCTTCGGCAAGTAAGAATCAGATAAATTAATAATAACGTACATAAAGTTTGGTAAGGTTTGCCTTTTCCTCTTCTCAACAGCCTCTTTTCTTTGGATGCTTTTTGCCCTCCATTGCTATAGACTACCTCAATAATTTACATGGATGTTTTTAAGTAAAGTACATGTTGATGATCTTGAGAACATTCACTTTGAGAGGAGTCAAAAAATTATTAAGGTTTTCAGCACTTTTTTTAATTAGTCTTTATATGGAGTCTCCTCATGGTGCACCACTGCTAGTAAAAATAACACTAAATGAAAAAAGACCAGTGCAGTCTCAGTGAGATGGCAAATTGATTCTGCACAAAGCCTGTAAGGCAAAATACAGACATTTGACAGTGAAAAAGGAAATTCATTGTTTCAGGGCATCTGCTATGTCAAATAGTTCTACACTTGAGTTGATAGTTGGCCAACCTTTAGCCCATAAAGACCCAGTGCTACTTTTGTGGCAGTTCCTGAATACATTTTTCTCTCTATTTAACCTTTCTTAAGTAATTTATCACCATTTATCATAATATTATCCTCTCCATTTTGCTTTTATTTTCAGTGAAAATCAGATATTTTCCTATTAGGGATGCACCGATACCACTTTTTTCCAGACTGAGTACGAGTACTTACATTTGAGTACTTGCCGATACCAAGTACCGATACGAGTACTTAATAATCCTATTCCAGTTCTTAGTTCCTTTTGTAAATGTGCTTTATTGTCGTTGTCATTAGTCTGACTGGAACAAAGTGCTGCTACTGATATTTAATGTGTTGGAATGAGCGTTTCTCAGTTAATCCACCAGGGGGTGCCGCTCTTAATTAACCATACTAGAAAAATACCACGAAGAAGAGGAAAGTTTTTTGAGAAGAAGAAGAAGAAAGTCAGTAATAACAAACATGGAGACGACAGAGGTAACACTAATGTGATACTAATATTGCAGCGTTTTCACTGGTAAGGTTTAAAAGCTTAGCTTCAGCAGGAAGAGAAAAGAGAAATGAGCCATAAGTTTTGTTTTCACTTCTGCTGGCGGCGGTCCGCACCGCTCCGTACTCCCGCTGGTATTCTCATTCTGGGTATGCATCCGCCAGCACCTGGAAAATGGATGGAATGTACACGGAGGATGGACAGAACGCTGCGTCCGTATCTGTCTGTGTCTTTAACGTTACTTGCAGTCAGCGTTACTTTTATCACTGTCATTTATTTTGAAAAATCTCCACACTCTTCACACTCCCCACACATTATTCCTCCTCCTCATACCTGCTGCACTGAACTGTGAATGTCAAATGGCCGTAAGTGGTATCGGTGCATTTGTATCAGATATCTTTTATGAGTATGAGTACGAGTGCACACACTGAGTATCGGAGCTGATGCCGATACTCGTATCGGTATCAGTGCATCCCTATTTCCTATATATATTTTACTGATCATATTGTTTAATTATCAAGTTGAGATTACATTTGAGGGTTGTCATACCAAAAACGAAGAAAACATGAAAAAAGGGACTTTTTTGGTCAAATATATCATTAACTGAACATAAACAAATGTCTCAATCCACTGTCATTGATCAAAGTCCAAGGGTTTTACTGATGAATCAATGTTGTAGAAGATGATGGTGTTTCCCCGTTCACTACGGAGCCTCTGAACGTCCAAATGGGTCATATCTGATGACCATGAAAAGATAACAAATTGTATTTTACACCAATTAATATGTATTGATAGGATGAGTGGCTCTAAAGTTATTAGATATTTTACATCAGGGGCTGGCCAAGTGGTAATGGATTGACAGCCGTTCTACATTTCTGTTTGCCCTTTCACAAGTATTTATGGTACAAAGTTGGACAGAAAATGATGATCTGTTTTTAACCACTTTATAAAACCTGCCTTAAAGTGCGGTTCCAATTTTCATAAAACTGTAAAATTTTTACTGTTGGTCCTCTAGGGTGTCTATTCTGCAAAACAGTAAACAGCTTGTATTTTTTCAATATATAAGGGCATAGAATAGCAAGAGTTTTTACCAAGTGTTTCAGTAATGGATGGACACAGCCATCATGGTAACGGGTGGACAAGGGAGAATAACTACAAGATTTAATTGTTTATTCAGCATATTTATTAGTATACATTGCATATAAAACATCTACAAACTCAAATACCTTATAAACTCATTTAATACATCTTAACATGTATTTAGCTCAGTTTACTAAATATTTGTAACCACTGTAAAAAAAAAACAACAAAAAAAAAGCTTTTTATATTGACCTTCCAACTTATAAGTATAATACAGGTCCAGTAGAAGAGGATCGAAGTGATGCTTTAAATTGTTGCACTGACAGACAAAGAATGCACACCTAAATTTATACTGAATATAACACCATCTAAGTATGTTTAAAACATTTTTCTAAAAAATAAAACTTATGCTGGACACTAGAAGTAATGTACTTTCAAAATATATAAGTCTTCAAAAGGTGATTTTAAATGTATTTTTTGACCCAGATGTCCACCTTCCCTTGGTCTGCCCCATCAGCCCCATCAGTAGATGTTTTTGGTCACTGGTGTATATTTGTGTGTTTATGGGTTAATTTTTTTCTGTCTTTGTGAAGGACAATAACAGTGGATGACTCACAATTCTCCATGTCGTGATATTAGTGATAATATTATTGTTAGGGTATGGGCAGTGTTTCTGATAGAAAATATTATTTTGACATTTATATTTGATTGCAGTGATGTAAATGCCATTATATTTTGTTTTAAACACATCAGTTTTTTTGTTTTTTTTTTAATACTGTAAAACACTTGTAAAATACCTGAGCGACATCAATGTGACGACATTGCAAGAGAGAAAAAAAAAGATATGTTGAGATCTGAATGCTGATAAGTTGATTCACTGGAAGGTGAGTAGCCATGATATTTTTGCTAATTTCTCAAATTAATTACACTGACACTACTACACTGTTGCCCATGAAGTTGGAGTAAAATATTTTTTACCTCTTCTCATAAAATGATTCTGACAATGTGATTTATTCTTGGTAGATAAAGTGGAACTGGGACTCAGTATGGAATAATTGTAGCTGCTCAGAGGTGATTAAAGGTGTATAAACACGAAGAAAAAGAGAAATGTGTCTGAAAACAAAATTATTTCAACTTTACCACCAACAGTGGACTTTCAGCTGCTCCCTTTAGGGGTCGCCACATCAAATCTATTTCCATATTGTCACCTTTGTAAAACAACTTTTTTTGATTCAAAATCAACACTGTTTTTTGTTACAACCTGTTATGTGTTGTTTGTACTCTGAAACTGAAGGGTTTAACAGGATGTTCACTTATAAAAAGTGACATGGGCTCAGAGAGTTCCAGTTGAACTTTACCAATGGCTGTGTATGTGATTATTGTCCCATGAATTGGGTGAGTTACCACGGTATTCTTACCATTCAAATGTCCGGTGCAACAAACATCAGAATACACTCTCCCTCAGGAGCCATTTTGATCTGAAAATCACTTGGTTTGACACCTGGACTATACCTGACTTAGACCAACCCCCTACTGCGCTAGTAATATATTGCATTTTACGCGTCGCCCGGCTCACTTGCGTTCAATGTGCAGACTATGAAAAGAAATGCGTCACTTGCGTGCATCACATGCATTGACTATGTAGGCAGCCTAAGTCTTTTTTTCAGATTTTTCAGGAAACACAAAAAACTTAACCAAAAATTAAGTTTTTGGTTATTTAGGCACCTTCCTAAATAATTTTAGGAAGATGACGATATGACCCTGTCGCCTGCAGGTTCTTGTCTGGGCCAGCACTAGAAAACTAGAATTAGGACTAGGGCTAAAGCTGGAACCAGTGGCTTGATTACATGAATGCAGTGGCGGACCGTGCATTTCACACCTAGGCCCTCAGTAGTGCTCCATCTGAATCAATCCACCCCTCCATAAGTATTTCATGGTTATAAAGGCCATCTTATTATGCAGAAATGCAGAATAAAGAGCCGCTGCATTGCAGATAGATAACTCGTGTAGCCACAATAAATGTCTTTACTGAATAAATAAACCCGGGGTGCACTAGTCGCCTTCTACTGCAGCTACAGCTGTGACACACAGAAAAAAAACCCTTCAATAATAACCTCACTAACTTATTTAGGAAAATAGCAACATTTTACTCACCAAAAATTCTGATTATTTGTACACAAAATCCATCCTCCTTTCTTTCCTCAAAAAGAGTTCAACTACTCTGTTGAATAAGTATTCATGGACACAATATAATTAACAACAATCTGTGATTCAGATATTTTTTTAGGACAGCAGAGAAGGCTTTGCAGGCCCTGACGACCCACCACTGCAGGGATTATAACACAAATATCTTTATACCGTTATCATTCTGTCATTCTGGAAAACCTGTTAAGTACAAGATTAGCTGTTCGCTGTAGACTTGAAGGCCAGTGTTAGCTAACTCATACTACAACCAGAAAACTCAAAAAGTTATGGACGGATTTGGATGGAAATTTCAGGAAATGTTAATACTGGCATAAGGAACAAATGATTAAATTTTGGTGGTGATGGGGGGAGGGGGGGCACTGATCTGCCTTGGTGGAGGTCTGTGCTCTCTGAGTGCTTTTCTAGTTTAAGTCATGTTTTTACTAAAAACGCCAACAGTGAGGTTCCAATGCCTTTCTGTCTAAAATCTTAAGTGAATGTCCTTGAGTTTTGTTTTGTTTTTGTCTCAGTTAAAAAAAAACATTTAGAAAACATCACATTAGTCTGACAGAACCCAATTTCCATGTTTTTCTAACATTTGATCAAAGAAACAATTAGCCAGTTAATTAAAGAGATAAATCTCAAAGTAAATGTGCATTGCAGCCCTGAGCCGTCTTTCAGCTACACTTTGCACCAGAAAATAGACGATTTGACCCTGGTTTTTCTTCACAAAACAGGATTCTCTAAAATGTTTTGAGCAGAGGCTGTATTAGCATCTCCCTGTCTCTCAGCTGCAGCGATTCAAGATTCACCATCCAGTATCATGTTAAAGATGCACTTATTATTGTGAAAGAGTGTCACGTCAACCTATGAGTACATGAGCGCGGACAAGGCCAAGAGCGCTCTCAAAGATCAGGTTCAATCTCTGCAGAGCGATCATCCACCTGCGGCCTTTGCACAATCAACATTATCAATATTGGTGCCTTTTCACTGAGAATAAAGTGTGACTCTCTTCAACAGCACTGCTCGCTAAAATGAGAACACACGTCAATGCTTCTGCTGTTATACTCAGTTTTCTTGGAACACTAGATACCACTAGCACATTCCTCTGATACAGTTCATTCCTTTACTTTCTTGATGAATTCCTCTGGCATTTTCAGTTGAATAACCTCTCCACTGGCATGTCTGTTTCTATGCATGAAATTTGACACCATAGCAATATGCTCCTATTGTTAATCTGTTGCTAGGTAGCCCGCATATATGATGATTCTATAATTCTGGGCATAGCAACGTGACTGTAAGGCTATTGAAGACCCTGGGGCTAAAAGTACTGAAGTCACAATGTGTTTATTTGAGAAAATCAAATCCAAAAATATCATCGATTCATAAAATCAGCAGTTAAAAGTTCTGCTGTTTGTATGTGTCAGGGTAGAGACTGCGATCTGGTAGGATCGGCAATTCTACCAGTAGAGACTCCGATCGTAGTCTCTACCAGTAGAAACTCCGATCAGAGTCTCTACTGGTAGAAACTCCGATCCGAACCCTAACCCTAACCCTAACCCTAACCCTTCTACTGGCAGGATCGGAGTTTCTACCAGTAGAGACTCTGATCGGAGTTTCTACTGGTAGAGACTACGATCGGAGTCTCTACTGGTAGAATCACCGATCCTACCAGATCGCAGTCTCTACCCTTACATATGCATTGCTTAGTCATCACTGATGTTTGAAGTGTATGCAGACAGGTTTTCAACATTCTGAAACCTCTTCGATTGTGAGATTACACCATTTTTGTTTTTGGACATAGGTACTTTTAGCACCTGGCAAGGACTTATGCCGCGTTTCCACTACATGGAACCGGCTTGACTCGACTCGGCTCGACACGACTTGGCTACCAGGTCCTACTCCTGGAGACCGTTTCCATTATAGGATACTACTGACTTTACAGTACCTGAATGTCATAGCGATGCGGTCCGTTATTTCCGTGTCGTCTGCTCAGAGAGTTGCTGATAAACTCGCTCATTGCGTGTTGTGTCGTCTGAATTTTTACGTCGGCCACCAAAGACTGAATCTCTTCGACAAACCATGGTGTAGTTTTGGGCTGTTATCATGTGGATTAATGTACCGCTATATTTACTGTAAATTTCCACATCTGTTTTTTGTAAAACGGTGGGTCACAGAGAAAACTGTCTGACCAATTAGTGGTCTGCAGTGTTTACACGTCATGGTTTAGTATCGCTTGAAACCTCAGCGGAGGTGATACCAAAAAACTAGTACCGGGTACCAGATTCCAGGTCCTTTTTCGTAATGGAAATGCAAAAAGGCCGAGCCGAGTCGAGTCCAGCTGGTACCACGTAGTGGAAACGCGGCATTAGATACTCCTGGCATAAAAACTAGGAACTAGGAATGGACTCTATGCACAGCCCCACTACTTCCTGAACTTCAGGTGGGTCCTTTATTTCCCGTCTTTCATCATCGGACACACTGATTAATCCAGGTGTGCCTAATTAATCAGTGGTCACAACAAGAAGTAGCAGACGCACCTTGATTTATCAGTGTGTCCGATAATGAAAGACAGGAAATAAAGGACCCACCTCAAGTTCAGGAAGTAGTGGGGCTGTGCATAGAGTCCATTAGTATCACCTGCCAGCACCACACCTGGAGCAGATCTCATTCAGAACCCCATATAAGGTGCTCCTCTGCTCCAGGGTGGTGCTGGAACATTCTGCTACCACTGCTGTCATCACTGCTCCTGCTGCCCAGATCTTCATAGACAGTGGTGTAGTGGTTCTTGGAGAAGTGGGTGTATGTTTTAAAGTAGTCCAGAAAAACACCCTGTTTTAAAAACGGTGACATATAAGATTATTCTGTTTAGTTTACCCAAAAATCTATCAATAGTATTTGCTCACTATTCTAAAATTATCATGACTTGTTCAGGAGTAGCTTGTAGGTTTTACTAGCTGCATGAATGTAAATGTATTCAACATGAGGCAAACACAGGATAATGTTAGCCTTTCATAATGTTACCTTACTCACACAGTTGAACTATAGGTGACAAAATCTCTTCTCTAAATGTGCAGTCATATGACCAGTAGTTTAAAACAGCGACTCATTCTTAAACCACGTTAAAACTTACCTCACAATTATGTGTTCCATTAAAGTAGATTTTCTTAGTATACAGTATGTCACTCATTTGAAAGATGTTTATTCTGACTTTCTCGTTCGCATTTCCAATAATTGCATATCTTTCTACAAGACGTGCAGTGACCTGTCGATCAACTGGGGTGGCACTGGTACCTGTGGTGTCCAATCAGGTTCCAGAGGTGGCTAGCACTAGTTAGCAATATTTTCCTTGGCATGACCCACCCTACTCTGCCTCTGATTGGCTCATCAGTCCTCATGCCTAAAGTTAACCAATCTTATCAGTGAAGGCAGCGAGTACTAGCCAATTAGAGGCAGAGTAAGGCGGGTCATGGCTTCACCACCCTAGGGGAAATCTTGGGCAATTTATCTCAGATACAACTGAATGGTGCACATAAGAGGGGATTTAGGAGTGGGTATACGCAATGCTGACTGAAAAATCAGTAGGTATACACCATATACCAACATATACCCTGCACTACACCACTGTTCACAGATCTCCCACAGCCCACCACAGATCCACATGGACTCCTATGGACTCTGATTCCTATCCTAAGGTTTTAAGTTTTCCTTGTCACATTTACTTTCTGTTCAATAAACACCTTTACTCCCTTCCATGCATTTGGGTCCATCCTTTTGACAGCTTGTGAGTCACATGACCCAAAGTCAGATGGTGATTGGTCTTTTCAGACTAACGTACTTTCAACACTGACGTACTGCACTGAGGTACTTCTTGTGTACCAGAATGTGATAACCTCTTGTTTCCATAGTAGAGCACAGAGACTTAGACATGTTTTCTGTTAAAATATTTATAGGATGGACTTAGCTAAACAAATACAACATGTTTATGTGCTCAACTTGAATTGTCCAAAAATGTAACTTTAGTACTTTTAACTCCAGGGTCTTCTATTGTATTCTAAAATTACTAATATCTCCCAAAATATTGGTCAGCTTGCCGTTTTTGCTTGACCAAAAATACATACGTATGTCAAACTGCAGCAGTCAGCTCTTTCCAGATTTTGTGTGATGCCCAAGACACACACACACACAGAGTCAACTTCCCTTTTATAATATAGATTATACTGTACACATTCAGACAACAAATGCAACAACAGGCAACTAAAGTCTAAGACATTCCCTGGATAGAAAATCATGCTCATGTTTGTGTTAACTAATAATGTTGGCATCCGTGAAACCTTTGCTACATGTCATTCTATCTGACCACTACTATTCTTCAGGGCTGAAAAATGTCCTAACACAAATGGAAAGTTGTCAGGTGAAGTGTAATTCAAGACAATAGGAAAACAGAACTAAATATCCAGCAGCTCTAATTGTGTATCTTTAAATTTGTTGGGTGGGTCATTGCAAACACAAACACATTTGTTTGAATCAAGGTATTAAAATAAAAACTTTACATTAAATATAGAAAAATGTGTTACTCTGTTCAAGACGCATAAAATACACTAATGTTATAGGACTGTGAACTTACTTACTATAAGCTCCAAAAACATTCAAGGCAAGAGGCAATTCCATGTGCTTTACAAATAGAATGATAAAAAAAAATAATAGCAATAAAAAAAAAATAAATAAAAGAAAGAATGCATTATAAATGAGAGTAATATAATTAAAAGTTTATTAAAATTGTAAGAAGAAAGTACAGTCCTGCAGAATTACAGGGCTATAAGACATGCATTGCGATAAGAATTCATTTAGACTTTAAACCTTTGGAGACCGAGTCTGTATTTTTTGATGCATGATTCGATAAAAATTGTTCCACGCAAATTCCTGCACACCAAGTCTGATTCGTTAATTATTCAGTTAGTTTGCAAAAAAACTGCAATAAGAGAGGAAATGGATATGTCAAGTAGTGTGAAGCTGGAATACCACTAAAGTGAAGGGGTGAGAAAATCCTCTTGTTCCGGCAACTTCTAACAGGAGCTGCTCTGCTTTATCATCCACCTGAGAACTGCCCTGCTGTTCGTTCTCCAGGTGTAAACATGTCACAGCCTTGGAGTCTTCAACAAGAGACCAGAGGCTGATCTGTCTGAATAGAGTCCAATGGGAGAAGTGGCTCAGTTCAATGGATAAATGACTGTTTTGTGAAACTTGTTGGTACCATAAAAGTCAGTCTTTAACATTTTGTAGAAGAAGTGACAGTTTGAAGTGTTGCAACAGTCAAGACCCATTTATGGTAGCCCAGTGGACTGAAGAATCAGGTCATCAGAATCATTTGTGATGTGAAGAAGTGAGGTGAAGTTATTACCAATAGTCTATTCCAGTGGTTCTCAACTGGTCTGGCTTTGGGACCCACTATCAAGCCTTGACCCACATTGATAACAGTTGAACTTCTCAAATTTATTCAATGAAAACATGGTGTGTTTTGAACCTGAGATAATAAAGAATACTGCAGTATAAAAACATAGACGACAAGTTTAATGATAGACCAAAATGACCAGCAGGTGAAGATGGCAAACATGGAAATATTCTCTTTAAATTATGTACATTTTAACCAAAACTAAAAATGTGCACTCAGTTAAAAACTGAAAGTGCATTCAGTCACTTATTCAAGATTTAACCCATAAAGACCAAGTCCTACTTTTGTGGGAGTTCACAAATAATTTTTTCTCTCTATTTAACCTTTCTTTCTTTATTTATCACTATTTCTTGAAATATTATCCTCTATATTTTGTGTTTCTTCAATAAAAATCGTGTATTTTCCCATATTTAATTTACCGATCATGTAGAAGTTCATAAAAACTCAGATTAAAGTCAACTGTCATATCAGAAACAGAGAAAAATTAAGAAAAAGTAACTTTTTCAGCAAATATATTATTAATTGAACATAAAACAAAACATAAACTGTCATTTATCAAGCTTCATGGTTTTTACTGGTGAATCAATGTTGTAGAAGATGACAGTGTTTCCACGGTAACTACGGAGCCTGTGAACGTCCAAATGGGTCATATCTGATGACCATGAAAAGATGACAAACTGCATTTTACACCAATTATTTACATGAAATGATGGGATCAGTGGATCAACAGGTATTAAACATTGTATACTGGTAAATGATTTTAGTCACAAGTGGTTGTTCAGGCCTGTTTTTTTTTCTTCAGTGTAGGTAAAACCATCCCTGATGTAGATGTCATACCTGAGTTTCATCATGATTTGATTAGAACCTTTTGGGTCTTCTTTCATGCTGTGAAATGTCTGATGATAATTAGCATTACAGCGCATTACTGCCACCTACAGTTGGGGAGCTCCATTAAAAAAAAAATAAAGCACAGGATTGGTTTCTTAACATTTATTTTTTACCCAGGCAAAGGCTTGTGACCCACTGAAAACAGGCTTGTGACCTATTTTAGATCGTGACCCACCAGTTGAGAATCACTGGTCTCTTCTCTTTATTACATGCTTTTTTCTCGGTCGTGTATGTGTATCTCAGAGCATTTGTCCAATCATATTTTACCATCATGTGTTGTTGGGTAAAATAAATCTGCCTTATTAACACTGGCATGTTTTTGTCATTTAATTAAGTAAATATTGATGCGTCTGTTTGAGATGATGTACGTGGTGCATCTGTGACTGTAGTGAATGGAGACCTGCTGAGTTGTGTAGATGGTGTTTCTTGCTTTAGTGATGGCAGTCATTCTTGTTGCATGAGATACCTGTCAGTGATGCAACACCCTGTTATACAGGGGTTGGACAAAATAATGGAAACACCTTCACCTCAAGATGATAATACCCCAATCCATACAGCTAGAATTGTTCAAGAATGGCATGAGGAACATTCTAATGAAGTTGAGCATCTCGTATGGCCGGCACAGTCCCCAGACCTCAACATTATTGAGCATTTATGGTCAGTTTTAGAGATTCAAGTAAGACGTCGATTTCCACCGCCATCGTCTCTAAAAGAGTTGGAGGGTATTCTAACTGAAGAATGGCTTAAAATTCCTCTGGGAACAATTCACAAGTTGTATGAATCAATACCTCGGAGAATTGAGGCTGTAATTGCCGCAAAAGGCGGACCTACACCATATTAAATTATATTTTGTTGATGTTTTAAGGTGTTTCCATTATTTTGTCCAACCCCTGTATAATGTTATTTACACATTACTGTTGGTATAGTATTGATATCAAAAGCTGGTAGAAGGCCTTGGGGTTACCATGTGACTTGAAGCTGTTAACCCAGTGTGACTTTTGTGGCAGTTCACAAATGAATTTTCTCCCTGTTTAACCTTTCCCAAGTGATTTTCACCATTTATTATAATATTATCCTCTGAATTTTACGAATTTTCCAGTGAAAATCATCTATTTTAATCTACTGATCATATAGATTTTCATAAAAGCTCAAATAAAGTCAAAGGTCTATCTAAACAAAGAAAACTGAAGAAAAAAGTGACTTTTTCAGTGAAATATATAATTAACTGAACATAAACCCAATGTGTCCATCCACTGTCATTGATCCAACACCATGGGTTTTACAGGTGAATCAATGTTATGATGACAGTGTTACCATGGTACCTACGTAGCCTCTGAACGTCCAAATGGATCATATCAGATGACCATAAAAAGATGATAAACTGCATTTTACACCAATTATTTACAGGTGACAATAGGGTTAGTGCAGGGGTGTCAAACTCATTTTAGTTCGGGGGCCACATTCAGCCCAATTTGATCTCAAGTGGGCCGGACCAGTAAAATAATAACAGTAAAAAAAAAAAGTAAAATTCTATTATGATCAGGTTTACATCTAGAAAGTTTCCTTCAAAATCTGAATAACATGAACAACTTCAATTGTCTTAAGAAAAACAAGTGCAATTTTAACAATATTCTGCCTCGGTTTATCAGTTTATCAATTACACATGTGCATTACAATCGCACAAAACACTTAGTAACGAGCAGAACATTGGTAAAATTGCATTTACTTTTCTTAACACATTTCCATTTGTTCATATTTGTTCAGGTTATTCACATTTTTTGTAAAAGTATAGTTTGGTAATGTAAACATTTTCATGTAATTTTACTTTTTTTACACCAAAAAACAAAGAGAAAATTTGGGGTTGTCATTATTTATAGGTTATTATGATAATATTTACTGGTCTGACCCACTTGAAATCTAATTGGACTGTATGTGTCTGTATGTGGAACCTGAATTAAAATGATTTTCACACCATTGATTGTTGATATCTTCAGTGTAATTTTTGCAATTTTTCACAAATTCATCCCGTGGGCCGGATTGGACCCTTTGGCAGGCCGGTTTTGGCCCCCGGGCCGCATGTTTGACACCTGTGGGTTAGTGGATGAACAGTTAGATTAGTAGATGCTCTTGGTTGACAGTAGATGTTTGGGTCTTTATGGGTTCAAATGCAGTCTAATACATACAGAAAAGGGTTCCTGTTCCAAAACTTTTAAGTGAATTTACATAGCATGGTCATTTTTTTTTAAAGTGCTGTAAATTACAGGCTTGTGTGCAAAGGCTTATACACAAAAATAAGAAACACTGAAGAATTAAACACCCACAGTGCAATAAGATAGAATTCAATCACAGCCACTTGATATGAGAGTTTTAAAATGTCTACCTTTGTCTCGGTTGTATACTATAAAAGATAAATGGTGCAAGATCATGTTTCATCGGGAGTCGAGGCTCCAGTAGCTGACTTGATTTGGCAGATCCTACCCTGGTTTGTATTCTTATATCGCATATATATTCTGGGCTTAAACCGTTCAGTGATTTGTAGACGGGTAGCAGCACTTTAAAATCTACCCTGTAACTAACTCAAAGCTGGTGTAAAGAGTTTAGACGTGGAATAATGTGCTCTGTTCGTCTTCGTCTCCAGCTGCAGAATATAAAATCCTGGACGAAAGTGAAAATGTTGATATGAAAGCGAGACATAGGACATTGGAGATACTGGTTTGTGCTCACTAAAGCCCACATTGTGCATCTGTCACTTGTACCGTCTGTGAAGATGAAGAGTCCCTGTGTGAACGAGTTTAAGTGCAACAACCTGGCGAACAGAAAATTCTCTTCAACTAAATCACCTCCTGCTGTGACCAGTCAGAGCATCACTGGGAAGAAAGGAAGGAAGGAAGGAATGTGCATTAACGCCTCTCTCAGCTCTTGTTTGTATGTTTTGTTAGAAGAGGCAGGCTTTCTTTTTACAGCCACAGATGAATGTGAGTGATATTCGCCTATCATATCCATACGTGGTAATAAATAGACTTGGGTTACAGTATATCTTCATGTATGAAATTGGCTCCACCTAGGTTTGTGTGTGCTGCGTGCCGGGATAATAGCCCTCCTATATTCCAACTATAGTAACTCTGGCTCCTGTCAAAGTGACAAAAAGCGCCTCTGTTCACACTGCTGCTGATGTTGCAGATGAGGACCTCAGGTTTTATTTCCTAGAGAGAGAGAGAGAGAGAGAGAGAAGAGGGGAGTGATGGAAAAAATGGAAATAGGCATAAACATGAAAATATAAATAAACTAAAACCTCTGGGGTTCTACCACCTACCATCTCCTCTGCTGTGCATCTGCTTACACCTCCAGTGAACTTTGTTGTTTATCCTGTTTTATACCATTGTGATGATATGTTTCATCTCTTCACCTCTCCTGCATTCCTGTTCATCCAGTTCTTGTAAATGCAGTCAGTTTCAGTTAAGGTCAAAGTTGTTGGTTGTTTTGTAAAGACATCTTTTTGCCTTTATCTCTATATCCTTCTCCATCCTGTCTGAGGGACACACTGGTGTTAACATGTTCTTTTATTGGAAGCTCCAGGCATGAGTCTGGATTCCGATCGATCTCAAAGTAGCGGCCTGATCACAATCAAGGTGTACAAGTATATTTGTAATCTGTTATTAATCAATATTGCAAAATGATACCCCCAAAACCATTCCCAAAATGTTTCTTTGGCCATTTTATTACTAGATCTTGCAATCCTCCAAATTTGAAGAAAATCAGATAAAAACGGATAAAATGGCGACCCAGTGAGCATGAAAACATGTGCACAAGTTTATTGTTATAAGAGAGCAAAATTATTGTACATAATGTTTTGTAACACAATAAATAATTACTACTCAACTCCTGTGTGTTTTTTAGTACAAAATACACACATCACATTGCTTTTCATTTATTGATCACTTTTGTTGAACAGCTGTTTGATTACACTGGGTTACAAAAAAAATGTTTTTTGCAAGTTGTCTAGGTTTTTTCAACTGAATTAGGACCATTTTGCACCCCTAAATCCAAAAATGACATCTGTTTTTCTCAAGCAGGTCAGGTTTTTTTTGCTAATTTGATTTTGAAAAATTCGATCTTCTCACAAAATTGATTATATATTTGTGACTTTATCAGTTGATTTTTTATATAGTTCTCACCCAAAATAGGTTTTAAGAGAAAAAAAATCATTTCACCATTGTACCTGTTAGGTACAATGGTGTATTCACCGCAGATGTAGCAGAATACGTCAGGCTTATTTTTGCAAGATCTTCTAGTCAAAGCCATTTCATTCAGCTGTAATATTAAAAAAAACATTAATCATAAATTGGCAAAAGTAAAATCTTCAGAACTCGTTTATTGCAAGAAAAAAATGAAAGAATTTTGTATCATATGATGTGAAAATGCCCATAAATGTAAGCAAAAATGTTACAAAGCCAATATGTAGCATAGTTCAGAAAATTGAGATTCAGATTGAGCAAAATTAATGTAATTTTTGGATTCAGCACACCAAAATTATCCTAAATCAGCTCAAAAAACTTAAACAATAAATTTGTTGTTGACCAGTGTTATCAATTCTTATTTTCAGTATTAAGACAATCAACCATTCTGTTCTGAAAACCCTTCTTTTACAGCCCTTTCATTGTAATAATAGAATGGGAACCTGTTATTTCAGTATTATTATGACTAAATATGCACAGCTAGACAGATTTTGGTCTGCTCCCTGGCTGCAGAAAATTTGGTAACAATGTGGCAAACGGATGTTTACGTCGCACCACATGTTTTCAATGGCGCGTTGTTCACCAAAATTCATGTAGTGTCCGTTCACCGATATACTTCCATCAATAATATGGCGTATATGCCTTATAGATATATTGTTAGAACTTGTTCACAAATGTTTATTTCCTCCTGCACCAGGAAGACTTAGTTACAGATCTAACACAGATGCGACCATGTGGTAAGCCAGATTTCCATTCCAATCTTGTAGAGTGTAGTAGTGTCCGTACACCATATTCAAAATATGTGGGTCTAATTTTATTGTTTCTGTCAATATATGGAATTTTTCAGCACACATGCTTTGGACACGACATCTATGCAATAAACAATGCATGATTATCCTGAGTGCTGAAACATTTGTATATCTTTGTAGACATTAAATATGGAGGCTATTAGGCTGGAGTGTCCGTACACCCAATAATTTCTGATTTGACAGGGGTACAAGCCTGCGAAAGTTTTAGTAGACACCATAATACAAAAATATTTTGGACTTTAAAGAGAAATAGACAAATAAAATGGCCTGTCTGATTTTTTGATAAAGCATTATTATTTTTTATCTATCTGTGTGCCCTTTCTGGTACCCTGGATTGTGATCAGGCTGTAGACAAAATTTATTCAGATCACAAATAAGATGGACACTCAGCGCTAAGGACTAAAAAGACAATGAATCCTGAACATTAGATGAATTGTTCATTTATTTCCCTATGGGCGGACTCACCATACAAATGGGTTGGTCTTTAAGATAGCATTATCTAAAAGGGTCAAACAGATGTGGGGCCTCAAGTCTAAGTACACTTATGCCAACAATAAGTTTACTTCTTACCACTTATGTTTGACAACACTACATGTGTGAATATGTGTGTGTGGCCCTCCAAAGGGTCCAGTCCGGCCCTTGGGATGAATTTGTGGAATGCAAAAATTACACTAAAATATTAACAATCCTTTTAGTTCAGGTTCCACATTCAGAACAATTCAATCTCAAGTGGGCAGGATCAGTAAAATACTATCATAATAACATAAAAATACTCACAACTCCAAATGTTTCTCTTTGTAAATGTAAATATTTTCATGTATTTACACTGAAACAAAGTATAATTTTGCAAAAAATCTGAATAGCCTGAACAAAAATGAATAACCTGAAATTTCTTAAGAGAAGTAAGGGTAATTTTAACAATATTCTGCCTGTTACTCAATGTTTTGTGTATTTGTAGATCCACTGTTATCTGTACTTTATAATGTACATGTGTAAATGATAAACTGAAGCATAATATAGTTAAAATTACACTTATTTTTTCAGTTTTTTCCATGTTATTCACATCTTTTGAAAGGATAGTTTGTAGATGTAAACCTTTTCATAATGTAAATTTACTTTTTTCACTCTAAAACATCGAGAAAATTTCGGAGTTGACATTATTTATACATTATTATGTTATTATTTTACTGGTTCGGCCCACTTCAGATCAAATTTAGCTGAATGTGGCCCCTGAACTAAAATAAGTTTGACACTCCTGATCTAGAAGAAAACCAGAACATACTTAACTCTTGTGCAGACAGATGTTTTCAATCTTAACAAGCTTAACCTACTGACAAAATTTTTAAACTAAAACAGAGTACGACATAAATCCTGGTCACAAAGAACTCACTATTAACATTTTTGAAATAAAACCGATTAAACAAAAGAAATTTATGTTGAAACCATAACTACTTAATACTAAAACAATTCATTTTAAAACTTCAGAATCTAAATTAAAATTATATTTCATTGGATAGCTTTTCGTTGATCAGATTTTGTCAAGAAGACTGCATCAGACACAGCGCAGTATATAATTACCTTTAAAGTTCATCTCTTGAGAAGGTCGAATCTGCATTTTGTGTCTTTCTGAATGTGGTTGTTGCAGCCTTTAAATCCACACACATTACTTTCTACTTTACAACACACATGCCATCCACGGTGTGTGATGCCAGCATGAAGCACCTGTTCTATCTCACACAGCTTTTCCCTTTAATAGGTTTTGCCCACACCGCACTCCCCACTGCAGAGCTGCACAATTAAATTTGCATGTACTTCTGTAGCCAATGAGAAGCAGCCAAGGCTTTCCCATGGTGCCCATATACCTACAAGCCTATATTATCAACTAAAGGATCCATCTGTACTTGTGCAACTGAGGTTAGTAACAATGCACACCTTTTATCCTTTGTCGTATACACACTAGAGCATAAAAGAAAGACCCTCGCTCTGTGCAGCTTCTAAATGTTTTGCTGAATCAGTCCAAAACAGAAGGAGGTCGCCATGAAAGCCTCATTTTTGCCCTGTTGTTCATACTTTAGTTCCTCCCGTGCAAATAAGGTGTGACCGTAACATGCAAGATACATAACAGACTGCACACGTGTGATGTACTGATCTACAACACACACACAGTATCATATGTGCCCTTCATTATGGCACTTATGATGCTTCAAATCCTGCCTCAAAACCCATCTTTTCATATTAACCCATAAAAACCCAAACATCCACCGTCAACAAAAATCATCCACTGATCTAAAATGTTTAATGTCTGTTGATCCACTAATCCTATCAATACATGGAAATAATTGGTGTAACATGCAGTTTGTCATCTTTTCATGGTCATCAGATATGACCCATTTGTATGTTCAGAGGCTCCATACGTAGTTACCGTGGAAACACCATCATCTTCTACAATGTTGATTCACTAGTAAAACCCATGGAGCCTGATAAATGACAGTGGATGGACACACTTGTTTTATGTTCAATTAATGATATATTTGCTGAAAAAGTTGCTTTTTCTTAATTTTTCTCTGTTTCTGATATTTGACAATTAATTTTAATCTGAGCTTTTATGAACATCTACATGATCATCAAATGAAATATGGGAAAATACATGATTTTTATTGAAGAAACACAAAATACAGAGGATAATGTAGTTTGTTGTCTTTTCATGGTCATCAGAAATGACCCATTTGGACGTTCAGAGGCTCCATACGTAGTTACTGTGGAAACACCGTCATCTTCTACAGCACTGATTCATCAGTAAAACCAATGGAGTTGGATCAATGACAGTGGATGAACACACTTGGTTTATATTCAGTTAATGATATATTTTACTGAAAAAGTCACTTTTTTCTTCAGTTTTCTCTGTTTCTGATATAATAACCCTCAACTTCAGTCTGAGCTTTGATCAACATCTACATGATGAGAAAATTAAATACAGGAAAATTCATGATTTACACTGAAAAATGCAAAATACTGAGCATAATATTAGAATAAATGGAGAGAAATAATTGAGAAAAGGTTAAAAATTGAGGAAAATTAACAGTAAATGAAAAGTAGCTCTGGGTCTAATTTTACTGTCTTTTATTTATTCATTTATTTTATTATCATGATTATTATTATTATTATTGTCTGTCACTGTATGGGCTTTTATTTTGTGAATTTACCATGTCAGCCTCTTCTCATTCTCTTCTTCTTCTTCCTAACCTTCTTCCTCTTCTTTGTTCTTCTTCATATTGTACCTTCTTGAGATCCAGCAATGCATTTTTGTCCTCTATAGGGGACAAGAGTTTCACACCTTAAAAAAAAAAAAAAACGCTGTCCACTGCAAAGGGCAGTCCAAAAAAAAATTAATAATAATATTAAATGTATTTGTCTGGGTCTCAGGCTATGATGCCTGTCATGTATAATGTATCCTACTTGTATATGTGACTGTTTTAAGAGAATATAATTTTACCTCACTCGATATATTCTGCAGGATTTTCCAACCAAAATGAGATAAACTCTTAAAATTTCATATAGTTGAACAAAGATGACCCAAAGCCTATTACACGCTACAACCATTATTAGGAATCTGTACAAAAGCAGGGGTCTATGAATTCATATGAAAATAGAAAATTTCTGAAATCTGTTAGTAGAAGGCTTAGCGTCCTGGTGTGATTAATCTCTAAAGATCCGACTTATGTTCAAGATATTACTCAACTGATTAGCTGCTTCCTTCTTATCTCGCTTTTTGTTTTATCTGTTTCGCTAAGTCATGTAAATCAAATATGAAAAATGAGTCTGACGCAGGAAAGCCCTCTATTATAAATCATGAAAACATTCTTCATCAAATTGTAATTAGTTTCCCTTCAACAGGGGCTTTTATATTACAGAACAGTAAAAAAGGAAAGGCAGCTCTGTTGTGTTGGTAATCAAAGTTGAAACACCAGCAGTTTAATTACCAACTTTAATCTTGGCTCCGTGGGCCATAAAGTATTCTGTACAAGACAATAATCTTAACACATGTTGACAGATGCATAGTGTATGGGTTAAAATCTGCAGTAAAATCTGTAGTTCATTGAAGGTCATGGGAGAAATTGCAGATGTTGTTGCTTTTTTGCAGGGATTATACTGGGTAAAAATGTCAGAGATGCATAAAAAGGCAAGTTTTTTTTCTCCATTAAGAGCATTAAATCCTTAACAAATGTGGTCATTCAGTTTGAAATAGGTAACAATGTACAGTTCTTAATAAAAAAAAACAAAAAAAAAAACAGAAAAAAAACCCAAAAACTAAATCTATATGTAATACCGTTTTAGCCTGGAGCGAATAAATGGTAATTATGTTAAAGGATACATTACATTGGCTTCAAATGGTATATAAATTAATGCTTTCTCAGAAGTGGCCCATAGCGAATCCGTACGGTAAACAATATGATATTGATTTTCTACAGTAAATTTTGAGCTGTAGGGCTCAACAGCCAGTTCTCCTCTGAGGATCACACTACCATTAAGGCCAACGAAGTGGGGTATGGGGAAAATACAAAAGCTAGCTTTAATGTTAGTGCACTAAAAATCCATTATCCTCTTAAAGTGAGTAACAATAATTTATGAAAAACATTTTCTGCCAAATGCAATGTTTTACTGATGCGGATCAGAGTGCAGGGTCAGAGGAAGTGCAACTGGAGTTGGCCAACATTCAGCAGGAAGAATGGTAAAATATAGCTCTGAACGTGGTTTTTGGATTAGCGCCTTGAAGACAGTGTAAAGCTAAAATAAATTTGTGCTCTGGGTGTGTCACACTACAGAAAAGTGAGTTATTCACACCACAGCCAAATGTGAATGACTAAAAAAAATGTCAAGTATATAAAAGTAAGTTTTATAAAGCAGTATTTCTGGAGGAGAGAAGCAGGAGGCTGAGGCTGAGGCTGCAGCAATACATATTTTAGCCATATAGAAAAAAAAAAAACTGTCAACATCAACTTATGTGTATTCTGTATTAACCCTTTCATACATGGTGGTCACTATGGTGGACAGCTATTCTATAGCTGTTCTCTTATATATTCATGGGTTTTGTTGTTTTAGTTTCATATCAGCCAACACATTGTACACTATGCATCCCATACACTACAACTGATAACATTACTGTAACTTTGCTGTTCTAAATAAACTTGATCTAACATATTTGGATGTAAATCAGTTCTTTGTTATTGTTATTAAACTGTTTTGGCATGTTATCTCAATGAAGTGAGTAATGACTAGTATTGGAGTATGTTAAAATGTGAGAAAACATCAGATTAGCGGCATTAAAATGTTTTTATTTCATAGTTTTCACAGTAAATACATGGTTTTTTGCTTCAAAAATTAAACGCATGGTGTCCAGCTGAGTGGACAATTTTGCAACTGCATGAAAAATAGCTTAATAAAAAAAATGTATTGCATTTTTTTTTCAATGCCTAAAGACGAATAAAATCACTCAAGAAAAAAAAAAAACTCTTGATTAAGGTTCTTGTAATTCATGCATGAAAGGGTTAACTGTTTTATGCCTTGTAGATCAACAATGATGAAGTTGTAATGCACATGTGTAAATGATAAGCTGAGGTTTAACGTTGTTAAAATTACACTTATTTTTTAAAGAAATTTCAAGTTGTTTGAGGATGTTCAGGTTTTTCTCATTTTTTGACATTTTCTTTCTAAAATGTTACTTGCACTAAAATAGAGGTCACATTGGCGTATATGTGACCTCTGAACTAAAATGAGTTTGACATCCAAGGAATATAGGTGCTTCTATGAAACTGGGTTCATTTTGGTATCTCGCACTTTGCCAGCTATTTAGACCCAATAATAAAAAATAAATTTAGACATGTTTCCCCCCAGGATGTACCTAATGATGACCTCAGATAAATGCAAAAAAATTATACTCTTGCTCTGAGCCATCATAAAATTAATGAATTTTTAATAAAATATTAGGGCCAAAAATGGGATTGAAATTGGGGCAGGAAAAGCTCCCTTGGTGTCAGTGCATTTTATGTTGAAAACATCCTTTATATAGCGCTATAAATTAAGACACTGTGTTAAATTTTATGATCCTAGTGGTTTTTCTAATCCAGACATGCAGGTTTTTCATGAATCTCAGTCTCATTCCAGGTTTTGTATGTAACCCTTTGCGTCCACTTGCATTACATGCAGAACCTGCCCATTTAAACACAAATAAATCCCAAGTGATTTTGCAACAACGGCCATTTTTGTGAAACACTCTGCCTTGCATAATTAGTTTATTTCCCAAAATGTACCTGTGAGAGAATAAAGAGATATTAAAAAATAAAAATAAAAAATAGTAGTGCGGAATTTTCATGTCCTTTTTACCGTGTTACATGATTTCTATATAAAAATAATATAAAAACGTGTTTTATCTGAAAATCTGTTTCTCTTTTATCTCAGTAAATGTTTATTTTTAAAATAGACCCACAGTGCTACCAAAGTAGTCTACATCTGGTTGAATTTTTAGCCCCCCTGTGCTGTTTTCAGGACCAGTTGTTAGAACTTCTTGACATACGAAAAGGTGGACTCAAATGCACGACTCCAAAACTGATGATTAACAAAAGTATTTTAATCATGAAAAAGTGATTAACAAAAAGCGCTCTCAAGGAGGATATATCAAACTAAAAACAATCTCTATGATGAACAAAAAACTCTTTCAGAAAAACTTGAAACCAAAACCTGACAAACATGGAAAACACCTGGTTGGCCGCTTGATGTGAACACAAGGACAGAATCAGACGAACTGACACAAGACAAAAGGAGACAGGACTATTTATACATGTGGTAGGGGAACACAGGTCACAACAATCCGGGGTGGGGCTAACAATCACACTGGTGGGAAAACACAAAGGAAGGAAGTCAGGGTCTGAAACAAGAGGGAAGAGATGTGTACAAAATAAAACAGGAAGTGCAAGACAGGACCAAATGTCAAACTCTAATTTAACATAAAGTGACTAATCAAACAAAGACAAAACACTGAAAACCAAAGACGAGACATGAAACACTAAACATTAACATGATTAACCCTTTCATGCACACTGGTCACTACAGTGGACAGCTATTCTACAGCTGTTCTCTTGTATATTCATGGGTTTTGTTGTTCTTTTCGTTGTTTTTTTTGTTTGTTTTGTTTTTGTTTTTTTTTTTTTTACACATATCTTTATTAGAGTTTTATTACACTATATATCTTTTCTGAAATGAACTGGTAACATTATGTAAATCTCTCCTGAGCATAAACCCCCAGAAACACAAGCCCTCCCCATAGTTTTAACACAATTTATCAGTAAATACACTGTGCGCACTGTGCGTCAAAAATTAAACATATGGTGTTCAGCTGAGTCGACATTTTTGCAACTTCATGAAAAATAGGTTCATAAGAATTTTTTTTCATAATTATTTTATGTATTTTTTAAATTTTTAAAATTATTTTTATTTTATTTATTTTTTTTATTTATTTTTTAGAAGAAAATTTTAAATCGCATTGTTTTTTTTCATGCCTAAAGAGGAATAAAAACTCAGGAAAAAATTTTTGATTAAGGTTCTCATAATTTGTGCATGAAAGGGTTAACAAATCTGATGAGACATGACACCAGTTTCATAGAAGCACTCATATCCTATCAGAACCAAGTTGTTATTGAGTGGGAGAGCCAATTCAGCTCAATTCAATTCAGTTTTTAATATGGAACAATTATAATACATGATCATCTTAAGGTACTTATAGACTATGTAGAGAAGTTACCTGTACGTCACTGAGCCCTTTTATTTCACTACTGCACAGTTTTGTCACGTGTTGACAGAAACAAACTGTCTGGACTGACTTTACACAGTTTTTAAAGTTTGCTAACTCAGTATTTAAGTGATGTTTTTCCCACGTTGACACCTTATCACCTCCACCGTCGACAAGAAGCTAATCCAAACACGCACTAGATCAAAGTACGTTGAGAGTCATGACTTGGAAATCCACTCCTCTCTGCTGAACTCTACTGTCAGACCGCATCGCTACATACAACAGGGATAACCTATTTACAGATTAATCCTTGTCTCATAAAACACATTTATGTGTCAGGCCCGGTCTGAACCTTTTGGGGAGGTTGGGGCTGTCTGCTCTACATGTTGAACTGTGAGAGATGATACTGCACTTAACATGGTTTTGTTCCCTGCAGTGACATGTTCTCAGCTGACATCCTGTCTGATTTACTACACGTGATTAAATTCTACTGTAGCTCATCTTTTCTCCTCCGATGACCTCCTAAATAAAGCAGTGTGAGGGCTCAATCCGTTAATGTCACTCGAATACACATGTAACTTTTGACAGCTGTGAAACTGGGCTGTTAAAATTGTTATTAAGTTACACTGTTGTGTAATTTGCTTTGGGTATATGGCTGCAATTTGTCCGATTGAGCGAGTGAGTGAAAAAGTAAAAAAAAACAACAAAAAACTGACTTTAACCCATAAAGACCCAGTGCTACTTTTGTGGCAGTTCCCAAATGTATGTTTCTCTCTATTTTAACCTTTCTAAAGGATTTATCACCATTTCTTCTAATATTATTCTCTATATTTTGCTTTTTTTCAGTGAAAATCAGGTATTTTACTATTTTTAACTTCGTAAAGCCTGAACCATTAAATCATTGACAGAAAATTACAGTTCTTTGAAACTGGAGCCTTTATTGGTCCTTCCAAACCCCCCCCCCCCCCCCAAAAAAAAAAAAAAATCTCAAATATCAGTTTTCATGTATAAGTTTCAATTTTGTATCATATTGGATACATCAGGTCTCAATGTTCAAATATTATTATTTTTGAACAAACAAAAACATAATATAACACAAACATGTTAAACAAATTGGTAATTCCTTTTCAAAACTTGTCAAAGTTCTGCCTCCTTCCTCATTAACCCTTTCATGCATAGTGGTCACCACAGTGGACAGCTGATCAAAGGTGTTTTCTTGTTTATTTATGGATTTGTTGTTTTGTGCATCATCCCATACGCTGCAATTCATACCATTACTGTAACTTTGCTGTTCTAGATAAACCTGATCTGCAGTAACATGTTTGAGTGTAAAAAAAAATTGCTAATTGTTACTAGACTGTAATAAACAGTTTTGGGTTGTTTTTTCTAAACAAAAAGTTGTTTGTCTTTTTGCATATTATCTCCATGCAGGTATATTAAAATGTGAGAAAACATCAGATTAGCAACATTAAAAATGTTTTTATTTCGTAGTTTTCACATAGTATATCAGTAAATGCATGTTTCTTTGCTTCTAAAATTAAACACATGGTGTCCAGCTGAGTGGACATTTTTGTAACTCCTTGATTTAATAGATTCATAAAAAAATCCATCGCTTTTTTTTTTTTTTTTTTCTCATGCCTAAAGAGGAATAAAAACACTCTGGAAAAATATCTTGATTAAGGTTTTCATAATTCATGCATGAAAGGGTTTAATAACAGTCTTGTAGTGTCACTGGAAAGGCCTCTGGCGAATGAATTCCTCCCCCCTGGTGGATTATTTGTGTATTGCATGTATCTAATTGTATACATCAGGTTTTTCAAGAAAAAAAATATCACACTGATCATGTAGAGGGCTTCAAAACTCATGTATCAAATATGATACGTTTGGCATTATGGGGTTAATTCACTGAACATGTAGATGTTCATAAAAAACTCAAATTAAAGCTGAGGGTTATTATATCAAAAACAGAGAAAACTGAAGAAAAAACAAAATTTTTTCAGCAAAATATATCATTAATTGAACATAAAACCAGTATCTCCATCAACTGTCATTGATCCAACTCCATGGGTTTTACTGATGAATCAATGTTGTAGAAGATGACAGTGTTTCCACATTCACAACAGAGCTTCTGAATGTTCAAACAGGTCATATCTGATGATCATGAAAAGATGAAACAAACTGTATTGACAGGATTAATGGATCAATAGGTATTAAAATTTTACATCAATAGATGGTTTTGGTCACTGGTGAAGGTTCTGCTCTTTATGGGTTAAAGTAATTTATTTTTGCTACCAATGTCCGTTTACCATCAGACTCTTTCATTAGTATCAGCGGAGATCCGTATGTCTCCAAGATTTATCCAGCTTCATAAATTCACAGTTGTGCGGTAAAAAACTCAACACTTGTAATATGTCTTAGAATGGAAATAGCCAAATTAAAGGATCTGTATCAAGTTTCAAAGCCCATACCAATTAATCTCTGGTAAATATTTAATGCTCCAGTTCTGCAGTTATCAAGTTTCTTATTTGTTTAGGTTTTTTTTTTCTGCCTTTAGAAACTAATTCAGCCGAGCTAATTGCTTTCTTTCTCATACTTCAGGACACCTCTGAGCAATAGCTTTGTTTGCCGTGATGAATAAGTCTTGACAGTGTTATTGAGGGATATATTGTTTTCTGGGATGTCGGGAGGGTTTCATCTGTTGAGGATTGTGAGAGGATGATTAAAGGGAAGATACCGCAGAGAAATTCCGCTGTACACAGAGTTATGACTGCGCTTTGTCACTTCTGGGGTGAACCGGAGGCAACCTGAGGAGCTCAGGGGGTCGCGGTGCTCTTGTTTTTTAGCCATAGCCCTTATTTATTATTAAAGGGGTAGGAATATGCTTTTTGTTATTTCCTGTCATATAAAAAAAGTTTACGACTAAATCTAATAGCAGGGTCGACTCCTATGTCCCAAAGCAAGCAGGTAAAGAATAAAATATTTACCAAAACTAGACATCCTGTTGTAACTCTTTGTCCATTTATGTACCAGGAATCAAGTTCAGGCTCAAATAAATTAATACTTAAAAATAAGAACAATGTCTCTGTATCTCACCCACATGTTCTAAAAAGAATCAATGACAAGTTGAATTTTTGAGGTTGTCAGGTTCTGCCAATATGTTAGAGTCCTGTGGTCTTGATACAGGAGATCAATCTCCTAATAGACGTGGGCGGTACTTTCACTGGAGGAGAACTCAACTACCGTAATTTCCGGCCTATAAGCCGCTTCTTTTTTCCACACACTCTGAACCCACGGCTCTAAAATGATGCAGCTAATTTATGTTTTCTCGGCTAACGATCGATCCGGCCGACGAAGAAGGAAATAGAGCTGCTGCACGTAACCTTGGCATCAATGAAGCGATGGTGAGACGTTGGAGACGGGGTGAGTACGGCTTATAGTCCGGAAAGTACAGTAATTAAATGAAAGTCCATATATGACTTCCTATCAGTGCTCAATAGTAACTATAGTGATATCTGTAACTATTTACATAAATATAAGCCATTAAAATATGACCCATTATAAGTAAAGGCAAATATTTACAAAAAAATCATAAAAATATCTCAAAACTGTGAACAAACTTTGTAGACATTGTCCCAAGGAAGCTACATATAAAATTTGAAATGTATCTGACCAGTAGTTTTGAAGAAGAAGATTGTTGAAATGTAGACACTGGTGACCTTGGGTTTGATCTTTCAAGGTCACTCAAGGTCAGATGTCATGGACTCCAATGAAAGTCCATATATGACTTCCTATCAGTACTCTTCTGTAACTATACTGAACAACAAAAGAAACGCAAGTATGTTTCAGTATTGGTTTATATGGGAGTTGTATTATGAATATTGGTTTCATATGAGATATTTATATCCAGCTGTGAAATTTACAGTGGGTCTCTCTTGCTGTCCTTGTAGCACTGAGGTGACGGTCACAGAGATGGGCCAAGCGAATATGGCGATCCTGATTAAGGGTGGTCACACGTGGTCTTCCGGATCTTGGTCTGTCCCGAGTGGTCCCTGTGTCACGGAATCGTGTCCTCAGCCTACTGATGGTGGACTCGTGCACTTGCAGACGTCTGGCAACGTTGTGAGCCGTTAAACCAGCATCAAGCATACCAATGGCGCGTTCTCTCAGATTATCGTTAAGGCGAGGCATCGTGGTAATGCAGTAACTTTTGAATCTTACCATTTCTTTTTATAGCCCCCGGATAAACAAAGGGAATTGCCACTCCCATTTGTTGCTCCCACTACCATATCACTCAAAACGTACCGCACCTCCGATACTTTGTACACGTGCTCAACATCACTCGTGGTCGTGTTTGCCTGCAAACACACGCTCCAAAGGTTACAACTCACTTATTGTAATGTGTATCTCAGTTGACAACTCAACAGGACAGCTGAACTCTTGCCTAAATTAACGACCAAAACTTGCGTTTCTTTTGTTGTTCAGTATATATTGATATCTGTAATCATTTCCACAGTATAAACCATCAAAATATGGCCCATTATAAGTAAAGGCACATATTTAACTAGAAAAGCACTCGGAGAGCACAGACCTCCGCCAAGGCAGATCAGTGCCCCCCCCCCCCCCCCCCAATCACCACCAAAATTTAATCATTTGTTCCTTGTGTCAGTATCAACATTTCCTGAAATTTTCATCCAAATCCGTAACTTTTTGAGTTATCTTGCACACAGACAGACAGACAAACTAGCGCTAGCAAAAACAGAACCTCCTTGGCGGAGGTAATAATTCAAAAATCAAAATTTCTCAAAACTGTGAACAAACTTTGTAGATCTTGTCCCAAAGAAGCTACTTAAAAAGTTTGAAATTAATCTAACCAGTAGATTTTGTAGAAGAAGATTGTTGAAATCTAGATATTGGTGACCTTGAGTTTGACCATTCCAGGTCACCCAAGGTCAAATGTGTAATATTTAGAAAGAATTCATCAAAAATATCTCAACACTGTGAACAAACTTTGTAAACATTGTCCCACGGAAGCAATATATCAAATTTGAAATGTATTTGACCAGTAGTTTTGGAGAAGAAGATTATTGAAATGTAGACACTGGTGACCTTGGGTTTGACTTTTCAATGTCACTCAAGGTCAGATGTCATGGACTCAAATGAAAGTACATATATGATTTCCTATCAGTGCTCAATAGTAACTATTAGGCCTGTAATGGTACACGTACCGTACCGAACCGTTTCGGTACACACCTGTTCGGTTGGTACACAGCTGTACCGAAATGGTACAGTATGATGACAAAAAGAAAAAGGAACGAAAGACGCTGTTCGATGCGGAACTTTAAATCCGTACAAGTTCCACACGGACATATTGAAGGATGGACACATTGACCCGAAATACAAAATAGCAGCTGATATAAGGTAAAAAAAAAACAAACAAAACAACAACAAATATGATGTGAACCTGGAAGGAAGAGACTGAAGACCCTCCACCATCATTACAGTCCTGTTTGGGATCAGTTCAGGTCTCGGTGAAAGACAAGAATGAGGAAAGAGACGGTGATAAGACGGACGTTGTTTGGCCCCGAGGAACTACGGTAGTTCTAAAACACTTACACTAGCTCTCTCTCTCTCTCTCTCTCACGCATGCTGTATAACAGAGGAATAGAACCTGTAGAATAGAACCCCCCCCCAAAGACAAAAAAAAATCCCCCCGACAAATCACACCCTGCACCCACGCGCGCATGCACACAAAGTGGCCTAAACAGTTTGTTCTCTGTCCTAAAATAAATAATTTGGTGAATTTTTTGTTGTCAGAGTGGCTCTTCAATTTGTTTAAAGAGAATACCAGTTTACCCTCTTGTTAATGTTGCACTCCATGTGGATTTTTTTTGTTATTTTTATGCAGAATGTGAACTGACAGAACTGTGATTAGATTGTTGTTGTTTGTTCAAAACTACCTGTCAGGGAAAAGTGCAATACTAATGTTTAAAATACATTTAGTAATATTAATAATTAATTTTATTTTCTATTTGATTTATAGCAGCAGAATTATGTTCCTGTTTTTCTATATTCAAATTTTTCAAAAAATTGGGGGAAAATTTTTCAAAAATTCATAAATGTATTAAAAACATTTTGAGGGGTTTTCTTTCTTCCTGTAACGAACCGAAAAAAAATGAACTGTGGCTTTCAAAACCGAAAACGTACCGAACCGAAAATTTTGTGTACTAGGCCTAGTAACTATAGTGATATCTGAAACCATTTCCATGTTATAAACCATCAAAATATGGTCCATTATAAGTAAAGTACATCTCCAAACTCAGGTCTATGGTGTCCATCAATGAGCTTGAGATGATCATTCATGCATTTGTGTCTTCTCACTTAGAGTACTGTAACAGCCTGTTCACACGCTTAAACAAGAAGGAGCTGGCCCGTCGACAGTTTGTCCAGAACTCTGCTGCAAGGTTTCTGAACCATACAAACAGGAGAACCCACATCACTCCCATTCTTAAATCTCTCCACTGGCTCCCTGTTTTATATCGTTTTCATTTCAAAATTCTGGTGCTAACTTTCCGGACCCTACATGGCCAGGCCCCTGCATACATTGCTTCCCTGATTCAGTCCTACAGCTCGACTCGTAGCCTGAGGTCTTCAGAACAGAACCTGCTGATGGTTCCACGCACCTGTTTTAGCACATGTGGCCTCTACACTTACGGTCCATGGACTCTGTAGAGAGTTTGAAAAAACACCTCAAAACCCTCCTGTTCAAACAGGCTTTTTAATTTCCCACCTGACTCAGGGCAACCACAAACTGATTGACCTCTATGTATTCATCATATTTTAAACTGTTTTTAATGGTATTTTATTGTGTTTTACGGGTATTCTAATTGTATTTTATTTGTACTGTTTTATTCGTTTTTCGCAATGTAAAGTTGCTACTTTACAGTGTTACATGTACTCCATGTGCCCCCCCCCCCCCTCCCCCAGTCTCTCTATCTCTCTATCGCTCTCTCTTTTCTCCTCCTTTACTCTCGCTCTTTAACCCCAACTGGTCAAGGCAGACGGCCATCCTCCAGGAGTCTGGGTCTGCTTGAGGTTTCTGCTGTTAAAGGGAAGTTTTTCCTCACCACTGTCACCAGTCACAAGTGTTTGCTCCTGGAGGATTCTGTCGGGTTTCTGTAAATTTGATCTGATTTTGATTTGATTTGATAAAGCACTTTGTGACTCTGTCTGTGAAAAGTGCTCTATAAATAAATTTACTTACTTACTTACTTACTAAAGGTACATTTTTAATAATTCAAAAATCTAAATTTCTCAAAAACTGTGAGCAAACTTTGTAGACATTTTCCCAAGGAAGCTATATAAAAAAATAAAAATGAATCCGACCAGTAGTTTCGTCATAGAAGAAAAAAAAACACTGCAGACAAGGTGGTTCAGACCAGGTTCTCCAAGTTAAAAGTGATGGAAATCCTTCATGTAAAAGGTTTCATTCCTTTTTCTGTCAGACCTGCTTCCTTCGGGGACATATGTTCAAATAGGCAGATGGCAGACCCAGTGTTGACATGACGACGACATCAAACAGACCTGAATATGATCTCTCCACCTTCCTCCACACAGTCTTCATGTAACATGAACTCTGTAATGCATATGATGAAATATAGGACGTATGGAAATAACAGGGTGTATCAGTATTCCTCCCTTTGTTTTTGTCTGTTTTTGTTCTTCATCTTTTATTCTCAAATGTCTTTATTAGAGACGCACCAATCCTGAAATTCTGGGCTAATAATGATGTTTTAAATAACAACTAGGCTGATGCAGATGAACTCCCAGTTTACATCAGTGACTACATTTACATGCACATAATGCTCTAATTTTTGCTCTTATTTGGAAAAAGACAAAATTCCTAATAAGTTGTTTACAGTTGTTCATGAAAATGAATATTCCACTAATATCCCTGTCTACATGCAGCCAGGATTACCTCATTAAATCTGGGTTTTTTCAAAGGTTTTCACTGGTGGTTAGACATTCCACTGTGTGAAGCCTTTTTCTTTTCTTCCTTCAAACACCTCATGGAAAAAGTCAGCTTTATATTTGCTCATATGCAAACACCAGTTGATATTCTCTGTCATAATGTTTAAGAGTAGGTATATATCGCTCCTTCTTACATGAAATATGGATTTTTTTTTTTAATTTTTTTTATTCCTATTCATACATTTAGAGCATTTTTTGTAAAATCTAGTTTCTCATCTTTTTCCTGACATCAGATATGACCCATTTGGACGTTCAGAAGCTCTGTAGTGAACATAAAAACACCGTCATCTTCTACTACATTGAGCCTGTTTACATGTACACTAAAAATGTGATCATTGTCCGATTTTTGGAGTTATCAGATTATTCAAGTGATCATGGAAACAGCACAATATGAAGATATTGGATAATGGCAGATTTCTAGACCTAGATTTCTCTCCAATACTCCAGTGTCTTCATGTATACCTGTTCTGATTTATTTTGTTCTTTTACATCTGCATAAAAAAACAAACATGGAACACAGAAGTGATGTAGTCACAATATGAGCAGAAGACAATAAAAGGGTGGTTGAGTCTACCGACACTACTCCGACAGAAATCCGATAATAGACTGAAACATGTAAACTAGGGTTTTTCAATTACTGCATTTCTGAAGTGCATGTAAACACATCAGATCCAATTATTCCAATTATCTAATTACTCCCATTTATTGAATTTTTATGGTCATGTAAACAGGCTCAGTGATTCACTCGTAAAACCCATATAATTTGACAGATGACAGTGGTTGAAGACACTTGTTTTTATGTTAATGATACATTGTTGTTCAAAAAATCACTTTTCTTAATTTTTTACCCTTCAGCCAAAAGGGGAATTGTAGTCGTTTTGTCATCTGTCTGTCCATTCGATAACGTAATCTTATTATCTGAAGAATGCATTGAGATATCTGCTCCAAATTTTTATTGTGATTCCCAGATAGCAAAATCATTATGGCTTAAATCTGGCCCAAAACTGGCATGCCTTTTGGCACAGATCTGGGCGGATGTATGGGCCCTAAATGGCCCAAAATAGGCAAGCCAAAATCAGACCAGAAGGAAGCCAAAATTCACCCAGAACTAATTGCAGACTTCCAAAATATAGCCATAATTGTCCCAGAAAAGCCCCAAATCCCCATAATCCAGCCAAAAGTAGCCAAAACTGACTCAAAGAGAGGCCAAAAGGAGGCCAAAATTCACCCAAAATTTGTGTTGATCATGCTTTTAAAATGAAGTGGGGTTTTCTTCTGGGTAGAAATTCCCGCTCTTTGTGCAGTGTTTTGGCTTTACAGAAATATGCCAAAACACATCCATATATGGAATAAGATGTTGCCGCTCTTTAGTCAATCTTCTGGTTTGCCATAAACATGCCATACCATCCCTATACTTGATCCCGCTCTTTGCCCAGTCTTTTGGTTAACCAGACATATGCCATAACTCAGCCATATATTGCTGGTGCCTCCATATCTATTATGGATAACCTTAATCATACCACAGTTAAGCCTAAAGGTTTTCATAATGCCAAAAGAAAGCCAAAAATGCCAAATGTATGCCATAATACTGCCAAAATATTTGCTATCTGGGATGCATCTTGGCGTGGGGCAGAAGCCTATTGAAAATAAGTGACCTTGACCTACTTTTTTAAGGTCAAATGGTCTTGTGCAGTTATAATGTCTGAGTACTTTCAAATATAAATATGTATGTAATAAGTTTTACACAAAGACCGTCTAATCTAAATGATAGGGCAGTAACTTTCAGCAGAATCTTGCACCATATTTGGCCAAGGGGTATTAAAAGTGTGCAGCACTTTGTTTTGATATAATAAACCTTTTATTTTAACCTTTTATTTACTTTGAACATATATATAATTTATAATTTTGAAAAACACGTCGACTCAAGAATCTCAAAAAACTACAATTATGTTAGTTAAATGGATCGTTGTTCCAAAATTTTCCATTATTGTTCTACCGGAAGAGTAACTTTGCAGATTACTGGAAACGTCTACGTGATGCAAAATACAAAATCTGTGTCTCTTTATCTACTCAGATGCCCAGTGAAGTTTGAAGGGCTAGGATAAAAACCCAAACAACTGGGAGATGGGGGTTCACTTATATGGTAAAGACTTACCAATTGAAGTCGGTGTTGGAGAAACACAACAGGAGAATGAAGAAAAATTCACCAAAAAGCAAGGTTGAGATTTAAAAAGTTTAAACAATAGCTTTGTTTATTGCTTCAGGCAAAAGTAAAAAAAAAAAAAAAAGAATCTAGCATCAAACATACATTTCGTTACAGAGAGAAAAAGCAAAAAAGCCCGACCCTAATAAGAGTTTCCTTTGTTACTTTTTATAGTCTTTAGTGACTCTTGGAGACTCCCATTATTCAATGACGTCATTCGTCGTACGCTTATTATTGGTTAATCATAGTTACTGGGCAGAACACGTCAGTCACTCCGTAAGCTAATTCTAAGAAAAGCACATGCTTTTGCTAAGCATTGGCTTAGCACCTGCATTGTTAGGCTAGCATGTCTTGACCACAAAAATCCCCTAGTTCGTATTCTGGTTTTTCTGCTCTATGCTCTCTTTACCACAACTACTTTCTAAAGATGTAAAATTAGATCTTTTAGGTTGAATATGACCTCTGCTCTGAGTTCATCGCAGGCAGGTGTGAGTTCAATCAAAAACACACACACAAACACACACACACACACACACACACACACACACAAATCAAACCTGACTGTTCAGTACCTCTTAAAATAAAAATACAAGATACAGTTGGAAAATATAACTCAGAATATAACTTAAGACTTGCAAAAATAAAAAGACTCTTCAAGCAAAACAACTTTGTAATGCAAAGATTAAGCAGACAACTAATAATGTTACTTTTCCTCTTCTCCATTTTGGTTCATGATGCATGATGTAAGATATTCACCTGACATTGAAAAATTTAAAGTCACATTCAACTCCCATTTAATACGATCCATATAACAATTTAAATATAGGAAAATACCTGTTTTATACTGAAAAATACTGACGATAAACAAACATACAGTGATAAATCATTTGGGGAAACAGATGTAGAAAAAAATGTGGAAATCACCACAAAAATAGTACTAGATTTTAAATATGGTTAACGTTTATGTATATGTCTAATCTGGTTAGTTTTACAGTTTTATATAATTTAGCATGACATACGTGCCTCTTGTCATCACTTTCATGGGTTGTCTGTGCTGTCAAGTCTTGACACTGCCACTCAGTATGCTGTCAACCTGAAAACAGAAAAAGAAAAAAAAAACATTCTTACATTCCTGTCCACTTCCCCTTCTACCACTGTACCATCAGAACTCATTTTTCCTCTCTTAGTTCTTTTTCTTCTATCGTTTAGTGCAGGGGTGTCAAAGTCATTTTAATTCAGGGGCCACATACAGCCTGATATGATATAAAGTGGGCTGGACCAGTAAAATAATCTAAATAATAAGATAATAATAACTTTTGAGTGAAAAAATTTAAATTCTGTAATGAAAATGTTGTACTCAAACATAACATGAACAAATACGAACCTGAAAATTCTTTAGTAAAATAAGTGCAATGTTAAGAATATTACACCTTAGTTTATCATTTATACATGTGAATCACAACTTAGAGGTCACAGCGGATCTACAAATGCACAAAACATTAAATAACAAGGAGAATATTATTAAAATTCCACATACTTCTCTTAAGACATTTTAGATTTTCACATTTTTTGTAAAAGGCTAGTCTGTAAACGTAAATATTCTTGTGTAATGTAACTTTTTTTACACTAAAACGAAGAGAAAAATATACAATTATCATTATTTATAGGTTGTTATGATAGTATTTTACTGGTCTGATCATATTTAGATTGAATTGACCTAAAATGACTTTAACATCCTTTATTGTTAATATCTTCAGTGTAATTTTTGCATTTCACAAATTCATCCCAAGGGCCAGATTGGACCATTTGGTGGGCCGGATTTGGCCCCCAGGCCTCATGTTTGACACCTGTGGTTTAGTGGCTGATGATCTCCCACTCCAACTTCTGTAAGCGATCATGAAATCTGAACCCAAAAAACTAAGCCAACCACTTGGTCCAGTTTGATCCGGATCAACGTCTAGAGCTGTTTGTTCTGGACTGTGGTCCGGGCCAGATCAAACCTGAAAGTTTCAAAACCCAAATCAAACAAGTCAGATGTCCTTAATATTTACAACACAGTGAATATTTAACAGCAACCAATAAACGCAGATGTGATTTAGTTGCCTTCATGTGAAAGAGCGTCCTTATGGTGTCTTTTTGGAGACACGTTCATCAGTCTCAGTCTAGTATTTCTTTCCTATCTGGCATTAAGTTTCACATCCAGACTTTTATGGCCAGAGGCTGAGAACAAATGAGGACATGAAAAATGAGGTGCTCATCCAGCTCAGCTCTGATAAACACAACTTGATTTTTATCACAGCGTGTGGATGATGCATATTTGCTACCTTCTAATGTTCCTCCTGCAGTTATTTTCGGAGAATGGCCAAATTCATGCAGGCTTTGACCTTGAAAAGGTTCAAGGCTCTTTACACACTCAGTCCTGTAGAAAAACTGATGGTCAACTTTTGCCTGTTTTAGCCAAGAACTGCAGACGACCTTCACCGTGTTATTTGGCATCAGCAGACGTCATTGACCACCTGATGTTCTACACAGTTCTGACCTGTAGCCTGAGATAGAGGACACCCTTCTACCACATCCTTTATATTAGAGCTTTAAAGCTTTTGGAACAAGTGAAGCAATAATAATAATAATAATAAAAATAATAATAATAATAATAATAATAATAATAATAATAATAATAATAACCTATGATTTTTCTTTTTTTACTGTAAAGATTAAGATTAAGAAGCTTTTTGTCATCAAATTAACATGAGGCGTCAACATGATGAAATTCAAGGTGCTCTTCAGGTCACCGAAAATTGAGCTTAACATAAAAACATATACTATATCCAAAAATAAAAGTAGCTTAGACAAGTAAAGGTAGTTAAGACAAACAAAAGTTATTAAGACAAATAAAAATAACTAAGACAAATAAAGGTAGCTAAGATAAAAATAAAAGTGGCAAAGACAAATTAAAGTAGCTAAGATGAATAAAAGTAGCTAAGACAAATAAAAGTAGTTAAGACAAAATAAAAGTGGTTAAGACAAATTAAAGTAGCTAAGACAAATAAAAGTAACTAAGACAAATTAAAGTAGCTAAGACAAATAAAAGTAACTAAGACAAATTAAGGTAGCTAAGATAAAATAAAAGTGGCTACGACAAATTAAAGTACCTAAGACAAAATATAAGTATCTAAGACAAATAAAAGTAGTAAAGACAAAATAAAAGTAGCTAAGACAAATCAAAGTAGCTAAACAATGAAAACACACATCTATTCATTCATTCATTCATTCATTTCAAGTGAGCAAGCATTTACAACACAAATGACTTGCATACAATAAAAACAATCAACAGAATACATGCAGGTACAATACTTAAAATATATACATTTATGCTCGAAAAGGAGTGGGAAGAAGAAAATTTATTTAATTCCACCCCCATTTCTTTTCAATAACTTAATATAGTTTCAAGTACTCACTCCTGTCTTTAAACTTCAAACCAGGACAATGAACAAACAGGCCTATACCATATTATAATAAACTCATTCACAGTATTTACATTATTTAACCAACATATGTGTGAAAAATAGAAACAAAGTACATTCATGGTGCTATTACCACGGGCAACAGTTAAACATTAATTTACATAATAATAATAATTACATACCAGCAATGATAAAAACAATAGCAGAAGGTCAAGGACAACACACCCACTTAGTGAGTAACAACAAGCGCATATGAACATTGTAAGACAGAATATTGATGTAACATAAGTATTAAGACCCTCTATCTTTACACTGTGACCAGACCGTATGTTTATTTAACAGTTTAAATCTGTGAGTATTTTGGCATTGCATTTGTTGGATATCCAGACTGTTCCAAAGCCTCACTCCACATACAGACACACAAAAATGTTTACAAATGGTTCGAAATTTAGGTCATGTGAAATCTCCATATCCTCTCAAATTGTGAGTACTCTCTCGAATTGTGAAAAATTTGTGTATGTTACTTGGTAACATATTAATATATGTACTATACATGTACACCCACAGCTTAACAACACTGAGACAGATGTGTAATCACAGCATTGATAAAAGCTTATTGGCTTATATGTACGATCAGGGAGAGTTTAATCTTTTACTTTCATCAATTGATGCTCAAACAACAATTCTCTTCTGTCTATAAGCTCAGAGAATGCAAGAAATATAACAAAAATAATGATTACTTTTGGAGTAGGGCAACACAAAACAAGTTCATTTTAAACCCAAATAAAAAGAAAAAAAAATCAGTTTGTCAATAATTACTTAATTGAGCTACATGTAGTTGTTCTGGTCCCAGGCACAACAAACCCCGCCCCTTGCACGTATTTAGCCCATTATAAGTAAATGGGAAGATTTTAAAAATGCATAAAAAATTTGAACTTTGACCTACTGTTCCCAAAATGTAATGAGATCCATTCTGGGTCACTGGCAATCTATAAAGTCAATTTGGTATGAATTCCGTTAATAGTTTTGCTGCTACAGACATGTGAAATTTCACCCATTATAAGTAAATAGGGAAAATTAAAAAAAAAAAAAAAAAAAACATAAAAAATTTAGACTTTGACCTAGTTTTCCTAAAATGTAATGACATCTATTTTGGGTTGGTCACTGGCAATCTATAACCAAATTTGGCTTGAATTCACCCAATACTTTTGCTGTTACAGACATTTGAAATTTTGCCCATTATAAGTAAATACAGGAAAAAGATTTGAAAAATTCAGAACATTTTTTTAAGTTTGACCTTCTTTTCCCAAAATGTAATGACATCTATTCTGGTTCACTGGGAATCTATAAACCCAATATGGTATGAATTCAACCAATAGTTTTGCTGTTAGAATGTTAACAAACAAACAAACCAAAAACAACAGCCCTTGCCTTCCCTTCGGTAAAAATGACCTAAAATTATTATTAAGGTGTTTAGAATTCTGAAGATATGCCAAGGATTCCGTTAGAATATAGAGATATGAACTGAATATATTCACCCTGATGAACAATCAGATTTATGTGACCACTAGAGGGAGTAGTGAGTCACTCTTTCAGTCTCTCACGGTGAGGAAAACTAATACCACCGGGCCTTTGACCAAAACATCAGAAAGTGACCAGATGGGATGGGAACCACTAAGAAACAAGAGTCAAAGTGACAAAGTGATGAAAGATATAAACACTGTTGTTTTGTAAATGAAAAGAATGGAGTTTGAAAAAAAATGACAGCATTTGTTCTACATAGGTGAGTTTGATTATGCAGCTGAATAAAGATATTATAAGATATTACTATCGTTGCTAAGTTCATTGTTTGTTGATCCACGGTTCAGACTAAATTGTGAAAGTTCTGCCCTTGTTTGGACGATTCCAAACAGATCTTTAGTTCAACTGTACAGAAAGCAGTGGTGATTTGTAGTTTTACTGTTTTCTTCCTGAAAACAGAGCTAAGCTAACAGAGCTATGATGTAAACCAGGGGTGTCAAACTCATTTTAGTTCAGGGGCTACATTCAGCCTAATATGAAATAATGTGGGCTGGACCAGTAAAATAATGTAAATATTAGGATAAGAACTTAGAAATAACATCAACTCCAAAGTTTTCTCTATGTTTTTGAGTGAAAAAAGTAAAATTCCATAATTAAAATATTTACATCTACAAACCGTACTTGAACGTAACATGAACAAATATGAACCTGAAAATTCTTAAGAAAAATAAGTGTAATTTTAACAATATTACACCTCAGTTTATCATTTATACATGTGCATCACAACTTACAGATCACAGTGGATCTACAAATACACAAAACATTTGATAATAGGCGGAATATTGTTAAAATACTACATACTTCTCTTAAGACATTTCAAGTTGTTCATATTTTTTGTGAAAAGCCAGTCTGTAAATGTGAACATTTTTGTGTAATTTTACTTTTTTGACACCAAAACAAAAAGAAAAAATTGCTTTTTTTCATTATTTATAGGTTATTATGATAGTATTTAACTGGTCTGACCCACTTTAGATTGAACATCCTTGACTGATAATATCTTCGGTGCCATGTTTACATTTCACAAATTCATCCCAGGGGCCGGATTGGATCCTTGGCCCCCCGTGGTTTTGGGCCCCGGGCCGCATGTTTGACACCTGTGATGTAAACTATCAGCATTATATGACCGATTGTCAAATAATGAGGTTTTGTTTCAAGGAGAAAACTTGATGACACCATAATCCAGATATGTGCAAACAGTGAACTTTATTTTTATTCTGTGAGTAATACAGTCTGTAGAGATGGTGTGTTCTTTTTTGTTTTTGGTTTTGGTAGCCTCAAGTGTGTTTCTCCCTGCTGCTGAGAGTCTGGATTATCAATATTACATATAACCTCTTTAAGTCGATGCAGAAAAACCAGACATGTGGTGGACAGTGAGCATATTTTAATACAGTAATGTATTCATTTTCCAACTGTATATTTCAGAAAATCTTCTCTGACTTTCACTAGGGCTTGTAATCTTAACCATTGAGTCTATGATGGAAAAGTTTTAAAAAGTGAAACTGGAGAGACTGAATGATTGAGATTTTCCGGCTCCACGAGAGTAAATTTGTGCTGTTACTAATACATCAGGGCAGCGATAGTTATACTAGAGCCTTTCTGACATTCAACTATTAATTATTCAGCTTCATTGCATCCGGGTTTGATTTTTAGCGCAACTCAATCCTAAATTGCTGCCTCCGTTTCCATCCTATATCACGGTCCAAGCCATTAGTGCAGTCCAATAAATAAATCTGTCTTTATGTATAAAAACACCTGCACTATTTCTCTTGAACTGTCCTAAAACGCCTGTAAGACAAGCAAAGCCTTTTAAGTCTTTCTTTATTTTATTGATTTGTTCCTCAATGACGTAAAGCAGATAATGATTTTGAACTCAGTGTAAAGTTCAAATGAATGGATTCGCATTGAACAGATATTTCAATAGTGTTAGTCATGTACCACCGAAGAACAATATTAATAACGAGTCATTGTGTGATGTGTGTGACATAAGCAGAAAGAAAACCAGTGAGAACAAAACACATCCGACCGAAAATGATTGTTTTTATTGCAGAAAACAAAGAATATATATAATTAATTACAAGCATTTATTCATTTACCTTGTTTTTGCTTGTTGCAGCCAGGCAACATTTATTGTTTTACATTTATTGTTTTGCATTTATTGAACCACCAGCCACAATATCTCTTTTTTTTATTGTCTTCATAGAGTTGTTGTTCAGTAAGACAACAGGAGACACAAGGCTAAACTGCTCTTCGTGCAACAAAACATCATTTTAAACAGCAGACGTTACCCTTTTTTTCTTGACTTACAGTATAAGGAGCACCAGCAATAAATATCTTTTTTTTTTTTTTTTTCTTCCTGTTCTTTCACCTGAGATGCGCCCATTATTGAGACAATTCATCACTGTCATCTACAAGCCTGGATGTCGTACTGTATATGAGAACATACTTCAGCTGCTAACACACAATTTTTCTCAGCTGCTCCCCCTCTTCTTCTTCTTTTCTTGCTTTCCCCACCTTTCCCCCTCTGCTTCCAGTGGATCGTTAATGCAGTCCTTGTCTGTACGATCCAGCCAGCGCGGGTATTTATAATCAGCTGTCACATATTGGCTACATCAATAATTAGTCACTGTAAAGCCATTTGGGTCCTAATTACGGGCGGGGTCCACCGTTGGGGTTATTCATCAAATAGTCACATGTACATTGCACATGCAAATCCCGGCATGTGAGCATCGTCTGCCGTACATGTCAATTCCACATGTCGTCGGGGCATAATGAGGTGATACGGTAAGAAAATACTGCGATGAATCAACCCCAACGTAGAAAAACTTTCAGCAGATTCTGATGTGATCGCCGACTGAGAGGTGATGAATTTGATTTGGCTGCTGTAGAACATTAATATCATCATTATTTATATGTCAGGAGAGTATTTAAAGCTTTACATATCCAATACCTAGTGATGAAAATATATCTTTTTTTAAAAATCTATACGTATTTAAGTCCGCAGGGTTTAACTCATATCAAATTATGGTCTCTGTCTAGTATTTTTTATCATTACATATGCTTATATACAGCCCAGCTTCTTTTTTTTTATAAGCATAAAGAAATAAGACATAAAGAAATGCCAGAAAATTGAACAACCCTCAAAATATTAAACTAATTTAAACTAAACAGATTCAACAGATATTAATGATCACACTGTTTTTTGAATTGATACAATAAAATAAGCCTAAATGCCACGTTACATATGAAGAGATCTGGAAAAACTGATGTTTTCTCACACATTTTTGCTTTTAATCCACATGAAAACTCCAGTTTAAGTCCCTGAAAATGATTATTTCTGATCTAGTGATGAGCCACAAATATCACGGATTTCCTTTCCAATCTGATACTGAGTAAAATTCTGGCTGATATCGGCGATACCAATCCGATACAGATAATTTGTACAAATACATATAATGTCTGGAAAATCTAAAAAAAATAGCATATTTCAAATCATAACTTCATAAAGAAAACAAGAAATGAGAGTAATTATTGTTTAATTATTAAGAACTATTATAAAAATGAAAACTTACATATTAATTCACGTTACATGAATGTGTTAGGATGACACGTGAAAATACTGAACATGTAACACTTTAATAAAAGCATCCAACATCGACACTTTCTCTCATTCACAAGTTTTTGTTAAGGAACAACAGCATATTTACTGTTTTCTCCTTTAGTCTGTTCTGTTTTTTGCTCAATACAGACTGAGTGAGTCAGTTGACTGACTGAGAAGCGTGTGACGCAGTACACACTCACCCAGGCGGAAGAAGAAGTAGTTCCCACCAATCATGTAACATTTGGACAAGATCTCAATAGTTTAGCTACTTTCCACTGTGTTCCTGATATACATTACCTCAAATGACCGAAGTATCAAAAGTATCGATATTTTGATTTGTGAATCGATTCTAGAGTGTCTACATGTCAGTTCTGCGATGAACTGGTGACATATCCAGGGTGTACCCGGCCTTCACCCATAGGTAGCTGGGATAGGCTCCAGCACCCCCCAAGACCCTAGTGAGGAGGGTTCAGAAGATGAATGAATGAGTGATTCTAGAGATATTGATATTTCAGTATCGATCCGCACATCACTATTCTGAACACTCCATCCAAAGTGGAGATTTTGGAAAACAGTATACAAGGGGAAACAGAGTTTTAAGGTCCTGAACGTCACAGTATGTGACAAAAAATCCCTCAATGTGTGAGCAACCTTTGTTTATCCTAACCCTAACCCCATGGTAGTACAGGTATGGAATATTAATGAAGGTTTGTGTTGATGAAAACTTTTCTGATCATGATCTGGTGTTTACGATGTTATTATTGAAAAAAGATGAAATATCCATTTCTATAAATACCCAGCTCGGTGTATACATGGCCCTAGACAAATACAACTCTGAGAAGTGAGTGGAATAGTAATGGAGACCTACAGTACGTGAGTGAAGACCATCAGATGTTCACCAGAGGTTCAGAGGGAGAAGCGGCGGCAAAGCCAGTCTCAGGTTCTTAAGGGATAAATTGTGTGCAGAAATTTGCTCTTTCTTAGCACAAAAATATATATATTTTTGGAATAGTTTTTGGACAATTTTGTCATTTTCCTTACCTTTCATTTTCGACAGGAATCGGCCTTCTTTCCTATTTTTTCCTTCCACATGGCTGATTAACTCAACTCAACTTAATTTTATTTATAAAGCACTTTAAAAACAACGCAGTAGGCAAAACTGCTGTAAAACAGACATAAAAACAAATAAAATGCATAAAAGAATGAATAAAAACAATAAAAGTAACTATACATTAAAACAATAAAAAAAAAACCTCTCACACTAGGTTTTAATTTTTAATTCAAATTCTTTATTTATATAAATACCAAATTTAAAAAAAATCTCTGTATATTTTTCATTTACACTCGTGTGAGTTTTCTACTAGTCTTTTCTCTCTGTGATTACTTGTTGTATGTTGCTGCTGTTAACTGTGAAATTTCCCCACAATGGGATAAATAAAGTCTTATATTATCTTAACCCTTTACTGGGCAAGTGACTATTTTTGGTCATTTCCACATACATTACAAGACAGTGACAGCAACAGTTACAGTGAGGGCAGTGAGTCAACAATCTCAGGTCCAGTGTGGTCTCCAGGGTCTGTAAGGTCCACCTCTGCATGAACAGTGAGTGTACCTGCTTTGTTAGGTACCATGAAGTAATGGTACTAATGTAAGGAATGATGTTCAAAGGGAGAATGTGGATGTGGACAGGGGTCTGGATCAGCACTTATGCTGGTCTAATGCACTTATGTTGTTCTAATGTTCTGAAATACATTCTAATGTTCTAAAATACACGTTCCTTTCACCTTACATGTGTTTTTCTTGTGTTTTTTATATTTACTTCTTTTTTTTTTTGCCACTTACAGGTAAGGAACCAAATATAGTAACTTCATTGTCCTTGATTTTCTACAAAACAATAAAAAAGTTTGAAAAATTTCACAACAGTAATAAAGTCTTATTACGTCCTCCAATAACACACTAAGGTCAAAATGTATAATTTCAGAGTATTTCTATGAGTGCCCTATAAAGGCTTAAAAGCCAAGAAGAAAAGAAGATGTTTTAAGAAACGATTTAAAAATAGAAATGGAGTTGGGCTTAATTAATCAGATTAAGCAAAGAAGGTGAAGCGTTTGGCCTCGGCAATGAGTCTTGGCATTGACGCTACAACTCTGTAGAGAGATGAACATCATTCCTTCTAAAGATATCCCCTCAGTGTTTTGATGATGGTGTCTATGACGTCCGTCAAATTGCGCCCTTCAGTCTTCTTCCAGCTTGAAATCAGTGATCACATATGACTCACATCATTTGAGTGTATGAGTCACATCATTGTCATACTTATCCAACCCTTTAGTGAGCACCATGGAGGAGGACAGTGTTCATTTGGAGAACATTGCGACAAGGTTGTGTTCTTTACTTTTACATCCCCTATGCAAGAAGGAGCGACTCTCCTCCCTGTAGCCATCAGACTCTATAATAGTTCCCAGTAACCCCCCCTCCCATCCCTAGCCCCCATATCACACCATGTACAGCCATGATGATGTGAATATGTAAATAATATGCAAGTTTTTCTAATTCTTTATTTCATGGAGAAGGCAGTGAGGAAGGAGTGTCACTGTTTTTCTTGATGCCATTATGGTTGAATGGTTGTTATTGTGTTTGATTGTTCATTGTGTATCATGTATGTATTTTATGTTTTTTGGACTTTGTATGGCTGCTGCCTTAGCCAGGTCTCCCTTGTAAAAGAGATTCCTAATCTCAATAGTATTCCTGGTTAAATAAAGGTTAAATAATAGATAGATAGATAGATAGATAGATAGATAGATAGATAGATAGATAGATAGATAGATAGATAGATAGATAGATAGATAGATAGATAGATAGATAGATAGATAGATAGATAGATAGATAGATAAAAATATTTATATAAATACCAGTGGCGGCTGCTCGCCTTTCAGAGAGGGGAAGCTCATTGTTGACTTACATAAAACAAAAAAAAAAAGTCAGGTTATTTAAACATAAATTCGGCCCTCCATTCCTTTTTAAGAAAATGGTCAGTGACCTTATCGTACCAACTAAACAAGAAAACGTTGAAATGATGTTAAACTGAAACAAGGAAGTACAACGAGTGTGTTTTATTTACAGTGCAAGAAATGAACAAGTAATTTCGTAGTGGTTTCTCTCTCGATTTCACAGCAGAATGCGCGACGGTATTAAACTGAACTCTGTCAAGTGAAGGAGTAGATCTCAAAATAGCTGTCAATCAAACGGGATTCAGCCTTTCGACTGATCCTCCAATCAGCATGTGGAAGCTCAGCGTCCAGCCCAGCTGAGCTCCGCCCACAGTTCCATTCACCCTGAGAGACGCCGAGCGTCCGGGGGCGGGACAACATCATGGCATTTATCCAATTACCGTCCAGTTTTGAGGCAATGAAAAAAAACTGTTCCACTCAGTCCCATTGAAGTGCATGGACGCCGGGCTTCTACGGACAAATGCACTGACCATGAGAAAACAGCGCAACAGGAATGTATGAGAGGTGAACAACATCGAGTCCGGTGATTTGTGATAAAGCTGATTCTGAACGAACTCGTCTGTGAGATCAACATGTTCTAACACATTTGTAGTCAATGAATTGTCAACACAACCGTACATATCTGACCATTTAATTTTCATAATTTTAGGGGAAGCCGAGCTTCCCTTGCAGTCTATGAGAAATCGCCTCTGATAAATACCAACGTTCTTATTTTTCTCTTTATATTTTCAGTTTTACTAGTTTGTGTTTTTTTCTACCTGTCTTTTTCTCTTCTCTTGTTTATTGTATGTTGTGGTTGTTAACTGTGAAATTTCCCCACGGTGGGATAAATAAAGTCTTATCTATCTGTCAAATGACACATCAGCCTTTACCACTTGCTGAAATCCCTAAAGGAAAAAACATGCAGGTAATGTTCACTTAGATTTGGAGTGTATATTGTCTGTTCTGTGCACATTATTGGATGTTTACCTGCAGTAAATACTTTCCACAAAGGGAACACACCTAACAGTGTGCCTGATCGGTTGTGTTAGTGTGTGATGTGGGTATATTTCTTGTGGGAGCGTTTGTGTACATGTGCAAATGCATGATGCACAACCTGTCGGCAGCCATTGATCCATAACTGCAGTAACAGTGTGTGCATGTGTGTGTTCGTACTGGCTCAATATATACAAGATTTTGTGTGTGTGTGTTTTTTTTTTTTTTCTGTATCCTTTTCTATTTCACCAGTTGCAGATGACCAGATGTGCCTACCACTGCATAAAACATCTGTGATCATGTGCCTGCACCACTGTGTCTGTATGCTCATGTGTCTCTGCATGTGCATGTGTGTATATGTGTGTGTGTGTGTGTTGCACTTGATAGGTCATAAAACAAGCCTGATAGGACCGGGTCCGTTGGTGAACACATTATCATCAGCTGGCCCTAGACTTTTATGGCCTGCCATACCTCACAGCAGTACCACAGCTCACTGGTATTTTATGAGTGCAGCTCCTACATACAAGACAGCAGAAACTGAACCGGGGGGGAGGCGGGGAGGGGTGGGGTGGGGCGTCCACAGGGTCTAAGGGTGTTAAGACTTAAATTATAGACTGCAACAGGGGTAAGGATACTGGAACAATCACAAAGCTCTTGGTTGTAAATATAGGCCCACTGATCGAAAGAGAATGATGAGGCGTGCAAAGGGATAACAAGATCAGCAAATGTGTGGTGCATTCCTCTAACACACTGCAGGCATGTACAAATACGCGCTGAGACCACCATAATGACCCTGCAGAAATTAGTTGCTAAGGCTGTGTATTAGACATATGATTTAAGGCTGTGTTTGGCTCACCTAAATCAGTTGCTTCCCAGTTTTTCTTTCGGCTAGGGATGCAGGTAGTCTGACCCACTTACTGTGCAGTCTGATGAATTATTTTGTCTCTGATCTTGGTCTAATTCCAGCTCTAGTCAAGCAGCAGCTTAAATTATATTTCAGAAATGAGCCTGTGTTTGGCCCTATCGGGACCTGATGCCATATTCGGCTCCTGTGCCAAAACACTACGAGTTCATGTTCCCACAGACGTGCTGATATTTTAGGGATTATGGGATCAGCAGAAATTAGGGCGCTGCAGATGTTGTGACTTTTGACTGACGTTAGGTGGAAATGAGCCACAAGTGTATTGTTGAGCTCACCAGAAAAACCATCACCACTGTCATTAATAATATACCCATCAATGTAATCATCAACATCACCGGTTTCTGAAATGACATTTTAACTATTCTACACTCCACCACAGGAAACATTTCCAGCAGCGATACACATGAACCATTGTTGTCTAAATTACAATCTTCTACATTATTGATACAGTTCATTAAGGAAAGATTAATTGTCTATTGACAGGTCCGTCGCCCACAGTTACCAGTGCTAAATTGTGGCAAAGCTGACTCTGCAGTAGTGGATGTAATAGGATCCGTTCTGTCACTATAAATGATGCTTCACCTGCAGACATCATGCACCACCTCAGTAAAGTGGACCCCAACCTGTTAGCCTCTTACTACACAGTCAGGCATGTTCCACTACAGACATGCCAAAACATAGATTTTTCTTTTCTTTTTTCAGTGTTATTCATGATTCACAACTGTAATCTGTTTTCCGCTCATGTTTATGCCTTTGTATGATGTCAAAACATGATGTAAAATTGGTTTCTTTATTTAAACGATGCCTTTTATTTGCATGAAATAAGCAAACATCAAACGCTGTTCTTATCAGTGTGTCAATGTGCATAATTTGTTGGAGAAAAAAAAGAATTTTAATGTTCTAGTGTGTAAGATTTAAGAGGATTTAGTATGATCTGATTACAAAAATGGAATATAAAATGTTTTTGTTATGCAATAATGTAATCATGCAAAAAAAAAATGGTATTTTCGTTACCTTAGACTGACCTGACTGAGGGAGTGAGTAAACTACATAGAGTCCATCCTGTTATGTCATGTTTCTGTAGTAAGTCAGAATGGAATTCCTCTTGTTTTTTTTTACCTCCACCAAGGAGGTTATGTTTTTGCCGGCATTGGTTTGTCTGTCTATCTGTTTGTCTGTCTGTGTGCAAGATAACTCAAAAAGTTATGGATGGATTTGGATGAAAATTTCAGGAAATGTTGATACTGGCACGAGGAACAAATGATTAAATTTTAGTGGTGATGGGGGGGGGGTGCATGGGGGGGCACACTGATCGGCCTTGGCAGAGGTCTCTCTGAGTGCTTCTAGTTATTTTTTGTGTCATAAACAGCATTCAGCTTTGAGTCACATTAATGTCCCCTCCCTGATCTGGGTGATATTTACAAAAAAAATGATACAGTTCCAGAAAGCTTACAGACTGAAGTACTGTTATGCTGTGTTTCCACTACGTGATACTGGCTCGACTGGATTTGACTCAGGTACCAGAGAGTATTCCTGGATACTGTTTCCATTACAGGATACTACTGACTTTAGAGTACCTGGACGTTATAGCCAGCATGCAATTTGTTGGGAGGAGGGGGGATCAACCCCCCCCCCCCCCCCCCTCTGGTTTTTACACCCCTACTTCTGCTCAATGAATTTCATCCTCAGGGGAGGGGGGGCAACCAGCCAACTGAAATAACTGGCAGGTTGTGACAGTTTTCTTCCACCTATATCCTACATTACTGGTAGTAATGTTCACCTGAACTGAACTGTCGGCAGTCTCAGAATTCGCCAACATCCCCATGCACAGGGGTGCTGTAAAGGGGGGGTAAATGTGACAAATTCATGGGGCCCAGCATTTGTGTGTCCAGTGGATACAGGTTAGAAGTTGAGAAAATTTCATATAAGATCCACTGTATAGTAGCGGAACAGAACCTGGTAGTTGGAAGTATGTAAAGTTTCACTTTCCTTTCACGCCAGCGTTAGTTACGTTAGTTATGGACTGCACCCCCACGTATATAACTGCTGCCCCCCTGCTCTGCCAAAAAAAAAACCAAAACATCCAACCCCTCTGGTTTTTTGACGAATCGCACCCTGGTCCAAGGTTATAATCATTACCGAAAACAAACGAAATGACAAAAACTAAACTTGAAAAAACATTTTCATTAACTGAAATAAATAAAAACTCTAATTAAAAGAAAAAAAAAAAAAGATAACTAACTGAAACTGTATTGTGAGCTTACAAAACAAACTAAAACGTATAAAAATTAGGTATAGAATTCCCTTAGTTTTCATCTTTGTCAGTGTCGGATTGATATCAAATTGATTTATTTTGCTCCAACAATTTTAGCTAGCGGCACCATGTAGCGGCAACACACCAGCAAGGTGTCTGCTTTACTGCTGAACTGGGTTATATATGTTTCTGTATGGTTTCTATATGTTTCTGTGCGGTTTACTGCTGGCTGCTTTCTGCATCTCCTGTCACGCTTTGCACATCTTCGCATTGTTTTCACGTAAGTGAAATGTATGTATGTTGTGTATGGATCACCCCCCACCCCCCAACCTGCTATAGGAAGTTTATACATCGTACTGTACATATGTTTGAGTCTCTGCTCAGTCAATGAGCCGCCCTAACCCGACCCCCAAATAAAGTGTCCAGGGGAACCTGCTGATTCGCACCTCACTAATTTCTTTGAATAGGATGGTGAGGAAGATAAAATATATGAAATAACTAAAACTAATACTAAAACTAAACTAAAACTAAGCATTCAGAAAAAAAGATAACTAATAAAAACTAGCAAACCTACTCTAAAAACTAATTAAAACTAACTGAATTAGAGGGAAAAAAAGTCAAAACTAAATAAAACTAAACTATAATTAAAAATCCAAAACTATTATAACCTTGCCCTGGTCATACGGACACCGCACATAATGTCCGTGTTGTCTGCTCAGAGAGTTGCTGATAGACTTGCTCGTTGCATGTTGTCCCCTCAAGCTCACACTGAATCTTTTTATCGGCTACCAAGGAAAGAAAAATGAACATCCTTGACCGACCACGGTGTCGTTTGGTGGGCTGTCATCATGGATTAGCCTACCTGTAAACTTCCGAATCTTTTTTTGTTTTATTTTTTATGCCGTGTTGTGCATTAATGACACAATGCAGAGGCAACTCTCTGACCAATCAGTGGTCTGCAGTGTTTACTCTTGACATTTTAGTATCTCTTCACCTGTCTTGGAGCCTTGGCCTAGTAGGGACTAAAAAAGTAGTACCGGGTACCAGATACCAGGTTCTTCTATGTAATGGAAATGCAAAAAGGCCGAGTCAAGTTGAGTGGATCCGGTACCACGCAGTGGAACCACAGCATTAGTGAATACAGAGTTCATATTGACCATCCCTTCAGTAAAATCCCATCTGCTTCTTCTGCATCGGTGAAGCTGCACCCCCTCTGACCTGCAGTGGCTACAGAATGAGCTCAAAGGCATGTGGAGGAAAGTTTTGGTGTGAATTTTATCAAGATACAGGTTCAAAAATGTTAATTAATGGACATCCACATCTTTTTCAAGAGGAAGGGAAACATTTGTAAACCAGATAGTATCCCTCCATGTGGACAACAGCAGCTCAGGCAGTCAAACTCTTAGTCAATATTTTTTAGGAGCGCCCTTCAGATCCAGTTTTCTCTGGGGGGTTATGACCCAAAAAGTGGGTCACAGACTTGTTCTGGGTGGGTCACAATGTCTGTGGATGAAAAAAAAAACCTGCCGTTTTATTGCTTTTTATTGTGATAAAAGCAATCTGATGTCAGACTTTCATTTTGACAGACTTGTCAAAAACATGCAGTCGGCTGGCTGTTGTCATGGTGACGACAGTGCTATTTGACTGAAAGATGTTGACAAACTTTACACCATCGACTGCAATATGTCGTGCAGATTTGATGTCTGATATGAGTGTGTTGGATATGGGTTTTCAAACAGAACTAAAATATTAAAACTGAAATGTCACTTGGAACCAAACACACTCTTTTCACTGAATAATGTGAAGTGAAAACGGCCATTTTTTTAAAGCCTTACTTATTTTTTGTTCAAATGCAGGATATTCACTCACTTTATTATGAATGAGGCTTACAGTGACATTGAACCTGAGTTTACAAGACTATTGAATTCACTATTGAATTCAATACAAAGGTGACTCACAAATTCAAGACTATGGTAAAATGTGGGTCACAAGACCAGACCACTTGAAATCCATTGCTTTTATTTTGAATATATGTAGTTATGGTAACAGACTACTGGTGCTTGGTGACTTTAGGAAAATAAAAGTCCTGCATGGTTCAGCCTAAGTAACCTCGACACCATATCAGGACCATATGCAAGTGCTGAGAGTGCATAATTTTGTCAGGTTGCTGGAATTTACTTCAATATTTTATTTAAAGCGGTCACATTTTGCTAAACCCACATTTATTAGTCTTTGGTTCATTTATTTGTGTATTTGGACCCTAACAGTTCAAAAAGATTGAATTTGAATCCTCCAGGTGCTGCAAAGCTATCTTTATATTCATTTTGGCAGAAATCAAGTAGATTTCTACAACCTGTTTTAATTCCTTCTTAATTTGTTACATTTTATAACTAGTTACATCTCGACATTTGCACATATAAGGTCAACACTTCTGACGATCATTTCTCCGAGTATGACATAATTGTTTATCAGCAGCAGTGGTTGTAGTCCATATTGAAAATATGTCCAAACTTCGAGCCGATTACCTAAAATGTTCAGTTGTTGGTTGAACGGGACAGAGCAGCACAGTCAACAACCTGGAGGGGGCGGGGCTTGAAGTGGCTCATGTGGATTTAAAGGGCCAGCGCTCAAAACGACCTTTCTGGTGTCATTACTCAGAAATATTGTTGAAGATGGACCTGTGGAGCTGAATTAATGAAGAATTCAGACCCAAGCATAGCATTTACAGTTCATGTAGACCACAGGGAAATGTTTTAAAATGCATTATTCCATTTTTTAAAAAAGCAAAATATCACTTCTTTAAGGTACTCTATACATTAATATTTGTATGTTCTACTGGCCACGTAGAATTCAGGGCAGATTATGGGCCCATGGGGACAGTATTTCTTTACAGGAAGGAATAGATAGAAATGAGTGGCAAATTGCACCTAGCCTAGTATAGTATGTTTGATTTTGAGTGTGTGGAGGTATTTATTTGTTTTTGGTGTGCAACTTCGCTAAAGAGTAACACTAAATATTAGACACTGAAATTTTAAAAGTTTCGGCTATATGTGGTATTAATAGTCCAAACTCTAAACAGCAGGGGAAAGTCATGTACTAGAACACACTTATGTCTACCAAAACCACCAACACATCAATGTAATGTTTCCACAGACTGTATCAGTAACTGAATAAAGTATAAAGCTCATTGTTAACACACATTTGTATTAAAGTGTCATTAAGTTGTCTTTTTCAAACAAGTATTTTAAGTTGGCCAAAATAACATTATGTTGTATAATCTTCATGTGTAGCATCGGCTGTTAGTTTACATTATAGCTCTGTTAGCTTAGCTCTGTTTTATACAGAAAACATCTACAATAAAACCACAAATCACCTCTGTTTTCTGTACGGTTTGTGTTGTCAGTAGCAGAGACGATTTCTCATAGACTGCAAGGGAAGCTCGGCTTCACCTAAAATTACGAAAATTAAATAGTCAAATATGTACGGTTGTGTTGACATTTCATTGACTACAAATGTGTTAGAACACGTTCATCTCACAGAGGAGTTCGTTTAGAATCAGCTTTATCACAAATCACCGGACTCGATGTTCATTTCTCATACATTCCCGTTGCGCTGTTTTCTCATACGATCTATGGTCAGTGCATTTGCATGTAGATGTTCGGCGTTCATGCACTTCAATGGGACTGAGTGGAACAGTTTTTTTCATTGCCTCAAAACTGGACGGTAATTGGATAAATGCCACGATGTTGTCCCGCCCCCGGACGCTCGGTGTCTCTGGGGGTGAATGGAACTGTGGGCGGAGCTCGGCCGGGCTGGACGCCAGGCTTCCATGTGCTGATTGGAGAATCAGTCGAAAGGCTGAATCCCGTTTGATTGACAGCTATTTTGAGATCTACTCCTTCACTGACACAGTTCAGTTTAATACTGTCACACATTCTGCTGTGAAATCGAGAGAGAAACCACTACGAAATTACTTGTTCATTTCTCGCACTGTAAATAAAACACACTCATTGTACTTCCTTGTTTCAATTTAACACAATTTCAATGTTTTCTTGTTTAGTTGGTACGATAAGGTCACTGACCATTTTCTTAAAAAGGAACGGAGGGCCGAATTTATGCTTTAATAGCTTGACTTTTTTTTTTTTTTTTTACGTAAGCCAACAATGAGCTTCCCCTCTCTGAAAGACGAGCAGCCGCCACTGGTCAGTAGCTACACTAAAGAGCTGTTTGGAATCATCCAAACAAGGTCAGAACTGTGAATTTATCAAAGGTAATAACGTCATATAATAACTGTATGCAACAGTCATCATTTTGTCACTTTCTTTGACTCTAAGGGGTGGCATTACATAAGTTATACTTCCTCCCACTCCTTTGTAAATGAAGTCATACTTTGCTTCATGTATATGTATAAGTTTTGTTTTTTGTTTTTGTTTTTTTGTTTGTTTTTCCATGATTTCTTACTATCTGTTTATTTCTAAGGACTAAGTAAGATTACTTTTTGTTGCATTTTTGAAATAAACTAAACTAAAAATAAAAAACGGGTGCATTCACACCAGCCCTGTTTAATCAAACTCTAGTTCATTTACTCTGATAGACTGGTTTATTTGGGGATCAAACTCTGATGCAGATCAAAGAAATGACCGAAGGTTCACCTAAAAATGGAGGCCTCAGTCTGGTTCAGAAACAGAAGTTGCCCTGCATTAACCAGAGGATGAGCCAGGTTTCTAGTTCATTGTTTGTCTAGTGTTCTCCTTCAGTAATTATTGATGCAGCGCCAAAACAGGCAAGGAGGGGAATACCTCACTCAGAAGGCTGGGTTTGTTTAACAGTGTGGTATGAAACCAAACTCAGACCAGCTGGATGTTGAATCCCCAGTCATACTGGGTCTACTGTACTGCTAGGTGTGAAAATGACCTGAATGTTGTTTCTTGGGCTACGTTCAGACAGCAGGTCTTAATGCACAATTCGGATTTTTTTGCTGAAATCTGATTTTTTTGTGTGCTCGTTCATAATACTCATTAAATGCGAGTTATATCAGTTTTGAGTATGAACTGAATGTGCCCTTGAAGTGACCCACATATGCAAAAAAAGGTCCTGACATAATATGTGACCACACAGGCACGCACTGAGTTCACAGAAGTAACTAGAAGCACTCGGAGAGCGCAGACCTCCGCCAAGGCTGATCAGTGGCCCCCCCCGTGGGCCCCCCCACCCCCGATCACCACCAAAATTTAATCATTTCTTCCTTATCCCATTTCCAACAAACCCTGAAAATTTCATCCAAATCTGTCCATAACTTTTTGAGTTATGTTGCACACTAACGGACAGACAAACAAACAAACAAACAAACAAACAAACAAACAAACAAACAAACCCTGGCAAAAACATAACCTCCTTGGCGGAGGTAAATATGTTTTTCTGCCGCTCCTCCTCATGGGACGCAGAATTGTGATGTTTGTCACATTTCAATGATGTAAAGGTTGGATAAATGCAACCTGGACGTTTAGACTGAAGTCGCGTTGCAAAATATCAGATACGTATCGGATTTAGAACCACATATGAAAGTGGCCTGGGTCAGATTTTAAAAAATCAGATTTGTGCTGTTCAAACTGTCTTTAACAGATCAGATACAGGTCACATATGGGAAAAACATCAGATTTGGGCTACATTTGTCTGCAGTCTGAAATGATGAGCCAAAATGATTCTCATCCCATTTTGTTATATTCTGATGTACGCTTGTGTATGAGCGATGGGTTTCTGCTTGTGGTTTTTACCTATTTATTTAAGCTGTCTTTATTTGTATGTTTATAGTAGATTTTATATATTATGTACAGATTGGATGACACTCTTACATTTCATTGTACTTGTTACAATGACAATAAAGATATTCTATTCTATTCTATTCTATTCTGTTCTATTTTGACACTTTGGTTAAAGGCCCAGTGGTGTTTTTCTCACCATGGGAGACCGACAGAGAGACTCACTCCTCCCTCTAGTGGTCACATAAATTCACCGTACATCAGCCTGAATAGATTCAGTTCATATCGCTTTAATCCCATACACTGACATCTTTGGCAGAACTTCAGAACTCTTCATTCTAAACACTCTAATGATAATGTTAGGTCATTTTTTATTAGAAATACTATATAATAGACTCTTTAAATCAGGGATGTCAAACTTATTTTAGTTCAGGGGATACATTCAGCCCAATGTGATCTCAAATGGGCTAGACCAGTAAAATAATAAGCATAATAATCTAGAAATAATAATTCAATTTTTGGGTTTTTTTTTTGGTGTGAAAGTTAAATTAGTTTATGAGAATGTGAAAAACCTGAACAACAATGCACATCCTGAAATACTGATTCAAAATACAAGTCCAATTTCACACATGTTACAGGTTATTATTAACACAATTTCTCCAAATGCAGGAAACCTTTATTAATGGGCATTATATTTTTAAAATTGCACATTTTAAAATAAATTTTAGGTTTCTCATATCTATTCATGTTATTAACATTTTATTGTGAGAGGATTTGTAAATGTAAATATTTTAATTTTACTTTTTTCCACATTAGACCAAGGAGAAAACTTGTACTTGTCATTATTTACAAGTTATTATGCTATTATTTTAAATCAAATCATCAAATCAAATTTTATTTATATAGCGCCAAATCATAACAAAAGTTATCTCATGACACTTCACATATAGAGCCGACTGAAACCAGAATCTTAAGCCAATTTACAAAAACCCAACAGAATCCTCCAGGAGCAAACACTTGTGAGTGATGACAGTGGAAGGAAAAACTTCCTTTTAACAGCAGAAACCTGGAGCAGACCCAGACTCCTGGAGGATGGACGTCTGCCATTTTACTTGATATCACATTGATCTATATGTGGCCTCTGAATACCCTTGACTGTCAACATTTTGTGTGTAATGTTTGCACTTCTGAAATTCACCCTGCAAGCCAGATTAGACCATTTGGTGGGCCGGTTTTGGCCCGTGGGCCTCATGTTTGACACCCCTGCTTTAAATAAAATAAGTGGAGTGGAGAAACATATTCCCATTGAATATGTTACAACAAACAACTTACATTTGTGTCAAATGAGAAAGTAGTCCAGAGGAAGCACTGTAGAAGCCAATAATGTAACAGCTGATTACGTAATAACGGCCGATAATATAATAAATTTGCCATTTTGAAAATGTAATAGGCTAATAACGTAATAACTGGCCAATAACATAATAAAAGTCCTGAACCGATAACGTAATAACTTTTGGCCAATAATGTTATAACTTATTGGCTGGTTATTACGTTATTGTCCTGGTAAAAAAAAATTATTTGCAAATTTAATAACTGAGCCAATAACGTAATAATAATAATAATAATAATAATAATAATAATCTTTATTTATATAGCACTTTTCATACATTAAAAACTGTAGCACAAAGTTCTTTACATATCAGTTTAAAAATCAGTACCGCCCCCCACCCACACCCACCCACTCACCCGTACACACACACACACACACACACACACGCACACACACACACACGCACACACACACACACACACACACACACACATATACATGCAAACCCACAAGCTCACACATACTTAAGAAGACTGACTGAGCACGGGTAGACCAGAACAAAAATGTACAAGTAAAAGTAAAAGATCAGTTTAGGAGGCGCTGTCTCAAGGAGCCATCCACACCAGGAGGCAGCCGCCGACCCCAGCGACCAGGCACCAGCAACACAGCCCCGCATCCCAACTAGTGGGAGAGGGCCAACTGGGACCCCCACCCACCAGAAAGGAGCGGACCCCAGTGAGAGAAGGCGCCACAGCCCCTGGAGTCCACAGTCGCCCCCCGGCATGGAGGGCTCCCTCTGATGAAACACCGGAGAATAAGAAACATTAAAAAGATATAAAAGAACTGATTAAAAGAAGCTAAATTTAAGACATATATGAAAATAATAAAAATATTAAACATTAAAATGATAAAACAGAAGCACTGGTTAAAAGAATCTTAAGATATATATATATTAAATATAACTATAAAACCTTTGCATAGATAAAACAGAAGCATCAGTTAAAAGCCAAATTAAAAAGGTGGGTCTTGAGCCTGGTTTTAAAAATTTCTACATTCTCTGCGGCCCTGAGGTTCCCTGGCAGGGTGTTCCAAAAGCGAGGAGCATAATGCTGAAAAGCTGCCTCGCCATGGGTTTTTGTGTTGGCTTTTGGATAAGTTATATTATTATATATAATTATTATATATAATTATAATAAGTTATAACATTATTGTCCAAAAGTTATTACGTTATCAGTTCAGGACTTTTATTACGTTATTGGCCAGATATTACGTTATTGACCTATTACATTTAATTTAATTAATTTATTTATTTATTTTTTATTTGTTTATTTTTTTTTAATTTTATTTATTTATTTATTTATTTTTAATTCTTTGCAAATTTAATAACTGAGCCAATAACGTAATAAGTTGTAACGTTATTGGCCAAAATTTATTACGTTATCGGTTCAGGACTTTTATTACGTTATTGGCCAGATATTACGTTATTGGCCTATTACATTTTAAAAATAGCAAATTTATTACGTTATCAGCCGTTATTACGTTATTGGTTATTATTACATTATTGGCTTCTGCAAGCACTACAGTAGTTTCAGTTTTGCAATTTAGGCATTTTTGATCATTATTCAAAAACAAAATCTCAATTGATCAAATAATTCATCGTATTCCCCTGCCCTACTTCAACAACATGCTCATCTTACTCAAAGAGATAAGTCAGCATCAGCTAAGAGGCAAATATGCTGTTTTTCCAAAGTCTACCAAATTGACATTGATTTGGGACTCTGCAGTATTAAACTGCTTTGTAAAGACTTTCTAAAAAAAACTGTGACAATGCTGAGTCCTCAACCTAATCATCAGTGCCATCCATCTATCCTGGTTTTGCTGTGTGCACTGTAAGTCTGAACATCTGCAGTGTGATCCCTGTGAGCAGTGAACGCAGCTCAGACACCCTGATACCAAGTCCCCACAGACCAACCCATCAATCACTCACAGGACTGAAGCCAGTTATTTAGATTTACTGTGGTGAATGTTTGTGCATAAAACCTTCTAGTCACTTTGTCCGCATGCCTTACAGGGACAACAGGTTTGACAGAATGTCATCCAGTCTATAAAAGAGGAACCACAGTCCAGAGAAACGCCTCAAGGTTGAGAGAAATGAGACAGTGAGTAGATACTTATTATACCAAAGTACAAAACTGAATGGCCTCTTCATTTCTGACCTATAAATTATACATATCTGTGTTAAATCCTGCACTACATGACAATATAGCTTACATTTTTCTATCCATCTGATGTATGCAGTATCACTCTCCTCTCTCAGTGTGGCTGTAATTCAAGAAGAGTCAAAACATTTATTCTCCTTTAGCATTTAATGTATTTCAATCTGTAAACTATACATTTCTGTGCAGTTAATTTCTAGGTAACATAACAGCATTGAAATATATAAAAGAAATAAATATATAAAAATCACTAGGTGTGCCATATAAATTTTGTTGACTTACGTGCATACACTATGTTAAATGTTTCCAACACTTTTCAAATTTAGAAAAGTAAATCCTTTTATTATGTGTAACAGCCCATAACATGGAATAAAATTACATATATTACATTCCATTTAATTCAGCCAATTGCAATGTTGTAATATTTAATATGTCAAAATGATATTTTGTAAAGGCAAAGTGTGACTATATGTGTTTAAAGCTAAAATTGTGTGTGGAGATAAAACAAATATCAAACATAATTCAGAGATATAAGATATAAAGAATTGATTCTTGAGAGGTACAATATTTAATAATGACAATAATGACTGTTTGTTTATGGATGATGTTGTATTGATAAATCTGCCGTAATTTTTGAAGAAAATGTTTGAATTGTTGAGTCTGTATGACTGTACTGCCATGAACATTTTGTAGTGAATAATTCAGTTACTGCATTATGGATTTGTTGTGGTTTGATGCTAAAATTAGGAAAATAGTATTGTTTGATTCTTGTATCAAGTTAATGATAAAGGTGTAAAAGCACTGAGGAATAGGACTGAATAAGTTTATACTTCTTCCTACTCCTTTTTGACCATGCAATATTCAGACTTGTATGTGCTTGAAGATAGATTCTGTCCATTTAAATGTTATTTTGATTTTGTCTTAATTTGCTTTGTTTTGTTTTATTTTGTTTCTTTGCATGTTCGAAATAATTACATAAATCAAATCAAAGCTAAAATTAGTACATTACCGCTTCCTAAATATGGTCACTTCAGATTTTCTTCCCAAATTCTTGTAAATCAACTTCTGTGATTCTAAGCATCTTTGTGGCATCATCTATTACTGTTATTTAGATTTAGAGACATTTGGTGGACAAAATTAATGTGCATTGAAGAATTTATTCCAGTTTTTTTTTTTTTATTTCTCCTTTATCACACACAATTACTGATACTAAATTTTCGCCAATAAAGATGGAATAAAAAAATTTTTTACCTCTTTTCATGAAATTATTATGACACCAAGGTTTATTCTTGATAAATAAAGTGTAACTGGACTCAGTATGTAATCATCACATCTGGTCCATTCCATTTTTTCCATTCCATTCCAACTTTATCTGTGACAGTGTATTTATTTATTTATTTATTTTTTTTATCTTTATCTACAAGGCACCACAAATGCTAAATCTGTTTTTCTCTATGATTACGTTCCTCCATCAAATATCAGTAGGTTAGGCCTTTTGGAGAAGAATACCTAATGAATGTGTATCTGTTGTTGTATGTCTGACTGTTTTTTGTTATATATTACATTTCATTATGGTTTGCTTTTACATAAATGGGTCCATTCAAGCGGTAACACGTGGACACATTTTGTTTTCAGCAGTCTGTCATGTCAGCCGAGTAACTTATATGCATGTATTATGTATATTTGAGTAGGTATTTATAAGCACTTTAACATTATGTATAACTAGATTTGGGGAGATAAAATTTTTAGGTGAAAAATTACTGTTCAGTAACATGTGGACTTGAATGAATGAATGAACGAATGAATGAATGAATTTATTTATTTATTTATTTTTGGTTTTACATCAATCATTGTACTCAGTACATCAATTGTAATAAACATAAAAACCAAAAAAGGAATAGGCTAGAAGCAAAAGCTTATTTTTTGCCTATCATTTTCAACTAATACACTGCATACATCAACTTAAATGTGTACAGCATTGAGCATTCACACCATAATGATAACAAAAAAAAAAATCAACAACAAAAACACATCTACCATCTCTTCTCTTTGAATCTCTTTGATTCTGTTGGGTTTCTGTAAATTGGCTTAGAGTCTGGTTTTGACCAACTCTATATATAAAGTGTCATGAGATAACTTTTTTGTGGTGATCTGGCGCTATATAAATAAAATTTGATTGATTGAGTGATTTGATTGGTGTTCCCCTGTAAGTCGCTTTGGAAAAAAGCGTCTGCCAAATGCATAAACATAAACATAAACATCTCAATTCAATATTTCTGAATAATTTAAATTTAACTTACTCTTTTTTTTTTTTTTTTTTTTTTTTTTTTTAACTTTGCCAAAGGAGTGGATAACTTAAGTGCATCATAAAGTCCATTCCATAATTTCACACCCACACTCCCAATTCATCTAGACTTCACATCTGCCCTCACTTTAATCCACTCGCACATATGAAAATCTCTGAAATTCAAATTACTCTCTCTCAATTCCAAGAAACCACGCCTGGTATTTGAGACAATACTATTTTTATCCTTCATGTTCCATATACCTATTTAGAAACAATTCTTTATACCTCTTTTAATATATATTTATGTTTGTACTTTCCTTTATCTCCTGTTCTCGATTATTCCACAAAGTCACTCCACAGCTTGTTATGCACATACTTTTCATTGTTGTTCTTACTTTATGTTTTTTTTTAAATTTAGCTCTCCCCTTAGATTGTATCCTCCTTCTCTTTCAGTGAAGACTCCCCGAATATTTTTTGGCAGTAGATTATTTCTTACTTTGTACATTATCTGCGCTGTTTTAAATTTAACCAAATCCATGAATTTCAATGTGTGTGATTTTATAAATAGTGGGTTTGTGTGTTCTCTGTATCCTGCTTTGTTTATTGTCCTTATCGCCCTTTTCTGTAGTGTGCATATGGGCTGTAGAGTGCTTTTATAGAAACAGACGTAGATTTTTTAAGCTTTATGCAAACATTTAAAACATGCGGTTCTCAACAGAAACTGACATCAAGTAAAACAAAATCTTGTAGATATTACGTTCAACTATGAAGAAAATACATTTTGGAGTAAAATATTGAAAAGTCTGTTTTATTAACATGAGAATGTGGTAACACGTGGACAGGTTGCCATAGTAACACATGGAATGACTCTTTACCATCAGATGCATCACCCAAAATATATCAAAAGATCATTACTTTCTGAAAGTTTCACTCAAATATCTGAATAATAAGTAACTTGAAAATTAAAAATTGGTATTTTTGTGGTAGCACATGGACTAATGTTCAAACTCATAAATATCAATAATATTCACAAAAGAATGAATATCTAATACTTGAAACTTAACAGTCATCTATATAATTAACAGACTGAATAAAATTTTCACATTTTTAGATATAATTTTCAGTGTCTATGGCAGGGGTGTCAAACTCATTTTAGTTCAAGGGCCATATTCTGCTAAATTTGATCTGCAGTGGGCCGAACCAGTAAAATAATAACATAATGATATATAAGTAATGTCAACTCCAAACTTTTCTTTATGTTTTACAGCTCATTTTAGTTCAGGGGCCACATTGAGGCAACTTTGATCCCAAGTGGGCTGGACCAGTAAAATACTAACATAATAATGTATAAATAATGTCAACTCCAAACTTTCCTCTATGTTTTAGAATGAAAAAGGTAAAAAAAAAAAAAAAAAACATTCTGAAAACATTTACATCTATAAACTATCCTTTAAAACAATGTGAATAACACAAAAAAAATGAAATGTCCAAAGAAAAACAGGCACAATTTTAACAATATTATGCTTCAGTTACTCTCACTATCATTTACACATGTGCAATACACCTTACAGATCACAGTGGATCTACAAACATAAAACATTTAATAACAGGCAGAATATATATATATATATATATATATATATATATATATATATATATATATATATGTATATATATTTATTTATTTATTTATTTATTTATTTTTTTATTTTTTTAATTGCACTGACTTCTCTTAAGACATTTCATGTTGATCATATTTCTTCAGGTTATTCATGTTTTTTCAGAAATGATGGTTTGTTTTAGTGTAAATAAAGTAAAATTACAAGAAAATATTTACATTTACAAAGAGAAAAATTTGAAGTTGTCATTATTTAGAGGTTATTATGATAAAATTGTACTGGTCCAACCCACTTGAGATAGAATAGATTGGAATGTGGAACCTGAACTGAAATTATTATTAAGATCTTAGAGTAACTTTTGCATTTCACAAATTCATCCCACTGGCTGGAGTGGACCCTTTGGTGGGCTGGATTTGGCTCCCGGGCCGCATGTTTGACACCCCTGATCTATGGTGTAAAAAGTACAATCAATAAAATGGGTTGTAACTTTTTTTCTACAAGTGGTATTTTAAGAAGGTAAACAGTTCCATAAAAAAAGAGATCTTTAGCTAAAAAATGTGCCCACTTGATAAATGATGTGAGCAAATTTACTTTTTCATATTGACGTTCACTTTTGCTTGATCGGACCTGTATACTAATTCAGTTTGTTTATTACACGTGCAATATTTAATTTAAAAGAAATATCATATCTATAAATTATGCATCATATAAAATAAAGATGTATTTCTAGCTGCAGGAAACAAAAACATCCCTTCTTTCTGCAGATGTAATTTCTAAACCCTTGCTGTCTTGTAGCTACATGGGTCATGTGAGTCTCATTTTGCAGTGTAACCTTTATCCAAGTGACCACTGGTTTGGCTCATAACTAAGTCATAAATCAAACAGGATGCCTGGTGCCTCTCAGGTCTGGTGACACCACGGCATGGATTTCTACTCTTCCTGGTTCAGCAATCATCAAATGTCATTCAAGATGATAATCCCAGTGGTGGTAGTGGAAATGGATCCGCGGTTTGAGATTTAAGAGGTTTGCTATTTATCTCCCTTCAGCTATGAGTGTATTTGTCTTGGTGTGTGTGGTTATCTGCTCTCTGTTTCAGTCTGCATGATGTTTGCTTTTGTATGGCTCCATGACTTTGACAAACAGAAGCTATGCTCAGTTTAACTCATATTTCATGATTTGGTTGAGGTTTATGTCCACACTGAAATGGGATTCTACATTTACAACATGTAGTTTACAGTGTCAGAGCAGCTGCATGTATGTCATTTCAATCCAAAATACGGTAACACTTTATAATAAGTACACACTTTGTAGCATTAGTTGAGCATTAACAGATACTGAATTCATCATTTATAAAGCATATTTCTGACATGAATACTCATTAATATATGGTTTATAAGCACAGTTGTAAAGGTTTTACTCATCATTAATAAACTCATCTACAATGGGCTCGATGATTGTATTTTCATAATTTATAAATTATGGATTCAGAATCAGATTCAGAAAATGTCATTTGTAAATGCTTTATATGGTATAAATAGTGCACACTTTAGATGAGCTCACATCATAGACTTAATTAATGAGTAGCAAGTGCTTTATAACGACCTGAAATAATGAATTCCTGTAATAATAACTGTTTATAGGACATCTATTGGAAAATAAATGTGCGAGTTAGTATAAAATACCCACTAACATATTCACTAACCATTAGAACATGTCTGAATAGTGTATGTGCGAGCATAAATGCACATCATAACTGGTTTGTAAGTGATGCAATACAACATTTTTAAACACTGAATCCATAATTTAAAATGTGTGAAAATACAATCATTAAGCACATTGTAGATGAGCTTATTAATGATGAGTAAAACCTCTATAGCTGTGCTTATAAACCATATATTAATGAGTATTCATGTCAGAAATATGCTTTATAAATGATGAATTCAGTATTTGTTAATGCTTAACTAATGAGCTTATTAATAATGAGTAAAACATTTATAACTGTGCTTATAAACCATATATTAATGAGTATTCATGTCGGAAATGTGCTTTATAAATGATGAATTCAGAATTTTTTAATGCTTAACTAATGCTTCATAGTGTGTACTTACATTAATACATTCACTGGTGTTGTTTAGTTGGAAAAAAAACAGAAATGGGGAGGTATTTTAGTCACTTTTTTCATTAACTGCAGTCCACTTTCAGTCTGTGCATAAAGCCTGTGCAGCACAGGGGTAAATGTGAATAAAACCCAGAGAGATTAACCTTGTAAGAGCAGCACGTGAGCAGAGCATTGACAGTTTGTAATCCATTGACAGAAAGAGACAGGGATTGGAAAAGGAGCAAATCAGAGCGGTGATAGAGGAGGAGGAGCACACGCGTCAAAGCCACGGTGACTTTCCATCGCAACATCTGGACGAAAGGAAGCACATGTGGACGGTGATCCTGGGCAATGTCATGCACTGGTTCAGTTAAATGTGAATTATCGTAGTTAAATGTGTAGATCAGGGGTCTCAAACATGCAGCCTGGGGCCGAAATGCGGACCTCCAAAGGTTCCAATGCGGCCCTTGGGATGAATTTTCAAAGTGCAAAAATTTCACAGTCAAGGCTGTGGAACTCATTTTAGTTCAAGTTCCACACACAGACCAATATGATCTACAGTATAAACCTCCAAAAAATAATGACTCCATATTTTCTTCTTTCTTTGATGTGAGAAAAATAATCTTACATTATGCCTATAAATAGTACAAACTTCACATTTTTTTCTTTGTTTAACCCTCCAGTATCCGGGTGTGCCTTTTAGGCACGCTTTGCACTTCGTGTTAAAAAACTTAATATTATTTTTCACAATTTAAATAAGGTTAGAATTCAAAAGTTGTTCATTTGTGCATGATCTTTAAAGTTCTGGCCACCAACTAAAGTTTGCACATTGTAAACAAAAGAAAATTACAAGGCTAGCATCTGTCTCCCCAGTGTGCCAAAAATGCACTATTTCTTCCATTTTATATGTATGATTAGGGCTGACCTTGATTTACAAAAATAAAATCAAATTAGAGCAGAAAAATAAATCAATATATAATATTAAATAGTTTGATTTATAGGTGTGCCTTTTTGGCACACTTGGTGACAGATGCTAGTATTTATGAACATTTGACCTAGCACCAAAAATAATAATGCAAATTAACCAGTGTTGGAGTTAATCATTGACATATGCCAGGATGAAAAAGTCAAATAATATGTGATCCACTTTTCATGTAGTATATTAAAAAAATATTTTTTTGTGTTTTTTGCATCAAAAAAAAAAAACAAAAAAAATTGTTTACATTACAAACATGGCATTTAAAGGGTTAAAAAATGTGACAGTTATTGGGTATTTGGTATTTTTATTTACGGCTCAAGTTGATGAAATAGAAAAAAGTGTAAAAGAATTAAAAACAAACTGTATGATTTTTTTTTTTAAACATTATTCCACAAGTGTGCCATAAAGGCACAATTGGTGCTTAGTAAGGGCCTTGCTGGACGGGATACTGGAGGGTTAAGTTAAAAAAATAACATAAAATTATGCAGATATTTACATTTACAAACTATCCTGTAACAATAACATGTGAATAACCTGAACAAATATGAACAACCTTAAATGTCTAAAGAAAATTAAGCACAATTTAAACTATTTTCAGCCTGTTACTCAGTGTTTAGTGTCTTTGTAGATATGATCCATAATGCACATGTAGAAATGATAAGCTGAGCCATTATATTTGTTAAAATTGCATTAAATTTTCTTAAGTTTTTTTTTTTTTTTTCAAAAGCAGTTTTGTCAGTTTTTTTTTTTGTTTTTTTTTTTTTTTTGGTAGTTTATTAATTTAAGTATTAAGTATTAATTTAAGTATCATAATTTAATTGGGTTTTTTTGCACTAAAACAAAGACAAAAAAAATGGAGTTGTCATTATTAATAGGTTATTATGTTATTATTTTACTGTTCCGGCCCACTGGAGATCAAATTGGGCTGAATGTGGCCCCTGAAAGAACATGAGTTTGAGACCCCTGGTGTAGATCATCAGTCACAACACACTCAAAGGTTTAACCCATTATACTAGAGGTGCCAAAACCAGCCTGCCAAATTACAAAGTACAAAAATTACACTGAAGATATCAACCCATAAAGACCCAGTGCTGCTTTTATGTTCATTCCCAAATAAAATTTTCTCTGTATTTAACCTTTCTTAAATGATTTATCTCCGTTTATGTATAATATTATCGTCTGTATTTTGTATTTTATCAGTATAAATCAGCCATTTTCCTATATTTAATTTACTGATCTTGTAGATGTTCATAAAAGTTCAGATTAAAGTTGAGGGTTATGTTAAAATCAGAGAAAATTACTTTTTCAGTCAAATTTATCATTAACTGAACATAAAAACAAGTGTCTCCATCCACTGTCACTGATCAAACTCCAAGGATTTTCTTGGTGATTCAATGTTATAGAAGATGACAGTGTTTCCACGGTAACTACAGAGCCTCTGAACATCCAAATGGGTCATATCTGATGACCATGAAAAGATGACAAACTGTATTTTACACCAGTTATTTACATGTATTGATAAAATTAGTGGATCCACAGGTATTAAACAGTTTAGATCAGTAGATGGTTTTGGAGGATGTTTGGGTCTTTATAGGTTAACAGTCGAGGGTGTCAAACTCCTTTTAGTTTTATTCTCCAGTGGGTTGGACCAGTGAAGTAATAGCATAAAAATGTATGAATAATGACAACTCCAAATATTTCTCTTTTTTTCAAGTGTATGTTTATTACAAAGATCAGCAATAGTGATATGAAAATTGGGAAGTGACTCCATTTTTTACTAATATCTGTATTATTCATTCAGATGCAACAACCTGGAGTTTTAAGGAGCTTCACTTTGGAAGGCACTTAAAAAAACATCACTACTTCAGTGACCTAAAAAGACTCAAACTCAGGGAAAAACGCTTGTTTCACAAAATATCTGTATTTGTGTGGACAGGGCAGAAGTTAACGTCAGTAAAAAAAGTAATACTTAATGATTTTGTAGGAATGGGGATATCATGACTTCATAAATGGGACAATAGAACATAGAAAAGACAATCTGTTGGTGTGTTCATCTATTTCCATTTATCACTCATGACAAACGGAAGCATGTACTTATTCACCTTTAAAGGAGTAAAAGAGTTTAATCAGTGTTTCTACTCTAACTGTCTTTTGTCCACACACGTATATGTACTCAAGTGAAAAATGTTAGAATGTTCAGTGTGTAAAGTCTCTGTTTTAAGTAAGACAGAATGGAGCAAAATGCAGAATATAATTCCATTATCAGCTGTCCTGTGTTATTATGGCCTGCAGGTATAGCATGTATATGATTAAAATTAGATTTGACATGCTGAGGTGCTGAGATTTCACTGCTCACAGTTTGTGCAAATCACTTTTAGAGCCAGAAAATCCAATTTTCAACATTAAAATGGCACGAACGAACAGCAACCACCTCAGATGGGAGGTTGACTGGTCATCACTTAAAGCAAATGTGACCAAGAGGTTGAAGAAGTGCCACTGCAGCACATTAATAAAATCAATGCACTTTTGACGTTTTTATTTATTGCTGAAAAACTCATCAGCTGTATTTTCAGACGAGTGTCGGACGACTTTCCAATCGAGTTAAATAATGGAGGAGATGCATCACCTCTGCATAAAGCTTCAGCCATGAGGTTTTGCTGCTTGTTAACCACTATGAAAAGTTTCCGTCTAAAATGAGATGTGCGCTGTTTAAAAAAACATATCACATATTCTGACTTTTCCCTGCATAAATGTGAGCCTGGCTGTTGAATATCATTGAAGCTGAGCTGTCTCGAGCCTCTCACTTATAAATAGTAACATTTCAGAGAATGTCATCATCCTCTGACTGAACGTCAGAAGTCAAAATCAGGTAACGGTTTTGCTCCAAGTGGATATTGAATGTTTTAAAAATGAAGCCAATGATCTAGGTTTAATCAGACTAGGATACATTTAAGGATTGTCCATATGTGTCCATTATTTATGGGGTAGAGGTGGGGCTACTAGAGGGATTAACCTGTTTTTTTCTCCTTTTTCCTGTGTCTATTCGACCTGCAGCTTTAATCCCCTTCCCTGCTCATCACCATCTGTCCTGTAATCTCGACCACCGCTGCCCTACCCTTCACACATTTTCTCCTACTTTCTCTGTCTCTTCCCGCGTCCCTCTCCTATTTTCTCCACTCACACAGTTGCCTGAAGTGGGTATAAACGGACTAAGACAAGGGGAGTATTTTCTGACTCAGCTGCAGCCTCCCTCTGTGTGAGAGTATAGATCCCTAGCTAAGCCTACAGAGGAAGACGGAGAGTGCACATTTAGCTTGACGTAGAGGGGTGCAGTAAATGTCAAACCTTCGGAGAGAAGTGCTGATAGGGCACTCAGCCAGGTAGCTCATTATTTTCCACATAGACCTTAATTAAAGCAGTATATAATATATATCACATCACGTCATGTAAAGAGGCTGGACAAAAGGCCATGGTCTGCATCGGTGAATGATCGTTAAAGAAGTATTACCTGTATGACTCTACATCAGGTCAGCTGTTCTATGACCCTTCGCCACACCTGTCGAGTGTTGTTCATGTGAACTGAACACACTCAGTTGTTTGAATGGTGATCTATTACGACATGACTGTGTGTAATGAATTTGTCACCGTACTGAAATTACAGATAATTACCTGCCATAGTGTGTGTCAGATCCCCTTGAGTGTTTTTTAATACATGGATTGAGCCTTTAGGAGTCAAAATCAATTAAAAAACACCAAAATTTAAGGGCGTTTTCACACAGCGTACTCGAGTCTGTATCCGAGTACACTGGACCCCCAAGTCCGCTTAATTACCTCTGCCAAGGAGGTTGTGTTTTCATCGTGGTTGGTTTGTTCATTTGTCTGTTAGCAAGATAACTCAAAAAATTATGGACGGATTTTGTTGAAATTTTCAGGAAATGTTGATACTGGCACAAGGAACAAATGATTAAATTTTGGTGGTGATTTGGGGGGGAGGGGGATCTGCCTTGGTGGAGGTCTGCGCTCTCCGAGTGCTTTTCTAGTTTTACCCATGTAAATGCAACCGTCCTGTGCTAGAGTACTGTGCCTGAGTCCAGCTGAGAAGGTAGTCCCGTGTCCGGATTGCCCGGACTCCAGCATGGTACATTACCATGTGAATGCAATCCGTGCCCGAATCCGGAAGTGACCTAATCACCACTCTGGCAATGGAAGGGGGTTAATCACCACAAGACTACTGAGGACTTGCAGCTGACATCACTGGTCATGTGATTGTTGTTACACCGCCATATTGGTAGGCACGCTATCTGGATCCAGAAAGTCAGAACTGTTGCTTTATATCGTGTTTTTCTTTGGACTCATGTTTACGTGTTTTGTTATTTGCGAGTATGTCTGCTTATGATGAAGGCACCATAGATGAGTTTCAGTGTTTACTAACAACAGTGATGCGCGGGCAACTCGGAGGCAAAAACACAAGTACCAGCTCCCAGCCGGCTCACATCAGCCGCGTACACCTGCAGGCTCTGCCCCGGAACTCGTGAATGAGCTGATATGTTAGCTCTAAAACGGTCCATTAACTGTCTCTGTCCAAAAGCCGATCCCATCTTCTCTTTCATGGCCGCATAATTTGACTTGACCGCATCGGGAAGGCTGTCCCATAGTAGAAAAGCAGACTTGCACAGACGGGTGGGAAGTATTGTCACCAGCTCCAGCGGAACTCACCGGTGTCGCCCGCCGTAGCTCCGACTGCCACTTCCAGCTGAGGAAACTCTGGCTGCCATCGCCAGCAAAGGGAACAGGTAGATCCACAATCCCTCTCTCTCTATAGGGTGATAGGCCAGGGGAAGCCCTCCTGGTAGGTTTAAAGGGGTCTTCATCACCGTACCACACAATGACAATTCTTTTTTTCCACGCCACTACAGCGGTCGGCAGAACAGAACCACCGCTGCCACCAATGGAACCCAGTGGTCTGTATGCCTAACTTATACTTGGTGAAAGCTAAGGAATAAACAGCACTCAGGAGTTTAGCAGGTCCATTGTTTAACACATTGTACGATCCAAGGAAAGTTTGCCTACCAATAAGGCGTTGTAAACAGAAAACCATGTGATCATGTGACGTTTGTGCAAAACCTCAACAGACAGCCCCCCTGTTGTCTCCTGAAAAAGCCTCAGATCTGCGTGGCATGAGCTCGCCTTATCAACCGAACCACTCAGTGATATATCAAGGACAATGAAGGTCGCTCTTCTTCACTTTGCCTCAAACAGGCTAACAGGTAAGTAAGGGTTTGTCTTCTTCTGACTTCCGCATTTGTAGGATAGCGACAGAATTCCTTCCACACCGCCACCTACTGTTTCGACCCTGTAACACCTATTCGTAATCAGGCACGGACTGCAGTACGCACGTGTGAACGCAACATCTGCGGGAAAGGTGTGAACATATCCAAGTACGGTACGGACTCGAGTATGCTGTATAAAAACGCCCTAAGAGTACTCATTGTTTTTGGAGCTCTCCTCTCAGTCCAAATCATAGGAATACGTAAGTAGACACCACTTTTCCAAACTTCCATGTCATAGAGGAGTAACATCACATAGAGGATCTGATAGACTCTGATCTGTAGTTGCTGTGAATCTTATATTTAACCTCCTATTTATCTGAAAACGCTTGTGATTGGATAAAAAACAGCATCACAGGATACATTTTCTAAAGCCTGAAAATAAATTAAATACAGGCAAGAACTAGATGCCGAAGTCTGTAGTCCGCTCATTCCACTTGATTTACAGAATGTAGGCAAGTGTAAAATTTGAATGACATAACCCAGGATTTTTTTTTTTTTTTTTTCTCAGCTATTCCCTTTTATGACAAAATGAATTGTAGTGTTAAATCATTGGCTGTGTTAACTTCAACAAAAAGTTTCTCCCTTAACATTGGATTACACTTTCAGACAACATGTCTTCATCTAAGGAACATACAGTTCTAACAAGTCCTAACTGCAGTACAAAATCGCAATGCCTAAATAAAATATATAAATGTTATACATAGACAAAGTATGACAAAAGTGCATAAATAACCGTAACCTAGTTGTCATGGTAAGTTCTATTTGCAACCACTCTGCAAGGATTCTGCAAGAATTTTTCAATGAGCACACAATTATAGTGGGAGAACATACAGAGATGATTGAGTGATGTACCTCTAAACAGCCACGGAACAAAGTTTTTAAAGGAGATCTGTGCACATACGCTCACACGTTCACACACAGGAAAAACATATTGAGCATTTTTTCTAAAGTTAAAAGTATTTTCCTCAAAAAGAGTAAATTTGTCTCTATATTGAGTTTGAAGAGCTCTACCCAAAGAGCAACTCTTACTCTTTTTAGAAAGGGACCAAATGTTATCTGAATAGAGGACAATTTGCTTCAATTTGAGTAAATTTCCTGTGATTAGGCTATTTTTCCTGCTGTGTAAACTTCCAATGGACAGAAGCCATTCATTTTTTACAGTCGTTTGTTGCCATGTTAACCCTGTAACACCAAACGTATCATATTTGATACTTGACTTTTGAAGCCCTCTATATCAGGGGTGCCAGACATGCTGCCTGGGGGCCAAACGTGGCCCGCCAATGGTTCCAGGATGAATTTGTGAAATGCAAAAATTACACTGAAGATGATCACAGAAAATTTTGGTTCAGGTTCCACATACAGACCGGGAAAAACATTATCATAATAACCTATAAATATGTCAACTCCAATTTTTTTCTCTTTCGTAAATGTAAATATTTTCATGTAATTTTCCTGTATTTGCACTAAAACAAGCTATAATTTCACAGAAAACGTAAATGTCCTGAACAAATATGAAAAACCTGAAATGTCTTAAGACATGTAAGTGTAATTTTGATAATATTCTGCCTGTTACTTAATATTTAGTGTATTTGTAGATCCACTGTGGTCTGTAAGTTGTAATGAACATGACATCAATGATAAACTGAGGCAGAATATTGTTAAAATCGCACTTATTTTTCTTTATTTTATTTTATTTTATTCTACCTTTATTTAACCAGGAAAACCTCATTGAGATTAAGAATCTCTTTTTCAATAGTGTCCTGGCCAAGACGGGCAGCAGTACATTAAATAGTTACAGACAGACTTTCAAACATAAAACGAATACATAAAAAGCACATAGACAAGTCAAACCTTCCAAAGTAAACTCAAAAAGTGCTCATGAAATGTAGACAAAAGTGCGTCAGGTAAAACATCTGCAGCCAGATGTCTCCCTCTAAATCACACAGACAACAAATTTTAGGGTGTTCATGTTATTCACATCGTTTTAAAGGGCAGTTTGTAGATGTAAACATTTTCATCATGTAAGGAAAGTTTGGAGTTGACATTATTTATATATAATTATGTTACTATTTTACTGGTCCGGCCCACTTCAGACCAAATTTGGCTGAATTTGGCCCCTGCACTAAAATGACTTTGACATCCATGCTCTACATCTGATAATGTGTGTCAGTGTGATATTTTTTTTTTCTTGAAAAACCTGATGTATACAATTAGATACATGCAATACACTGATCATCCACCAGGGCGTAGAATTCGTTCATCAGAGGCCTTTCCAGTGACACTACAAGATTGTCATTAATGAGGAAGGAGGCAGAACTTTGCCAATTTTGAAAAGGAATTACCAATTTGTTAGACATGTTTGTGTTATAGTATGTTTTTGTTTGTTCAAAAATAATGTTTGAGCATTGAGACCAGATGTATCAAATATGATACAAAATTGAAACTCATACATGGAAATTGTTATTTGAAAAAAATTTTAGGGGGTTGTTCAGAAGGACCAATAAATGCTCCAGTTTCAAAGAACTGGAATTTTCTGTCAATGATTTAATGGTTCAGGCTTTACAGGGTTAAACTATTTCCATATGGTTTTCCCCTACAGTACAGACCATATCTGTTATAGCTCTATTACCGCGTGGCAACAGTCAGTTTACATAAACACTTACAGTTGTATTGAATGACAGCAGGTGTTGTATAATGATAAATCTGCTCCGTTTCAGATATTCCCTTGACACGGTCACTCTTTCTACATGGTCCCTGTAATAGCTCTTGGTGGCAAGTGTTCATGTAGCCACAGGCAAGCAGACCAAGAAAACCGTGAATGCTGAAGGTTAAGGTTTGCCCACTTTATTGTCCCCACAGGGAAATTCGGTCTCTACATTTTACTCATCCTAACACACAAAGCCTCTGGCATTAGCATTAGCAGTAGCACATCAGGAGGAGTGAACTGCCAGTCAAGGCGCTCTGGGACCAACTCCAGGTCTTCAATACCACTTTGGTCTGGGAAACTGACAGGAGATTTAACCTAAGTGTATCTTTTTGATGGCAGGGGAAACCAGCCAAACTCAGCACAGTAAGACTCGGCCCAGTGGAGAGTCTTACTATGGAAATCGAACATGACACCATCTCGCTATGAGGTGGAAGAGCTAACCACTATGTCACCACTAGCTAAAGTCAGTAGGTAAAAAAAGTCACTTATCATCACAGGCGAAAGTTTTTCTATCACCTGTTGTGCTTCTTTACATAAGATAGACCCCAAAGGACACAGTGCCATCTCATGACTTTGGAGAGAATATTCCTTTTCCCACTGGGCTACAATATGCTGAAAGATAATTAAGCTTTTTTTTTTTTGCCTAGAAACACTAAAAAAGTATCAGAGACTGCAGCTTTCAGGGCTTATCACTGGGAATGTAATGACTAAACAACACAAAACTATGTTCATATGCAGTGCAAATACTGTATGCAGTTACAGTTCTGGAGAGTTTTGCATCAGCGGATTCTCAAGAAAAAAATGATGGATTCAGCCTCATCTCCAATATATATGCTCCAGTGTCCTGTGTATGTGCAGTACTCAGGTAAAAAGCTGCCACCTGTGTTTGATTAATGTGACATTAACGTAACATAAGCACCTCACTGTCCTGATATTGTAGTTACTTGTGATGCTGTTCAACACGTTGTCCTTCAGTTCATTATCTTTATCATTTTTGTGTCCTTTATATATTTCACAGACAGTCGAGTCAAACACAGTTCACAGCACCAAGTTGCAAAGACCTTCAGAGTAAAACACTGTCTCCTGATATAGTTTGTATGCCTCCGTGTTAGAGGCTGCGATGGTCAGAGGCCTGTTGTTTTCTGGTTGTCCATCTGTCCGTTCCATTCCCATGAACGCCTCATGGGAAATTCTTCACATTTCGCACCAACGTCCACGTGGACTCAAGGATGAACACATCAAAATTTAGCAATCAAAGGTCAAATCCATAATTATGATGACATTTCACGCTAATGTGTAATAGGATAAAGCAATGAAGTGATGGCATTTTACAACCAAAAGGTCAAAGGTTAAGTCCTCATTGCATATATGGTATTATGAGTGTGGACAGACTGCAGTGTTATACAATCACAAGGCAGTGGTAGTAGTTTGCCCCTTCCAAGTTTTTCCACATCATAGAGCCAAATACCATACTATACCAACTTTATTTATAAAGCACTTTAAAAACTTTACGGTTGGCCAAAGTGCTGTACACGAATCATAAAACAAGGGGGGAAAAAAAATAAAACAATGATAATACAAGATGCAAAGTGGGCTAAGTACAACAAAATACACTCATCAAAAAAACAAAGATAAATGCAAATCTGGTAAAAACAACAAAGGAAATAAAAACAAAACAAAACTTCTCACTCATTGATTAAAAGCCAATGAGAAAAAGTGTGTTTTTAGATGTGATTTAAATACAGGCAGAGACCAAGCCTGTCTAACTTCTAAAGGCACTGCAAAAAATCCAAATCTTACCAAGTGTATTTTTCTCATTTCAAGTCAAAATATCTCATCACACTTAAAATAAGACATAATCACCTAAAGAGTAACTTGTAAGTGAGATATAAAGAATTTATTTTCAGACAATAGATCTTGAAAATCTTACTTCAAGAAATCTTACAAAAATAAGTAAATAAGTAAGTAAAGCTTTATTTATATAGCACTTTTTAAAAAAACATGTTACAAAGTGCTTCACATAAAGGAGAAATAGATCAAATCAAATAAAATTTTAAGCCAATTTACAGAAACCCAACAGAATCCCCCAGGAGCAAACACTTATGACTGGTGACAGTGGCGAGGAAAAACTTCCCTTTAACAGGCAGAATCCTCGAGCAGACCCAGACTCCTGAAGGATGGCCGTCTGCCTTGGCCAGTTGGGGTTAAAGAGAGAGAGTAAAGGAGGAGAAAAGAGACAGCGATAGAGATAGAGAGAGACTGGGGGAGAGGGGGAAGGTAGGGGGAGATGCATGGATGTAGCTAATGCACAGATAACTGAACTAGAACATCTATGGAACAGTATAATAAACACTATCATAAATATATGGATAAGTGAGTGATGACGATGAAGGTGGAGAGAGGCAGGACCACAGCAGCAGGTCCAGAGATGATCCTGGGAAAACCTGTGAGGCAATAAAGCACAGACTCCAGGGAAGAGGTCAAGTCAGTAACATGTATTCACTGGGGCGTAAACAGAAGAGATTTAATGAAATGCTTGTTTATAAGAGTGAGTTTTTAAGAGTCGCTTGAAGGTGTCTATAGAATCTGATGATCTGATGTAATGGGGAGGACTTTTCCAGAGGGTTGGGGCCAGAATTGCAAAAGTAAATAATTTTCACTTGTTCCATTGGCAGATTTTTTTTGCTTAATTCAAGATTTTTTATTTATTTATTTATTTTTTTGCTTTATTAAAGCAAAAAAAAAAAAATCTGCCAATGCAAACAAATGAAAATTATCTTGGTAAGATTTCTTCAAGTAAGATTTTCAAGATCTATTGTCTAAAAATAAGTTCTTTATATCTAACTAACACATTACTCTTTAGATGATTATGTCTTATTTTAAGTGTGATGAGATATTTTGTCTAGAAATAAGAAAAATGCACTTGGTAAGATTTTGATTTTGTAGTGGGCAACTGGTTCAACAGCTTTGGGGCAGCAACAGAAAAGGCACGGCCCCCACAAAGCTTTTTTTTTTTTTTTTTTTTTTTTTGTTCAGTTTTTGGGACCACAGGCTGCAGCTGATCTGCTGACCTGAGAGCATGGGAGGGGGTGTAGGGGTGGAACAGGTCAAACAGGTAGGAGGGGGCAAGGCCATTGAAACATTTAGAAGTAAAAAGAAGAATTTTAAAATCAACTCTAAAATGCACTGGCAACTGATGGAGTGAAGCTAAAACTGGTGAGATATGTTCATGTTTCCGTGTCTCAGTGCATCTTCGCTCAAACTGACATAAAGTGTCTTACAATAGTCGAGTCTAGTAGTCACAAAAGCATGGAACATAGTTTCAAAATGATCCCTAGACAGAAGTGATTTGACTTTCACAAGTTGTCTTAAGTGAAAGAAACTAGACCTGGCAACACCACTAATTTGTCGGTCAAATTAAAGGGGTCATATTTTGCTAAATGCACTTTTATTAGTCTTTGGTACATTTATTTGTGTATTTGGACCCTAACAGTTCAAAAAGTTTGAATTTGAACCCTCCAGGTGCTGCAAAGCTATCTAATTTTGGCAAAAATTGAGTGGATTTCTACAACCCATTTTAATTACCTCCACCAAGGACGGCAGAGGTTATGTTTTCATCAGGGTTTGCTTGTTTGTCTGTCTGTTAGCAAGATAACTCAAAAAGTTATGGACGGATTCAGGAAATTTTCAGAAAATGTTGACACTGGCACAAGGAGCAAATGATTACATTTTGGTGGTGACTGGGGGGGGGGCTGTTCTGCATCAGCGGAGGTCTTCTCTCTCTGAGTGCTTCTCTAGTTCCTTCTTAATTTGTCATGTTTTAGAACTAGTTACGTGATGTAATATAAGGTCAAGACTTCTGACGAACGTTTCTCAGAGTACGCCATAATCGTTTATCAGCAGCAGCGGTTGTAGTCCATACTGAAAATATGTCCCGACTTCAAACAGATTACCTAAAATTTTCAGTTGTTGGTTGCATTAACGAACACAAGTGTCTGAACAGGACAGAAAGCACAGCCAACAACCTGGAGGGGGTGGGCCGTAAAGCGGCTCATGTGCATTTAAAGGGCCAGCGCTCAAAACAGCCTTTCTGGTGTCATTACTCAGAAATAGGGTTAAAGATGGACCTGTGGAGTTGAATTAATGAAGAATTCAGACCCAAGCGTAGCATTTACAGTTTATGTCAGGGGTGTCAAACTCATTTCAGTTCAAGGGCCAAATTCAGCCCAATATGATCTCCAGTGGGCCGGACCAGTAAAATAATAACAGTCAAAAAAGTAAAATTATATTCTGAACAGGTTTACATCTACAGAGTTTCCTTAAAAATCTGAATTACATGAACAACTTGCAATGTCTTAAGAAAAACAAGTGAAATTTTAACATTTTAACAATATTCTGCCTCGGTTTATCAGTTTATCATTTACACATGTGCATTACAATCGCACAAAACATTTAGTAACAGGAAGAATATTGGTAAAATTGCATTTACTTTTCTTAAGACATTTCCGTTTGTTCATATTTGTTCAGGTTATTCACATTTTTTGTAAATGTATAGTTTGGTAATGTAAACATTTTCATGTAATTTTACTTTTTTACACCAAAAAACGCAAAGAGAAAATTTGGGGTTGTCATTATTTATAGGTTATTTTGATAATATTTTACTGGCTCTGATCCACTTGAAATCTAATTGAACTGTATGTGTCTGTTTGTGGAACCTGAATTAAAATGATTTTGACACCATCGATTGTTAATATCTTCAGTATCATTTTTGCATTTCACAAATTCATCCCGCGGGCCAGACTGGACCCTTTGGCGGGCCAGATTTGGCCCCTGGGCCACATGTTCGACACTTGTGGTTTATGTAGACCACAGGGAAATGTTTTAAAATGCACAATTCCACTTAAAAAAGCAAAATATCACTCCTTTAAGATTTGGGTCCATTTTAACACCCAAAGGTGACATGATTGGCTTAACCATGTGTGATAAGGATCCCAGGTCAACAGGAGCTGTTTGACTAGAAACACTAGGGTCAAAAATCCTAACTTCTGATTTATCTTGGTTAAGATTCAGAAAATTCAACAACATCCAAGATTTTATGTCACTGATGCAATCCAAAAGGAGAGGAGAGCCAAATGCAGCATGCAAAGTGTGGTGCGGTCTTCTGAAAAGTGAAAGTGGCATGGGAGAGTGTGTGAAGATCATTTGCTGCTTCCTACTGAGTGTTGATGCATGCGCTCATCTCTGTAAGGACATTTGTCTGTCGGCCTTCATCCATTCCCCTTGCATTTCAAATCAATTTTCTCACCTATTTGAAGTCAGATTGATTTGAAACCTGGCTGGCAGGTTGTTATAATTGAGATGCTGCTGATGCAAAGTAAGCACACACATCCTTTCTTGTTTTCATAGCTGCAGTATTTTTCCTCTTAGTCTTAATTAATCAAGCAGAAATAATAAGCAAAGCAGGGGTGTATCGTGTACGAAACATGTTTCTAATGATTTTCTCTATTGATTTTGGAGCAAACACATTCTGTTGGTTTACAGTGACGTACTTTGTCATTTGATTTGAAAGACTTGTTGCTCTTTTAAAATGTCAGCGCTAATTAAGGAAGCAATAATCATTTTTTATCCACTGAAAATTGAGTTACTGTATTGTGTTACAAAAAAAAAAAAAAAAGGTGCAGATACAGGGCTATAAAAAGCTTGATGAAATGGTCAGATCAAACATCGCCTTTCATGACATCACGACTGGAACACATGCTGCAGTTTCCCTGGAAAGCAGCTCAGAAAACCCTCCACCGTGGTCTCAGTCGGGGCAGATGATGGCTTTGAACTCTGCTCCTCGGGAATCTTCTTTGTCCTCTTTCCTGATCCGTGTTGAGCCCAACGGCCTGATTTTCATTGAGAATTCATAAATAAGAACCCGCTGACATATGAAGTGTGATCAGACCTGCTCCACGTTCATGACCTCCTATGGTTACTGAGGAAGATGAGGCTAAAAGGAGGAGAAGGAAAGAGGAAAAGCAGGGTTGGTGTGAAGATCAAAGACAATGTAGCTGCAGGACACAGAGATTTGATCATAAGACTCGTGAATCTAGTCAGATGACAAGCTTGTTGTTGTTTCTCTCATGCGGTGATGTATAGCATATTATATCAGAACGTTTCCCCAATAGACACGAGACCAGGAAAAGCCCCCACTGACACTTTTCCCTCACTATATTCAAATGTCTTTACATGCAGCTCACTGTGAATATTTTTCCGAATATAGCTGGAGGCCATGAGGGCTTTTGCATAACAATAGCTCAGTGAAATGCTGAGGAGTTTCTTGTCAGCCGGCCTTCAAACACACATCCATCATCTCCCCAGAGAGTGTCAAATTAGCAGTGAGCTAAACAGGTGGCTCGCCAGTAGATGCCAAGGAGCTAGCAGGAAAGAGATTGAGGTCGTGTTTGTTTCATCGCCCTGGGGGTCAAGTACCAGATGGATGTGGTCTTTGACTTCTTGTTTTTCTGATGCAGGAGGAGATTTGTGTCACATTTACACACGTTGTAGTGATAATGGGCAATTAAAGCTCCTGGCAAAGTTTTACAAATCGGGTGAAATGAAATTAGATTTTAGATTTGAAGTCATCTGCCATACTATTTACATTCCCACCTTTAGGCGTCGAAAGTACTATGAAAACAGTATTGTTGACTTTAAGTTAGGGAGTGTGAATATTATTAGTAACGCTCTATATTATTGAGAGCAAAAATGAGGTTTGTGTGTTATATTAATGATGCTTTTCCACAGTATCAGCTTTACTCTACTCGTTTTTAGTCCCACATTCTTCATTTCCCTGCAAAAACAAGTCCTAACACCCAGAAATTCGTTATCACTTTGAACTTTCCAGTCTCATCTCAGAGTAAGTGGGTTTTTGGTTAAATGTCTGTATTAGGGTCTGAGGATATCACCTGCTTAACCCTTTAAAACCTGATGTGTCAATCAGTGGCGATTTCTCATAGACTGCAAGGGAAGCCCGGCTTCCGCTAAAATTACAAAAATTAAATGGTTTAATATGTACAGTTGCGTTGACATACGTATCATTGACTACAAATGTGTTAGAACACATTCATCTCAAGGACGAGTTCATTCAGAATCAGCTTTATCACAAATCAACAGACTTGATGTTGTTCACTTCTCATTCATTCCCGTTGCGCTGTTTTCTCATACGATCTCTGCTCAGTGCATTTGCCCGTAGACGCCCGGCATCAATGGACTTCTATGGGACTGAGTGGAACAGTTTTTTTCATTGCCTCAAAACTGGACAGTAATTGGATAAATGCCACGATGTTGTCCCGCCCCCGGACGCCAGGCGTCTCTGGGGGTGAATGGAGCTGTGGGCGGAGCTCGGCTGGGCTGGACGTCGGGATTTCACATGCTGATTGGAGGATCAGTCGAAAGGCTGAATCCCGTTTGATGGACAGCTGTTTTGACATCTACTCCTTCACTGACACAGTTCAGTTTAATACTGTCGTGCATTCTGCTGTGAAATTGAGAGAGAAACCAGTATGAAATTACTTGTTCATTTCTTGCACTGTAAATAAAACACACTCATTGTACTTCCTTGTTTAAATTGAACTTAATTTCAACTTTTTCTTGTTTACTTGGTATGATAAGGTCACTGACCATTTTCTTAAAAAGGAACGGAGGGCCGAATTTATGTTTAAATAACCTGACTTTTTTTTTTTTTTGATGTAAGCCGACAATGAGCTTCCCATGTCTGAAAGGCGAGCAGCCGCCACTGGTGTCAATCATTAAAGGATCTGTATATAAATTCCGTTTTTGCTTCTTTCCAACAACTAGTTGAAAAGTTTTCACTCCCAAAGAATCATTTTTTTTAGATATCTCCAAGCTCGTAATTTTGTTTGTACTGTGTTCCCAGGTTTTCCTGCCCTTCCTAATGTTTCAGATTTAGATATCTTTTTGGAGCCTCTGTCATCATTGAAAGGAGTAATTTCTGTCATCCATTCTAAAATCCATAATTTCTGATCAGGCTCTTCTACTGTCCTTAAAAATATTTGGGAGATAGATTTGGGAGAGATGATTTCAGATGATATGTGGAACGAGATCCTAAGAAGGGTGCACAGGTCATCAATTTGTGCTAAACATGGGTTCACTCAATGTAGGATTCTGCATCGTGCTCATTACACCAAAGTTCGGCTGGCAAAACTATATGGTACAGTGTCTCCTTTATGTGATCGATGTCAACAGGCTACAGCAGATTATACTCATATGTTTTGGGGTTGCCCATCTTTAAATAAATTCTGGTCGGAAATCTTTGATGTTTTATCAACGGTAACAGGAAAGAAAATTGTTCCTAATGTTTTTTACTTTTTTGTTTGGCGTTGTACCTGTTCCATTTAAATTTACCTCTGCTAACAAACACATGATTGTATTTACATCTTTATTGGCCCGGAGGCTTATATTGTTAAAGTGGAAATCCTCATCTCCACCAACCTTCTCAAAATGGATCAAGGAAATACTTTATTTTCTCAAACTGGAAAAAATTCATTTGACGTTAGCTGGAGCCTTGAACACTTTTGAAAAGACATGGACTCCTTTTCTGATCTATGTTAATAGTGAAATCTGTCACGTTTCTCTTGACTGAGTATTTTGTTATACAGTTTTGTTTGTTTTTTTCGTTACATTTAAAGTGGGAATTTTGTACCTCTATTTTTTTTTTTTTGGTTTATTTTTATCTTTCCTGTGATTTGGAGGGGATGTGTGCCAGGGGAGGGGGGATTTGTTCCGCTTGTTGTTTGTCTGTGTGTTGGACTTTTGTATCATACGTCGGAACTATGTTCTTTTTTTTATATGTTAAAAAATAACAAAAACCAATAAACAGAAGGTTGAAAAAAACAAAACAAAAAAAACCTGACGTGTCATCCCTGATACCCTGTGCATATATGCAGTTTGGATGGCTGTAACTCTTTCACTGTTTGTGCATTTGGAAAAATTCCAACAGCTTCTGAAACCTGAGACATTGTGCTTTATAGGTTTTATTGGGTCATAACAGTAATTTCACTCACACCTGCACTAGAAGCTGGAGAATAAGCCATTTTAGCAGTATTAAAATATGCAGTAAATTGTAAATGACAACTAGACTTTGAAAGTTCTAAGTGCTCTGGAAAAATGGGCAAAGGAAACACTCACAAAATTTTTTCTATCCTTTTTATAGTCAAAATAAAAAATAAAAATAAAAAAAAAAGCCAGATGGATCATTTTAGGCTTAGAGTTTAAAGGGTTAAGAATTTGGTCACACTAAAAATTAAGGTTTTTGTTGAAGAGGTAAATGTGTGAAAGGTTTGCAAGTCATAAACATAGCAGTGGTGATGATGTCATGTGACGCTTTTTGGTTTTTATACATGCATTTACAAAGCATATTTAGTGGCTTTCTATTGATAATTATAAACTTTCATTTGCTGCACTCTATCTGATGGTTCATAAACACATTCAGTTGGCATTCTACCACCTTCAGTATGATGAGAAAGAGCAGAGAAGGTGACCAAATTCATAAGCAAAGTTACAATCTTTAAAACAAATGAGAAAAATAAATAAAATAAAAAATTTGGCACAAGCTAATATTAATCTGTTATCTAAACACTGTTTCATCCAAACTGAATCTTTATGGATTTTCCAATATAGAATAAGAGTTTTAGGAGGAGCTTCACATCTTTATACTTTGTTTTTCATTTGTCAGCCCTTTATCTGTGCTGTCCTGTTCAGGGGAAGATAAATAAACCGACAGTTTATCTCAACGCGGCCCCATTAAAAAGGCGGACATAGTGAAGGGATGCACTGCTGTAAACGGATCATAGCATTATTTTTAGACACTGTATGCAACATTCAGGTTAATTCATCATTTTATTCAGTAGTAACTGTGCTGTGTGCGTCACCTAAATGTGTCCCTGTGGACTGTGATCTAAAGCAGGTACAACACTGACTATGGAAAAAAAGGACGATAGAAAAAAATATATATATGAAAAACACTCATCACTGGATCTGAGCTGAATAAATGAATTTCGCCACCTCTGAACCGTCTATAAAGAAGCATACAAACTCAAGTCTTGCAGACTGTTTGGCCTTGGAAATGAGTTTTGCAGCCTCATGATGTCAGATTTAACAAGCAAGTACCACTCTATTGATGTAGCTGACTGACAGAGCAACGCTAGGTGACATTTTCATAACATTATCCTCAATTCAGCACAAAACTTTGACTTCAGGTTGCCATATAATCAGTGGTGTAGTCAAACATATGAATATAATATAGCTACAAGAGTGATGGTTCTCTCTGACCAGTCAGCGTTCTGTGGAATTAACCCTTTAACAACAGCAATCTCTCCAGTGCTACATTTTGCACTTACAGCATTCAAATGAGTGTAACTCCTGAACCATTTATGCTATCCACAAAATTCAAATAGCTTAGGAAAGCTGAGGATCTCAGCTTTCTGACACCATATAGCACTTGCATATAACATATAACACTTACACATAACACTTAGATCAGCAATGTGGGGTGTACAAGTAGAAAGGTATTGTTTCAGAGACTCCCACAGGCTAAAAAATACCTGGAAATCACAAAAAGATATGTAGGTATTATATGGATACTGAATGTTCAAGACTAAAAAGCATGATTAAGCTGATGTAAAATAGTTGAAAGTTGATTTCTGCAATTTCAGAAAGTTTTGTTAAAGATGTTCACATTTGTTTCTGATAACAAATATGCTAAAAACTTCAAGTCCGTTTTTTTTGTTTTTGTTTTTGTTTTGTTTTTGTTTTTTTACTACAACACAGTGTTTTAAAGGAGTGATATTTTGCTATTTTTAAATGGAATTATGCATTTTAAAACATTTCCCTGTCGTCTACATAAACTGTAAATGCTATGCTTGGGTCTGAATTCTTCATTAATTCAACTCCACAGGTCCATCTTCAACCCTATTTCTGAGTAATGACACCAGAAAGGTCGTTTTGAGCGCTGGCCCTTTAAATGCAAATGAGTCACTTCAAGCCCCGCCCCCTCCAGGTTGTTGACTGTGCTGCTCTGTCCCGTTCAACCACTTGTGTTTGTTAATAGAATCAACAACTGAACATTTTAGGTAATCGGCTCGAATTTTGGGCATATTTTCAGTATGGACTACAACCACTGCTGCCGACAAACAATTATGTCGTACTCGGAGAAATGTTCGTCAGAGGTTTTGACCTTATATGTGCAAATGTTGTGATGTAACTAGTTATAGATGTAACAAATTAAGCAGGAATTAAAACGGGTTGTAGAAATCCACTTGATTTTTGCCAAAATGAATATAAAGATAGCTTTGCAGCACCTGGAGGGTTCAAATTCAAACTTTATGAACTATTAATGTCCCCAAATACACAAATAAATGTATCAAAGATTAATAAAAGTGGGCAAAATATGACCCCTTTAAGCATTTATAATTTATAATAAAGATAATTAATGGCCATAAATTGAAAGTTAAATTCTTCCTGAAAACAAAGGTGCAAAAGAATTGGCAAACAAGACTTTTCCTGATACTATTATTGCAAAGAAAACATGGAGACACCTAGGTGACCTGTTATAATGGCAGTTTTGAAAGTGTTAATATGTCACCTTTTGTTGTTATGTCAGCTCTCTTGAGACTTCAGTGGACTGAACCAGGTACCGTGGACTATCCAGAACTTCCACCCCATAGAAAACCAAGATAAAAAAAACAGAATGTTTGCTGTTTGACACATTAGGGGCGACACGGTGGTACAGTGGTTAGCACTCGTGCCTCACAGCAAGAAGGTCCTGGGTTCGATTCCAACACCAGTCGACGGGGGTGGGACCTTTCTGTGTGGAGTTTGCATGTTCTCCCCGTGTCTGCGTGGGTTCTCTCCGGGTACTCCGGCTTCCTCCCACCATCCAAAGACATGCACTAATAGGTTAATTGGTTAATCTAAAGTGCCCATAGGTGTGAATGTGAGAGTGATTGTTTGTCTCTGTATGTTCAGCCCTGCAATGAACTGGCGACTTCTCCAGGGTGTACCCCGCCTTCGCCCCTATGTAGCTGGGATAGGCTCCAAGCAACCCCCGTGACCCTAGTGAGGATAAAGCGGGTTCAGAAAATGAATTGTCTGCGATGAGCCTTCTGAACATATGATTTATTTATTCTTTATTAGATATTCATAAAACTTCAACCGTTTGCTCAACATAGAAAATTTCAAACCAAGCTGATAGATTAGACTTTGTTCTTTCCATAGATATCTGAGCATGCTCAGTGCACCCCCCGCAGCCTGTGTAATTTTTTTTTTTTTTTTTTTTTACTGTTGTTTGCAGTGTTGTGGTGATTTTCCTTTACTTTTTTACTGTGTTTTTCCAGAGTTTTGACTGTGTAACTGCTTTTTGGAGTTCAACCAGGTGCCAAAAAGCAGCTGGACTGATTTAGAAAAAAAAAATACATACTGGGCCAAAAATCAAATACTTGTTGTTCAGTGTGTTCCAGTTCACACTTCATGTTCAACATTTTCATATTAGTGTGTATAGGAAAAAGGATGTGTGATATTATTATTATTATTATTATTATTATTATTATTATTATTATTATTATTATTATATTGATATTCATACAAAATAATAATTGCTATATAGTGATCTTAAAGAATAGAAATTGGGGGTAGGAGTACAAATGGTTTTACTTCTTCCTACTCCTTTTCAAGCATGTATAATTCCATTTCATTTGTTTTATTATTATTATTATTATTATTATTATTATTATTATTATTATTTATTACTACTATTATTATTGTTATTTATTTATTATTTTTGTGGTTTGTTTGCTTATCAATCGTTTATGTACCAGTACTTATATTTTGCTGGTTGATTTTTGTTTTTATTTCACTGTCTACATGTTCGAAATAAAGATTTCATTCATTCATTCATTCAGCATCCTAAATCTCTGATTGATGTGACTTATTTAGTAAAAACTTGTCAAATTCCAATTCCTGTCTTTGTCTTTTTCTGTTATTCCACCCTGTTTTGACCCTAAAACACACAGTAAAACAAACCCACTGAAGAAAAGGAACACAAACACATACTTACAGCAACTTTTATGACACTGAAACACACAAATTCACAGCAGCACATTTCACTAGAATAATGTCTCAGGGATTAAAGGGTTAATCCACGTCATATCTCCCACCTCTGTATACTGCATAATGAATAATAAAGGATATACCGTACGTCATCGGTTTAGTCATGTGATCTGTTGTATAATCACATTTCCCTTAAATGCAACTTTGTGTTTTTCATGCGAGGATGTAATGACGCATACTACAGAGTTGTTTTCCTTGGTCTTACATTTAATGTTGTGCTGGATGCAAACATAATGTCCAGTGGGTACGCTGTAATGGCATTGTGCCTGCTGAAACTCTCATCTTTCCTGTTTTTTTCCCCATGTAAATTGGATCCAGTAATCGCCTCAGGCAGCAAATGAGATGATTTACACGATAATTTGCAGAAGACAACTTTGAGGTCAATGTAGTCCACCCATTTATTTGCATTTAGTTGAGTTTTTTGCTGGTCTTCTCTGATATGCCAACCAAGTCAGTTTTACCATCTGTCAGAATTTAATACCTACAATAACATCCTATTAGGGAGACTGCGTTTTCATGCTTCTTACCATTTAACTGTGATTTCAGTTTTGATGCTACTAAAAGGCTACCATTACCTATTCATTCCGATTCCCCGTCGGACTAATTGCCTCAGGATTATCTGTGCCTTTGTGCCGTTTTATTGAGCTGCAGAATGCATCGGTCCACATGAAATTTAAGGATGTCAGCGGTCCACAGCTCCATGTTGGGACTAAATTCCCTTTTTGTAATTGTGGCTGAATACAAAACTGTATTCTCCACCCAGGGAAATTCATGACTGCTGACCAGTGTTATCATAATGAGCGGTTTAGGATGTTTGTGACACATTAAATAACCATAATTTGGGCATTAGATGTAGGTGATTGCCGGGTCAACATCAACGAAAGTGCAGAGACCCCATTATTCCTAACTGCACCCTCCATTATAGTCGACGCTAGTGGACGGTTATCGTTATGGAGCTGGGTCTTTACTTGTCATTCTAGTTCTCTTGTTATTAAATTTAGCTATTGCATTATGCATGTGGGCGAATATTACCGCAGTCTGTATTAGATTGCTGAAGAGGTTGCCCTTGCTGGGATCGCCTTAAGGGTTTTTCCCTTCAGTCACTGAGGCAATGAACCACGCTGTTGCACAATAACTCAAGCCCATGGCCTTAACATCAGAGGATGTGTTTCCAGTACGATTCCCCACAGCCCCTCTGTTCACAATTACTATTAATGACTCCTTCAACCTACCAGGCAATTTCTCATAGACTCACTGCCGTAATTGTAGCGGAGCATTCAGACGACAAAGCATTCCTCCTACTCTGACATAGTTCATTGTACAGTAATGACATAAAACAGTGATGCTCTTCCTCATTTTCTTGCCGTTCTTTTAGGTTCAACTTAATGAACCTAATTAAAGGCTGAGCAGCAACATGACAAAAAGTTTTCTGAGATCAAAATATCTGTGCATTAATTAAGTGGAAATAAATCAGTGACTGACCCTGTTACCTCTCTCCTTGGTGCTTTTTGTTTATTCATAGTCAACTATTCTTAAGCAAATTACCTTGTGTTTGGCCTCTGGCTTAACCACTTAGCACCGACTCCTACAAATCATACCCCTGATCACCTTATTGAACTGTCTCCAAGATGTATTTATTATCCTCTAGTCCATCTGTGTGTGGAACTCAATACCCAGAGTATTTCCTATGTAGTTCTCTACCATGATTTGTCTTCCTTATAGGAGGTTTTTAATCAACATCATTGTGCAGTTTCTTTTTTTACAGTTCCTCAGCCTCATAGCATAATTGCCCAAGTCATGCACTATATCACAGGTGTCAAACATGCGGCCCAGGGGCCAAATCCGGCCCACCAAAAGGTCCAGTCCGGCCCTTGGGATGAATCTGTGAAATGCAAAAATTACACTAAAATATTAACAATCCTTTTAGTTCAGGTTCCACGTCAGAACAATTCAATCTCAGGTGGGCAGGACCAGTAAAATACTATCATAATAATATATAAATAATGACAAATCCCAATGTTTCTGTTTGTAAATGTAAATATTTTCATATATTTACACTAAAACAAAGTATAATTTTGCAAAAAAATGTGAATAACCTGAACAAATATGAACAGCCTGAAATGTCTTAAGAGAAGTATGTACAATTTTAACAACATTCTGCCTGTTATTAAATGTTGTGTTAATTTGTAGATCCACTGTGTAAGTTATAATGTACATGTGAAAATGATAAACTGAGGCAGAATATTATTGGAATTATACTTATTTTTTTCAGTTTGTTGATGTGATTCACATCTTTTGAAAAGATACTTTGTAGATATAAACCTTTTCATAATGTAAATTTTCTTTTTTCGCTCTAAAACGTAGAGAAAAGTTTGGAGTTGACATTATTTATATATTATTATGTTATTATTTTTACTGGTTTGGCCCACTACAGATCAAATTTGGCTGAATCTGGCCCGTGAACTAAAATGAGTTTGACACCCCCGCACTATATGGACAAAAGTATTTGGACAAATTAAATTCAGGTTTTTCTTTTCTAACAGGGGTCTGGGATGTAAAACTATAATGACAAATGTCATAATATTGTTTTATATTGTGATAAATATCATTGCATTGGTTAGTTTTGTTAAAATTGTTATCTCTGCTTCCAAAATTCCTCAGATATGACTTTTACTTAATTTCTCTCAATATTGATTTTGTTTGTTTTTTTATCCACGACTATGATTTTACCTGTTCTGCCTCTAAATTTCTAAAAAATATTTTTTGTGCTCTGTCTGTAAATAATAATTTTCTACCACAACTAACCATCTACTTTCTTCACATCTCACTTAGGAAGAAAAATCTCCCATTAAACTTTAAGGAAATATTGACATTTATAAACTATATGAACAAAAATATTGGGACATATCATGGCTACAGCTTGTACATGCTGATTTAAGATATAAATATTAATATTAATAATCAATATGATATTTACCATAATTTAAAACTAAATTTTGACATTTGTCAGTATAGTTTTGTAGTCCAGACCTCTGTTAGAAAAGACACACCTGAATTTAACGTGTCCCAATACTTTTGTCCATATAGAATATGACTTAAGGCTAACAAGCTATTGATCACATGCTGCTTGATAATATCTGTCATGTGATACAATTCTTGCTACAATCACAGACTGAAAGCATGTTTTCACTTCATTTCTAAATCTGCAATATTTGATGGCCGTTCCTGATCTCAGTTCTGAACACAGTAACTACAGATTTAATATTTATACTCATTGTTTATTCCTTTTTCATACAAGGTTCAGTCTGTTAGAAACAAATGAGAATAGAAATATGAATGCAAAACCTGTATGTATGTTTACAGTATCAATGAATTGAATTATTTCCTGTTTCTACTTGTGTGTTGCGGTTCTGTAATCTGTATTGTTCTCTTGTTTTTCTTAGTCGTACTACAGTATAATGTAACAATCACTCTTTCAGCAGCTGTTCTTGTTGTAATTGTAACAGTCAAATATGATTCCTGCAAACATAATCCATTTTAAGTATTGACAGTGATAATTATTTTTCATCTGTCTGTGCTGTAGAAATTTGAGACAAAAGCACAACTCACTTTACACAGAAAGGCAGTTCAAGATGCCTTCATATAAATAATAATATATTGGATTTTCTATACTTTTTGTGTATTTAATTCTAAATCCAGGATTCTTTTAACTATAGTTTAGCTGTAATATATTCATGTTGAATAAGAGATGAATATGATAACATCCATATGCAAGTTTTATTTGGCTCTTAATGGAATTCAGCCCTAAAGATATATTATAAAGTGAGATTCCCTCATTGGGTTTATTGAGTATTCCCTGCATTTTGTTTTGGTAAAGGGATAAGCGAGTACAGTTTCTGCTGGTGCAGCATTATTGGATGTGTGGAGTCATGATGAAGTCAGAATCAACTCCTTTCCCAAGGACTTTTTCAGGTTCAAAAGCCCTGCCTTCACTCCCAGAGGAACCTGTAGTGTACTCCAAATCCCCTTGGAACAGAGTTAGTGTTTTTAGGTGCTGTGTTGGTTTTTTAGGTGCAGCTTGATTGACAGTAGGAAAAAAAGAAAAAAGACAGCATGTCAGCCTATTTGCATCTTCCGGCCTCAAGAAGGAGTATTGTATTATTGATCCTTTATGGATCTCTTCAGGCAACACAGCCTTTGTTGTTATGTAACTAAAACAATCCTTGAGGAATCCCAAAGCTTCCTTCAGACGCATTCACTTTTACCTGAAAGTCAAAGCACGGGGCTAGCTTACCCATGCCTGCAGTACAGGCTGACATATAGCTGGAGCAGTGGAGTGAGGCCTTCCCCTGAGTGTTGAAGAGAGTTTAGATATTCTCTGTCATAAATAGACCAGCTGCCTTTAAGCAAAACAAAAGAAACAGTGTCCTTGTCAGCCAGGACAGAACGGAGTTATGAAACCATAGTGTGAAAAAAAAAAATCACTTATTGGTCTTTGTATGTTTTGGTTAATAGATTTTTCTTCTTTTTATATCTTTTTTGAGAAATGAGTAATAAAAACAAGATATGAATGGTTATTGAATTTGAATTTAAAATATAAAAATCTAAACAAAAGTACAAGGGTTTTTTTTCTTTTTCATGGTCAGATAGAGATGACGCTAAGACTGTGAGTCATTGATGTGAATCAGTATTGTGTTTTCTGAAATAATAAAACAGTACGTACCATTTTTACTGCGGTCAAACCAGCCATTTCTGTGTCTGACATGCACAGTTGATATAGTGCACAGGTGTCAAACATGTGGCCTGGGGGCCAAATCTGGCCTGCCAAAGGGTCCAATCTGGCCCCTGGGATGAATTTGTGAAATACAAAAAATTACACTGAAGATATTAACAAACAGTGGTGTCAATGTCATTTTCATTCAGGTTCCACATACAGACACATACAGTCCAATTACATTTCAAGTGGGTCAGACCAGTAAAATATTATCATAATAACCTATAAATAATGACAACCCCATATTTTCTCTGTTTTTTTGGTGTAAAGAGGTAAAATCACATGAAAATGTTTACATTACCCAACTATACTTCTACAAAAAAATGTGAATAACCTGAACAAATATGAACAAACAGAGTTGTTTTAAGAAAAGTAAGTGCAATTTTACCAATATTCTGCCTGTTACTATATGTTTTGTGTATTTGTAGATCCACTGTGATTTATAAGTTATAATGTACATGTGTAAATGATAAACTGAGGCATAATATTGTTAAAATTACAATTATTTTTTTAGTTTGTTCAAGTTATTCACATTGTTTGAAAGGATAGTTTGTAGATGTAAACCCTATCCTAATGGAAATTTACTTTTTTCACTCTTAAACATAGACAAAAGTTTGGTGTTGTCATTATTTATATATTATTATGTTATTATTTTACTGGTTCGGCCCACTTCAGATCAAATTTAGCTGAATGTGGCCCCTGAACTGAAATGAGTTTGACACCCCTGATCTACTGTTTATGGTAATCGCAGTGACGCTGCTCCTCGGAGCTGTTGGATGTAACTTTAATACAGTCTCACAGTATAGGACAGATGTTACAGCTGTACTTTCACATTAATGATTCCTGTATCGAACTGAATCTATATCACACTGGATGCGGTCATTAACAGGATACAAATGCCCATGAGGACGATGCTGTGTAGAAAAAAGAATGGTGTTGCGTAATCAACCGTGATAGATGGACATGGAGCAGTTTGTTGTGTGACAAATGGACTTCTTTTTGGTGTCACTTCTCATCCGAGAGGCTTCCTCGAGGCCTCTGATGTCCTAATATTGAGTTAACATTTACTCTAGGGAAGATTCTAATTTCTACACAAAGCATCCACCTCCTGGTTCTTCGCTGCCATATGACTACTACGCTCGAAAGAGTGTGAGATGAGCAGCAGGAGGAGAGGATCGGATCTTTCCCCAGGGCTTGTACTCAAGAGACTCTGCGCAGAAATCCCGTAATGGATTGTACCAATGGGGAGGTCTGGTGCTTTCAAGTTAAAATGACACCAAAAAAGGCAAGTTTGCAGTTTCCCTAAAAAGCTGTTACATCACTGACAGCTGAAAATGACTCCCTATATTGAGTGCTAAGGCAGACAGATGTGATAGTGGCAACAGGTGGGTGTCACCTGAGTGGAGGTGAATCTCTAATCTGCCTCTCAAACACTCTGTTGGTTGTTCCGACAGGTTTAGTGGCAGGTTCAAAGCGGGACCTGTGGGATTTTAGCTTTGTTGATCGGATGATTTGTCCTTATGTGCCCTAGCAAAACACTTTGTTTAATACCTGCAGGGGAAAATGTTTATGGATCATCCAACAACCTTTCATTTGACCTCGTATCATCCCATCATTATTGCGATTGATTCAGAGAGCGAACTTTTGGCAAAACCGTCAGTAAGAAGGTGCATTCAACTTCAAGGCTGTGCTGACAAAAGACAGGAAAACAATACACTTAAAGACAAATGTGTAAATGAAAAGATGTGACAATGCGCTGTCTAAATCTGAAGGAATATGTTCTGTAACCTGTCCGGATCTGGGTTTTAACACTGATCGATAAATGTCATTCATATTCGTAGGAAGAGAAACCTGTCTCACATTTCTGGGGTAAAAATCAACAACCATAAAATAATTATGATTTATGTCAAAGGTTTTGTATTGAGAGATTTGTGCTTGCTCACGCTGTTATATGATGTTTGTAGTGGAGTCTGTGTCGAGCAGGTAGTTCAATTTGTCGATGTTATCTAACTTCAACTTTATTTAAGTTAATGGTAGATAGTGTTGCTCACTGTTGTCTCTGTACAGGTGTAGAATAGAAAAGTGAAGTCTAACCTCTTCGAGTTGTGCCCCATAGAACCTTATTTCAAAAAAAGACATTTTATTGCAATCACTAGTGAGAATTTTATTTTATTTATTTTTTTATCACATTTGAATTATACTTTGTATTTTATCACCGTTTATTGTAATATTATCCTTTGCATTTATCGTTTTTAAAGTGAAAATCTGCTATTTTTCTGTATTTCACTCACCGATCGTGTAGATGTTCATAAAAGCTCAGATTAAAGTTGAGAGCTATTATATCAGAAAAGGAGAAAACTAAAGAAAAAGTGACTTTATCATCAAAATATGTCATTAACTGAACATAAAACATGTGTCTCCATCCACTGTCGTTTGTCAAACTCCATGGGTTTTACAGGTGAATCAATGCTGCATAAGGTGACAATCATCGCTCTTCCATTGACCCTAAAATTGCGCATAAAAATTTACCTAATGGAAAAATGACAATTTTGCCAAAAGTCTCATTTTTTGATTAAAAGTTTTTGCGCTGGCAAGAGGTGGTTTTTCGGGCATGGCGCAAATGGTATATCACGCAAAACTGCAATGGAAAGACCTTTTTTCGCAACTAGAGTCACATGAATTAAACGACGTACATTACAATATGCAAAGAAGAAGAAGCTTTTATGAACATCTACATGATCAGTGAGTGAAATATAGAAAAATAGCAGATTTTCACTTTAAAAACGATAAATGCAGAAGATAATATTACAGTAAATGGTGATAAAGCACAAAGCATAATTCAAATGTGATAAAAAAAAAAAAAAATTCTCACTAGTGATTGCAATACAATGTCTTTTTACCTCCGCCAAGGAGGTTATGTTTTTGCCAGGGTTTGTTTGTTTGTCTGTCTGTTTGTCTGTCCGTTAGTGTGCAACATAACTCAAAAAGTTATGGACAGATTTTGATGAAATTTTCAGGGTTTGTTGGAAATGGGATAAGGAAGAAATGATTAAATTTTGGTGGTGATCGGGGGTGGGGGGGCCCACGGGGGGGGGTGCAGACCAGAAAATTTCATCAAAATCTGTCCGTAACTTTTTGAGTTATGTTGCACACTAACGGACAGACAAACAGACAGACAGACAAACAAACCCTGGCAAAAACATAACCTCCTTGGCGTGGGGGGGCCCACGGGGGGGGCCACTGATCAGCCTTGGCGGAGGTCTGTGCTCTCCGAGTGCTTCTAGTTTTGAAATAAGGTCCATGGTGCGGTACGTGTGGACACACCAGGAAACCTAATCATTTTTTAATTTAGTATGAGATAGAGAGGTGATATATAATAATAATGAATATATCTGTAAATCAACACCATATTTACATTCATCGCCATGTTTATGGAAGGACTTCTCGTGTCATCTCGCGATAATAAATAAACAAATCATCACATTTGTGATTTAATGGAAAAAAACGTTATTACACACTTCTGTTTTTTCGACATTTAGTAAATATTGGTAAAGTTTTGCGCAGATGTCCAATGGAAAAGCAACTAGTGTTCACTATGGAGCCTCTGAACATCCAAATGCGTCATATCTGATGACCATGAAAAGATGACAAACTGCATTTTTACACCAATTATTTACATGTATTGATAGGATTAGTGGATCAACAGTTGTTAAACATTATAGATCAGTAGATGGTTTTGGTTGCCAGTGGCTGTTTGGGTCTGTATGGGTTAAACTTGGCTCATTATGGATCACTGCTTCGGTGGGAAGACGTGTTCGGATTTTGTTATCCTCTATCCTGCAGACATACTTTGAAATGCTTCACCTTACACCTTACAATTCTTCACCTTACATTTTAGACTTCAGAGTGAGCCTACTTTTACTTATTACACCTTTAGAAATACTTTTATTACCTAAATTTGACATTAAAAGCATCTGTTTGGATCTACCTTGCTACTGAAGTGAAAACCTCCTTCCTCTGTAAAAGCTGTGGTGTTTTGCGAGGGATTGCCTCCGTAAGACTAAAATAGAAAGCGAAGACATGAAAGGCAGACAAAGTTAGTGCAACTTTCAGAAGTGTGTGCGTCTGGTTTGATGGGAGTCATGTTGGGGCCTCCCACAGGAAGGTGCATGTCAGTGTGAGGCAGATTGTTGCCACTTCTCCATGCCTCCGTGCACTGGACCAGCCAAGGGAGGCCTGCGTTTCTCTCAAAGCTTTCTCCAGTACGTGCCCAAACACTCTGCTTCCTTTCTGAAATCACATCTGAGCCAGAGCCAGTGGGGGCTTGACTACTGTTGTATGAGTAACACACTTCTTATTTCAGGCTGCTGGAGAACTCCAGGTGAGGTATATAAGAAAAATAAAGTCCTCCATCCTTGTCTTTTTTACCCAAAACGTACCTCACTACATGCATTTTAACATTTAGATCAGACAGGGGAAAACATAGGGCTGTTTACAAAGTTCTCTCACATACCTAAGTAAATCCTTCTCTTCAAAGTAAAGGAGAATTATCAGTCTGACAGCTCACACCGGCACATAAATCTTGAGTGTGTTAGGTGCACGGAGGAAAGCGAGCTAATGTCAGTGCAGACCAAAGGGCTTCGGAGTTTGGAAGAGTTTCCAAGGGGATGATGATATTATTGGAGTTATTGCATTTTCATAACCCTATAACACTCCCACAACTGCCTGTGGGTTAACAAAGAAACAAATGCACCATATCCATGAGGAAATGCAATAATTCTAAACTCAATTTCTTTAGGAGTTACCGACGACTTTAGGTGTACCTGCAGAAAAAGACATACCTGCTCCTGTAGTACATTAGACAGTATATTACACTTATGAATCAAGAGAGAAGAACAAAAAGAAAGGAAAAAAAAGCTGACACTGAAGTTCAAGGAAGAGTTTTACACTTTCTTCTTTTATTGAGGTACAGTATGTATGTACAGTACGTGACTGATGTACGCAGTAATCTACAAACGATTAGTTTCAGGAAAGAATAACGGCTGCTTCAGTGGAGAGTTGCTGTTTTTTTTTTTTTACATTCTATCATCTTGTGTCCCAAAGTACTATAAAGTCTGCAAAGATGTGCAGAAGGGCTTTAAAAGTGCAATAACATCGAATGCCATTTACACCAGTAAAGACTGTAATTCTGTTTTGCGAAACCAGTGTAAGGTATCAGAATTATAGCTGAACAAAGTTGTGTAGTTTAGGTTTTGCAGGTCCCTCGTAACGGAGAAAGGCCCCCTGTTGGGCACTGATCCATGTTCTTCAGAAGAGAAGCACTTATTATTAATAATTCAGAGCAAGAGTGGCTTTATTATGAGAGCAGATGCAGTGCCTTATCCTCTCACTGAGAAAGAACCACTGCTAAAGCTTCTAATCTTTGTTGTGTGTGGCAAATGGGAAACCAGTGATGGAGAAGAGTATGGGGGTGAAGAGGAAAAGACAAAGTTTATTGGTGTTTTAGAGTTCTGTATGACAAAAATAACCCATATGGAAGTTTTTTCTGCAACTGTTAATTTGTAGGATTATCATCTTTGTCTTAAAATCTAATCGAAAATCTTCATACGCTGTACCTTGAATGGGTAATTAGATCCTAGATTAATATGTAATTACACATGGTGTGCAATAATATACAATACATAGAGACAGAGCCTCTAAATTAATGATAGCCAAG